>NC_052352.1:63253639-63421209 GCF_009727055.1 Benincasa hispida | reverse complement strand
GGATTCTTTATATTCGGCTCTTTAAAATGAATAAACGCATTGTTTCTCCAACAAGGTATAGTAGACAAATTGTTTAGACACTAACCTTTTTCTGGTAAAAATCGTAACACGCTCCTTCATTAGACATTCAAAAGATATTTATACTACTCATTTGATTGCGTCAGATACTTACATATGTGATCGAGCATATTTATAATCATACTGTATCATCTACAGGATGCACACAAACGCATACTTCCTTTTTAAACTTCCTGAATAAATTTCTACTCGATACAGTGCAATAACAAAACTTCCCAGTCGCATTCCCACTCATTTTTGGTCGAGCCATCGAGAGTTCTTTTCTCTCAGGGAGTTAGCTGGTATCTCGCCTTCTTCAATCCTCTTGTTTACACACCTAGAACTCTAGTGTTTGCTCACTATAAGATACAGAAGAATGCATATATTTATTGCCACTGATTACTGCCCTGGCAATCTATACCAGCTGCCTCTTTAGGAGGAAATTTTAATTCGAATCCACTCCCACGAAGAGAATCATTCGAATGAAGTTCAGCGAACCGTAGTTTATATCAGTCATATTACCTGGCTTCTATGTCGCAGGCACTTATAAAAGAGCTAACCGGACCTGACCCGGACCACTTAACACCCATCCAAGTTAAGAGCAAAGATATCTTAATAATGCGAATAAAACTAGTAATTGAGAAAATTTCCAAAGAGTTAATGTTTTCCGGTAAGTGTTGCCAGTTCATTACGTAAAAACTCTGAGAACGCACACAAACAACTGAAAAGACAGAGAGAGACAGACATAACAAGTGAGAGAGATACGTCGAACATTCGGAGAAAAATCAACACTCTGAACTTCAACACTACTTGGCCTAATCGAATTGCAATGACTAAAAACCCCAAGTGTAATTTGCTTAACTGAGAGAGAACCTACTCTGCATACGTGCGCGCCCAAATCACAGAAAGAAGCACAAGTACACTATCATTATTTACTATTAGCTCTCCTCAGGAAAATCATCATGTAGGGCCTGGAGTGTACACATGATTTATTCGACAGAAAAGCCTCGAGACTTTGGATCATATTACAAATTCAGATAGGCACATAAACATATTTGCTTCATCTATTCAGGAAAACTATAATCATGAACAAAGCTTTGATGATAGAACAGGGCGAGATCACCCTACGAATAGAAAGTTTTAAGACACAAACAGTGAATTTTCGTCAGGCCGAGACACAGATATTCGTGATAAGGGAAACAATGACCGTGTGGTTTTGCCGAGAGGCATAGATACACACTACATCACCCCATAACAATGCCTTTGCTTTGGCAACGACTTAAAATTTAAGTAGACGGAATGTAAACTACTCTGATCACAACTGTAAAATATCACTTTTTTTGTGTTCTCGGATAAAATGTAAGAAAGACTATCTGATACGTCTAATTGGAACTGCGGTGTCATTCCTCAGAAAAGGTGAGTCACAAAATGTTATGTCCTAACTACCACTTCATAGCAAAATTCACTATCGTTATATCTCACATATTTAAGACCTAAATTTAATACTGTCAATATAGTTTTGAGTGTACTATAAATCGCTAGGGCAAGAGTTATTAGAGGGAAATACTGATTAAACTAGAATCACCAAAGACAAAACGTTTCTCTAATGCCTACTTATGGCACTTAAGACTTGGCCACACAAATCGTCAAAGATCAGATTGAGAGATTGGGTTAAGATGGACTCCTAAACTCTACTTATGAACGTACAATTACTTTACCTCTATGTGAGTTTAGTTCTGAAGGAAAAAACTTGATAAGGAATCTTTTGACCGTGAAAAGGTCTCAGAGCCCATCAAAGACTTAGTGCTCAGCACATTCGCATACCTCTGTGGACCGCATAATGTCAAGCCCGCCTCCAGAGAGTAGATTGACAACCTAAACTTCATCAATTTTATTGATGATTATTACTATATAGATATTCGTTCTCACTACTCTTCTAAATAGCTATATGCATGCACCAACAATGACGGAATCTTTGAAGAGAAATTCGAGAACCGATAACATAATGCATGAGAGATTGAGAACCAGTTAGTGTCTTATATAGCATCGCACAGACACACTAATTGGACCACGATCAGATTGCATGGGTGCGGGAGAGTAAATGCTGTGAGCGTTAAGATTCCCAAGGACTATCATGATAGATAAACAATAGAGGTATGAGATTCTCAGCGAAATGTCTCATACCACACTCTTTTGCACCATAATATGCCCTATGGCGATACTATGAAGTATAGGTTAATTTTCGCCAGGAAAGATACCCTAGCGGAACCTTTCGGTGATCTCAGGATCGCTCAATGACTGACCTTTTTTGCTATATTATGTTACCTAGAGTTTTTTTATAGGTGACAACTGCTAGCTTTAGACACAGCTATCTATATTTTGAATAAACGTTCCTAAAACACTGCGCACGTACTGTATGAAACACCTTATTGCCATGGTAGAAGGCGTAAAGCAAGTTTCATCACTTGTAGGATTTAAGGGATGCTCGAGCCGGCAAGCCCAGCCGGTGGATCCTTGGCTCTAGATCATACTACTATGAATAATAAAGTTTGGAATGCGCACAAAGAGGCAGACTAAAGTGACCTACTCTTCTGCGAGACAGAACTAACCACAATCGGAGTGCGTAACAGGAAGCCAAGAAGAGAGATCAATGGAAAGGCAAGATTGAGTGAACTATCTCCTCAACAGACACACGACAATGTTTTTAGGATAAACGTTGTCGTGAGCAAGGAGCGAGGAAAGCAGACGAGAAATATTCACTCATAACTGTGCCACCTGTAAATCCTTGTCTCTTCATACCTTTGCGCCTTATCTTTCAGCAGAGTAAGTCTCATAACAGGATGAGTTCCAATAGATAGTATACTTATACAGTCTCATCGTTCATTAAAAGTTTTGTCAAGCAGGAAGGGAACACCGATGGAACTGCTTAGCACACAGAGCAATATTAGCAACGAGTAGGTCCCAATGGTCGCAAACCACTAGGTACTCTAAAAAAGAATCCAGGCGCGTATACTTACACAAAAAGGTACAATTTATTCTCATGCACCATAAAGAGCACACCCATTCTGCGGCTACAGCAGAAAGGACTAATGTTGTGTGTTCGTCTAGCTTCCTGCAAAAACACACTAAAACCTCTTAAACACCTTGACCCCAGTGCATATCGAGATGATTATGTGTGGCAACGAGATTATTAGTGCTCTCTCATGTCTTGGTGTCAATCACCAAGAATGTTAATTATTAATCGAGTTGACTTGGGTCCTTCGCGTCGTAGTTCCAATTCTCTATGCAGATTAAAGTCCTGTGGGAAATAAATACTATTTACATTCCATGGAACTTCCTTCCTCTAACAGCACCTATTCGTACTCATTGATAACGTGGTATTCTCTTACACGGTAGTCTCTCTGGATACGATAGGGTAAAATACTGTAACTGCGCGTTCATTCCTCTCTATTGAACACCTCAGAGCACTATTAACATTACGTAGTATAGAAATGGTATCAAAAAAGAAAGTTCATAGGTCTTTTGATCATGCATTAGTAAAATACTCATATCATTCACGCTTGACAATAAGAAGTAATGTTCATCGAAATTAAAGAACTACAAAGAATGATATTTCATACGTAGATTCTATTCGATAAAACTCGGGCTAGGACTGAGGTGGGACTATTCAGCTGCGGCCTCCTACACCGAACGGTCCGCACATGTATGAGCTCGATTAGGCGTACCTGAGATGGAACTTTGTCAGGCACTGTCATAATCTGAGATCATCCTAGTAAAAACATACACTGCGTGAGTTCACTCTATTTGAATCGGCTTTTCTATTGTTCCCAAATTGCCAGAGAGCCAAGACTCATTGACCTCACCTTAGAGAGAAAGATATATCATAAGGAGAAAGGTTGCTTGTGCGAGACCTCAGAAGCCATAGTTCCTGTAAATTGGGTTATATGCAAATCGTTATGCACAGAAGGATTGGGATTCGCCATGATTTTAGGAGTTGCTCTACATTTCTTAGAGACGAGAGTTTCTTCTACGAGTCCTTTGAGATTTATGTGGCCAAATCCTTAACGTTCCATAGATAGGCATTAGAAGAAACTTTTTGTCCTTTGTATTCTGAGTTTCGCGTAGCTTCGTATATAGGTCTATCTGAAACATACTTCGAAGCATTATCTAGACTATTTATTTCTTTCTTTTAATAAATTTGTGGTCTCGTTTAGTTACTTTTAGTGATTAAGTTGGATTGTTTCAATCCTGTATAATAAATATCCTTTGTGACACTACTCTCTGTATCTGCAAATGAAGCGTGCCTCTCATTCAACTTCAAAGATATTTAATACATTTTGTTCCTCACACCATAGGCGATCATTGATTGATTCACGATATCTATAAGAGTATTCTCCGATCTCATTTTTAGGGCGTAGCAACACAAAAGCACAAGCGTACATTATTACAACTATACGTTGACACAATCTTCTCAAGTCTCCCCCAGACCTATACGACCTTGAACTAACTTCTCTTTGTCTAGACTTTAGAGGGGTGATAGTCCTCCGCCGTGTGAGTCAATGCTTTTTGCAGAACTCAGTTTCCTGAAAAAGAACAGCACAATATTGATTAACATGACTCCATTGTAGAGTCAAATCATCCACGGTTGAGGTAGTTATAATAATCTCCACTACAAATTTTTCATAACTAGGTAAATCATATTGATTAGCCGTGTGCTTCGTGTGAGGAAAAATGCCCTGAGTGACCGATGAATATGGAGACATTTCGCGCGAGTTTTAAAGTGCAGAATCTCAGTCATTCTATTAATCTAGTTGTATTGAATTCCAGATTTTTGTTCCTCTTTCCCACTGTTAGTCAAATCTCAGGTCATCTATTACTAGTGTTGAATTCAGATTTGTTTTCCATGTTGAGTAGTTGTCGCCGTTAAGTTTTTCAGAAGCTAATAATTGATCTAAAGAGCTAGTCATACTGAAAAGAAAAATATATCCTTTTTTAGTAAAAAACATTAATCTTTTAAATCCAATCAAGTTTAGCAAAAAAAAAAAAAAAAAAAAAAAACTAATAATGTACTCTTCATCATTATATTTTGCAACGATATTTCAATGGTTTAGAATAACCTTCACCGAGGGTGATCGACTATTCCTCTATTGAACCAAGACTATCTTGACTAGATACTATCACCAGAATAACTCTTATTCCTATAGTAACTCAGTTATCGCTACTTTGGTCAAGAATTTACTAACACTTAGTAATTCTTGTAAGTGTGACCCTCCATTTTCAGACCTCAAAGATCGGAATCATTATGCTCCCGAAGTTGAAAAGACAAGAATGAAAACGGACCTGAGAGACCCTATCAATTTCTAGAGTTCACAGAGTTCCGAATCCTATAATACAACCCTTCGATTGGTAAGGTCGCTCCAGGGCAGACATACAGGCGCATTATAGGAATCTCACGGTGCGACCTAATGGAAGAGACCGTAGGATGTGTTGACACACTTCCTTCTCCCATTTACTATGAACAACTTCCTCTATTCACCTTGGTATTAACTCATGCAAACACTCTCCGAATGGAGTCCGCTCCCAGGGCGGCCCAAAGCCAAGCATGAATCTCACAGTGTGAACTCTTAAGGACGCTAGAGCTAAAAGTACATTACTTCTCTCCAGCTGAAGTGTTCTAGACGGTTAAGGTATAAAATACTTAGCGATACATTTCGGCTAACTAAATATATCCTAAGTCTAGATGATTCATCTGAGTATAACTTTTATACAGGACTTTTAATATACGATGTCTAGGTGATAAACAAATTTTATTACCTCACACCACTCACGCATGCTCATAAAACCGATTTAACCTAACTCAGATGTCGGCTCAATCTCTAAGTAGTAGGTGTTCCGTGAACCGTCAACTTAAAAACCTTCAACCTTAGTTATCTTATCTGACTTTTTGCCAAGATCTTGCCGGGTGAGTTTTCTCGTAACTTCGGTTTTACAAGATATCGACCTATTTTTCTATGAAAAATGGGATTGCTTGATGGTTAACCCTAAGTGAGCATGCATTTTATCTGTATTATAGATTTTAGAAGTCTAGGTTATTTTATAACAATTATAAAATAAATTATAACAATTATAACCCTAGAGCATTAATCTATAACATGCTTCCTTCAATCAAACATGTTTTAATATAAGACCTGTCTCTTATACACATCTAGATGTGTATAAGAGACAGAGCCAACACCTAGCCCATTATTTTGTTAGTGGAATTATCCAACAAAAGTTTGGATTTTCCCACTAACTATAGTCAAAGGGCAAAATAGTAATTCTGTCTCTTATACACATCTAGATGTGTATAAGAGACAGGATCCATGCAAGCCAGCGGGCGAGCCAAGTGCATGTGCGAGCAATCTGGGTCGGAGCCTTCTCTCGGTTCAGGTCTGGGAGCATTCTGTCGGGTCTGGTGGCCAAATTCGGGCCTGTGAGCCAAAATTCCTTCAATTTTGCTGCTGGCGTCTCAGAGGGAAAAGAAGTCTCGACGAGGTGTCACTCTCTCCCAAAATCAAGCAATTGCAGTCTAATTTCAACTCTAATGACTCCAAGAAATTTACAGACCCTTTTTCACACATTAATGCTCATAAACATGTGAGCAATTACAAATTTCTACAAGAAATTTAAAGAAAAACAATACCAAAATCATAATAAATCCACTTTAGTCCATATTTAATTCAACACCTGAATAGAAAGGAAAAAACCACCCACCAAAAGCAATTGAGCGTAATTAAAGTATGCTCTGATACCACATGATGGAACATGAGACATACACAGTGGAAAAAGGACCTAATTACACCCTAATTGCTTTTAATCAAAAGGAAATTAGCATGCAAAATGAAGGAAAAACAGTAAATTAACTTACCTTTGAAGCTCCCGAAAACTGCTTTTCCTTGCTGAATCTTGACCCAAACTCTTCTAGACCACCACTAGAGTTGACTTATTATCCTCTGGACTCAGAACGGGATTGTGGGACCTGGTGGATGAAGAAACCGAGAAAGAGAAAGAAATGGAAAAAAATGGAGATTTTTTGGTTTGGGTTTTTAATTTTTCAGCCCAATTTTGAAAACTAACTTTTTGCAAAAAAATGGCAAAAGCCTTTAATCCATAATTGAAAGCCCATTTTATAGAAAAATCCACGCAACATTTGCATGAAACAAATCCATAAAAACCCAACACCTAGAATCCACTATCTAAGTGGTCTTAATGTCTCCACTATAAGCCAACACCTAGCCCATTATTTTGTTAGTGGAATTATCCAACAAAAGTTTGGATTTTCCCACTAACTATAGTCAAAGGACAAAATAGTCATTTTTCAAAGTCAAACTTTGACCTAAAAGTCAAGTTTTTGACTTTTTATGATTTTTTCGTGTTGACTAATTTTGACCTCCCGAGCATGAATCCGCATTCATTTTCTCGAAATTCAAATCACATTTGAATATAAGGTCGGTCAAAGTTTGACTTTTCAATATCAAAAGTCAACTCTTTGGCTTTTTACATCTTTGACTATTTCTATTATTTCTGAGCTTCCGAATATAAAGGTATTCATATTCTTGATATTTAAATCACATTTAAATATTAAAGCTGTATCTCTAAACTGGAAATCGACCACTATATCACATATACTTGTTGGTTTCTCTCTCTTCACCTAATTCGAACAATTCGAATCATTCTATCATAATGTTCTAAGTTTATTCCATATGAGCTAGTAGAGGAACCTAATGGACCTATAGATCATGGGCTCCAACGATTCGAGATTAGCTGGCTAAACTCTTTAAACGGAGCTAATCAACATTCGCTAACTAACGAGTCATTCCACTATAGTCCCATAGTTGCACTCCCCTCACTATAGATATCTTTCTGTCCATTTGATATAACCATGATTAGTAAGCTAATCCTTCACAGGTTGTTCATAATCTCGGCTGGGTCATAAAAACCGTTTTACCCCCAAGACTACATCTTATTCCTTAAGTTCTACTGATTCTCTAATAAAAAATTGGTTTAAGGTCCAACCTATAAACCGAACCCCTCTCAGGCCAAGGAGAGGGTGGAGCCCCTTGTTCAATACCTGGATTCAGTACTAAAGGGAATAACCTATCTACTATCCCTATAATGGTTAGGAGTGAATTCCATCTTTCACCCTAAGTTCCCAGCTACCACCTGAGCTTACCCCTGAAATGGGAGGCTTATTAGGCCAGCGATGATGAGTTGCCCTCACCTATGCAAATCTAAGGATAATTCCGAGTGAACAGGAGTTCATAGTTAGCTTAGGATTAAGATTAAGTTACCTAGGTCATCAATTAATGAAATAGTCAGTTTTATACATAAAATGGTATTTAGAACGTAAAAAGTGACTATTTCATGGTTCAGCCTTATGCAAACTCATTGCATAGGATGCCCCCACTCACATATCTCTATATGAACAATTCAAGATCACATCGTTTGTACTAACTACAAAGTAGGCCGCATCCATAATGTCTCCAGAATAAGGTGCCCAACCTTATTCATATACTATAGACCATTTTGACTATATATTTGAACTTGATCCACATTTATGTCACTACATAAAGTTCAAACTACATTAAATAGCCTCAGGACCTTAGTTTATTGGATTCAAGATTACAATTTCAATAACAACTTTATCAAAAAAAACAAAACAGAATATGTTTATTAATTTATAAACTACGAGTTTTAGGACATAAAATCCAACAGGGTCAATGGTACTTAAGGAGTTAGATGTAACTATAGGGGCAAAACGGTAATTTGGCCTAGTTGTACTTACGAGCAATTTGTGAAGGGCATCATACTGTTGATTGGTTATATCTAATCGACACAAAAATATATCTATAGTATGAAGAGTGCAGCTGTCGGATTTTACTGGAGCGCCCGACGGTTAACGGATGGTGAATAATGTAATTAAAGAGTTTAATTAATTATTCATGTGAAGGAACTCCGTTTATAGAGTACCTTTGAGCGAAAGCGGATCATCCAAATCCCATTGTGATTGGACGCATACGTTTACGATAATACAAAACGAATTATGCATAAATCTAAATTACAGCATGCTTTGAAATAAAAACAAAGGTCGAGAGATTATACCTTTGAATTCGAATTGTTTTTCAAGTAATCACTTAATCCAACTTGTTCACGAACGCTTAGAACAAGTCACGAACACTCCTCGCGAACAAGCAGCAAGCAATAACTCGACCCTCGTACCAATCTACACTACCACTTGCTAACCTTGGTATTCTTGGTGTGAGAATCTAGGAATGGTGGGCTCTGGCTAATTTTGGTTAGAGGGGAGGTTTGGTGTAGAGGAGGAAGACGATCGAGAAGGGAATAACAATGTCGTATAGACGAACAAGTCTATCGTATAGACTTTCTACTCGATCGTTTAGTCTCTCAGGCAATCGTGTAGTTACTCGATTGTGTACTCGATAGTATATCTGATGTCTCTCGGAATAATTAGAAAACCATTTTCCTTTATCCCACTTTTTCCATAAAATCAAATAACTACCCACCAAGGTTGGTTATGGAGAAAAATGTTTTAATTATCAAATAATTAATAAATATAAATAAATATGATAACTAACTTATCATATGATATTTATAACCTATAGTTTTAATATTGCATCATATACAATATATAAACCGTAGTTCTTTTTCTCTATTTTATGGCATTTAATATAAACCATATTTATATTAAATTTAATAACTATGAATCTTATTCATAGAAAATATATTTGAATCATATTCAAATATTTGTTCCTCCAGTTATATAATAATGTATCAAATACATTATATCAATTATATCATATATAATTAAATTCCCTCTTATTAATTTGAACATTTCAAATTAACCCAAAAATTTATTCTCAACTTAAATCCATTGAGCTACCAAGGGGACCTTATGGACCTATAGCTTGAAGCTCCAACAGTACGTGAATAACTTATTAAACTCTTTAATCACATTATCCACCATCCGTTAACTACCAGACACTCCACTAAAGATCGACAGATGTACTCTTTACACTACAGATATATTTCTGTGTCCATTAGATATAACCAATCAATAGTACGATAACCTTTCGCCGACTATATTTCAAATTAATAGAGGGATTTAATTATACATGATATAATTAAATTGTTTCAATTATATGTGATATAATTGTCATAATATATTTGATACATTATAGTTTAATGGGAGGAAAAAAAATATTTGAATGAGATCCAAATATAGTTTCTATGAATTGGATTCATAGTTGTTAAATTTAATATAAATAAGATTTATATTAAATGTCATATAAAAGAGAAAAGAAACTATAGTTTATATTGTATGTGATACAATATTAAAACTATAGGTTATGTGTTATATTTTATATAACATATAATTTAATATATATATATATATATATATAAATATATATAATAATAATAATAATAATAATAATAATAATAATATGATAAGTTAGTTATCATATTTATATTTATGTTATTATTATTATTTTAATAATAAGGAAGGGAGTTACAAGTCCCTTCCCCATCTTTTCTCTCCACCTATGTAAGTGGGTGGTGGATGTTTATGGCAAGGAGAATTAAAAGAAAAATGTTTTTTTCTTCTTCGTGAGGCTATTGGTTGAACGATTGAGATAGTGGAGAAAAATACAGAAGAGTTCTGTGTTTTGTCTTGAGTTTTCAAAGTTCTCAATCTTTCCTCCTACACATTAAGTTTTTCCTCTTAACCAAAAATAGTCAGAGCCTAGCACTCCTGAGTTCTCACGCTGAGAATACCAAGGTAATGTTTGTGATAGTGTCCGATTTTGTTCGAGGTTTATCTTGAAGAAGGTCATCAAGTTTTTCATGATTCGTTTGAGGAAAAACATGAAGAAAAGGTCTTCAAAGGTAAGGTTTCTTATAACCCTTACGAAAGCATATTGTAATTTAGAATTAAATGCATATCTTATTGCTTGTTTACTGTAAAACTTTATATTCAATGAATTATGGAATTTGGTCGATCCACTTCCGCTCAAGGTTCTCCCATTAGAGTTTCTTCACATATACTATAATTTGGCTATTAATTTGAACTTGATCCACTCTTATGTCTCAAAAAAAAGTTCAAGTATTCATGTAATAGCCATGGATCTTAGTTTATTGGATTTAGTCTTTCTAAGTACAATTTACATATTCAACAACAATTTGATTGAATAATTGGCGTTAACATCTTTATTGTAAATAGAATATGTTTAAAAATTACAAATTGCGAGTTTTAGGACATACAACCCAACAATGTATCCTGTAAGGAGCAAATCCTTAGAACCATCCACGAGCATGTATTCCTTCATTCTCCGTAGATACTTGAGGATGTTCTTAACGATGGTCCAATGATCAAATCTTGGATTAGACTGATATCTACTGACTATCCCCACTGCATAGTAGATTTAGATCTAGTACATAATATTGCATACATCAGGCTACCAACAGCCAATACATAGGGGATCCGGCTCATTTCCTCAACCTCTTGAGGTGTCTTAGGACACTATTCCTTAGACAATATAACTCCATGCTGAAAGGGAGTAAACCTCTATAGGAGTTCTGCATAAAAAATTTGACAAGTATTTTGTCGATGTACGGTGTCTGAGATAGGGCTAGCGTTTTGTTCTTTCAATCTCTAAAGATCTGAATGCCCAAAACAAACTACGCCTTTCCCTAATCTTTCATTTGGAATTGGGTCACTAGCCAATTTTTAATTTCAGCCAGTAGACCTACATTATTCCGAATGAGTAGGATATCGTCTACATACAACACTAGAAAAGTTACTGAACTGTTGATGGTTTTCTTGTTAAACCCGTATAACGAACAGGTGGATTTGCAACCCTCCCACTACGTCGAGGTTTCCTCAACACTTAAGGTGGATTTGACCTACTAGATGATCCAACTTCAACAACTCTAGTTAAGGTATTGGGTTCTTCAACAACTCTTATTCAAGGTTCAGTAGTTTCATTGGAAAGTTCACTCAACACAATCTTACTGCAGAGCTTATACTCCCATATGTGGTTCTTTTCTAAAAAGGTAGCATTTTTCGACAAAAACACCTTATTATCCTTAGGATCTAGAAGTAACCATCTCTCCTTCCTTTAAGGTAACCTACAAATAGGCATAATTTTGAACCAGGTTCCAATTTCTTTGGATTTGCCTCATGCACATGTGCTAGGTGATGACATGTAGAAATGCATGTCATCTTAGGCTTTTTATTTAGAATTATGAAGGCTGTTAAGTAGAATATGCGGCAATTATGTTAGGAATTCATGAGAAAAGGAGCTTACAGCGTTCAGCATTGAGAATCTCGAGTAACCCATTATTATGCGTTATTATGCATTCAATTGTCTATTTTTGTAGCTAACGCAAGAAGTGGATGCAAACGCGGAAGCCGGACTACCGCATGCGGAGAAACTCTCCATCGCAAAGGCGAACGCATTCGATCAACGCATGGGTGTTGCGATAATCAGTTGCATGTGTCCATCGCATAGGAGTTGCGATTGTGAAGCGATTGCAGTCATCGTGTAGAAGTTGCAGTATTAAGCGAATGCGGTCACTGCATGATTGCAGCTACACAATAGTGCATAATAGAGGGATCAACGCAAGGTTGGTGGAATGAACGCATCAACGCATCTCTCGGGAAAATCAAAATATGATGTTGACATTTCACCTACCACGTCGTTAACAGCAGAGATTCAGAAAGGAATAACGCGTCGCGAATGTCAGAATCAAAGCAGTCCATTAATGTTGTCGCCGATCCAAGCTCTATATAAAGAAGTCGATGAGCAGAATTTCAACTCATCCAGGGTTTTCCCTGCGATCCAGACTAATGCGTGAAAAGAACGTTTGAGATTCTTCATCTCCTTCCTCCATTCCGAGTGACGACCGGAGCCTTCGACTGGAGCTAGATCTCGGGAGAGTCAGCTCCACCTCCCCTCCATGGCACCACCGGTAGCCTTGACGCACATCCGCTGGAAGCAAGTCATTGCTTCCAGCCGGTCATTTCATTTTCTCTTCGTTTCTTATATTGTATTGTATTACATTTTGGGATTAAGGAATTAATACATTATGTGTTCAATGCATTTATGTGTTTCCTCCGATTCCATCTCCATTTTCTTTACTTAGCATCCTTAACTTTCATTGTATCACTTAGTGAGATTGCTAGAGTATTGCATACTTAGTCATGTGGATTAGAGATATGGAGCATGTAGCAAACCACCGAGAGGTGTGCGTTGCATGAGTGTGTGAGAAAATCTTATTTGCTTAGTGTGAAGTTGTAGCAATGCCGGTCTATAGACAGATGCAACGCTTGTCTATGAGTAAAGTCAGCAACAATTAACTGCTCGGGAGGGTAAGTGGTTGGTCGCATTAAGCAATGTAAGCAAGTGTTCACTAGAGATAGGAATAATCTTATGTTAGCCAAGTTTATGTGGTTACCTTGTGTTCGTTGATTTCATGATTCGAGCTTAGGAGTGTTTTGTATAAAATAATTGGAAAAATAAGTATAAACATGAATGATGCGTTGATTTCATCCGCCGCTCACTCAGACTTGGCGGCTCGGGGTCTTTCATGTTTTCTTCCAATGCGAGAACCTCGCAAACTTGGGTCGCTTCTTCTTCAAGAAACTCTCTGTTCAGTTTGACATTCTTCACTATCCGGGAACTTTAATGCGTTTAACACATTAAAACTTCACCTCCTGATTGTCTACGCGCATGGTCAATTCTCCCTTATGCACGTCTATTAATACTTTCCCAGTGGCTAGAAATGGTCGTCCAAGAATAATTGGTACATCACTGTCTACTTCATAATCTAGGATGATGAATCCGCTGGGAATATGAAGTCGTCAACTTTACCAAAACATCTTCAATCCTTCCTTCAAGGTACTTGATCGTCCTGTCAGCGAGTTGAAGAGTTACATAAATGGGCTATGCTTTACCAATTCCCAATTTCTTGAAGATTGAGAGTGCATGAGGTTAATGCTTACTCCCAGATCACACAACGCATGTCCCACGCCAACCCTCCAATTGAGCATGGGACTGTGAAGCTTCCCGGGTCCTTCTGTTTCTTGGGTAGTCTGTTGCTGACTAATGCATTGCACTTCTACGTTAGCGCAATTATTCTGTCTCACTGATTCTCCTTTTCTTTGTCAAAATATCCTTAAAAAAATTTGATGTAGTTTGCATTTTGTTCCAAGGTCTTCTACAAGTGTAATATGATGTGCAGTTGCATCAGGAGTTTAAGAAAACGCTTAAATTGTTGTTCATCATTTCTTCTTCATCAAGCGTCTAGGGAATGGTGCATCAGCTGCACCGCAGGTTTTCCCACATTAGACGTGCTTGGCTCCGAATGGCTTGTGATTCAGACGTCCTTTTCTTCTGATCTTCTAATATCGTTGGGCGTGTGTTGAGTTTCTTTTGAAGGATTGTTGGTTCTTGGGTTCATGGTTCTTTCTTCAAGAGCTTTGCCACTTCGCAATGTCACCGCATGAACATTGTTCTTTCCATTGTTATTCCCCGGGTTTCCGTGTTGCTAGGCAACTCCAGGCTGTCGATTCTTCAACTCACTCGCGATCTGCCCCACCTATATTCTCCAAATTTATGATGGAGATGCCTGGCTTTTTTGGCAATGTGTCGTTCTGGGCGATATACCCCTTAAGAGGTTTCAAGCGAAGATGCTGAACTCGACGTATGACCTCCTTTATTAAAGGATTATTGGTGCCGTTGCTGCGTTGGTTGCAATGCAGGCGGCGGGTTTCTTGCCTTTGCTGCTGGTTCACCCCTAGGTGGTATGGCTCTTGTTGATTACCTGCCCAAGAGAAATTTATATGGTTCCTCCATCCAGGATTATATGTGTTTGAGAATAGGTTATTTTTAATAAAGCATACCGATTACGGATTTTGTGGGCAATCAGAGTAGGAATGGGGATCTCCACCGCCCAGCTAACCATGGGTTGTACGAATGTTTCTACCTGATTTACCTTTGCGGGTTTGATGCGTTCCCTAGTGACATATTCTGCAAAAGGTTGTCATAGTAGCCACTTGTGCAGAGAGCGTGGCTATTGCGTTAGAGTCAATAGAATTCACATTCTGAATTGTCTCTTCCTTTCTGCTCTTGCGTCGTAAATATCATTCCACCCATTCCATATTATGTTTAGCTATGCGGTCCAGTATTTCCTTAGCTTCATTACAATTAGCTGCAGCTACGTCGGCCGCCATTTGAGACACTTTTTAATCCGCCATAGAAAGTCTCCATCTGGATGGTTAACGGTAATCCGTGATTGGGGAAATTCTTGACTAATCCTTTGAAAACACTCTATGCGGCACTCAAGGTTTCAAATTCTTCCTGCTCAAAGTTCATGATCTCTCTCCGCCTCCTTGCGTTTTGTGGTGGGGGGAAGTATTTCTGCATGAATTTCTCCACCAACTTTTCCCAAGTTGTGATCTCACCAGGCTCCAAAGAACTTACCCATTGCTTTGCGTTGTCACGCAGAGAATATGGGAATAAAGATAGCCTGATAGCTTCTGAGGTGATTCCAGGATCACAAATGAGTGCACGTCTCCAGGAAACGTTTCATGTGGGCATGAGGGTCTTCTCCCCGAGCACCCCCAAATTGTCCAGCTATTTGAAGCATTTGTAACATCACAGATTTCATCTCAAATCTTGTCCCATCTGGCGTTGGATATATGATCCCTGGTGAGAAATCATACAATATAGGAGACGCATACTCCCTCATGGGACGCATATTACTGTTTGCCATTATGATAGGATTTTGCGCAACATGGGCTAACTGTTGAGCTAAGTTTTGATTCGCTTGTTCGCCCTCCATTTTTTGTTGTCAGAGCAGTTGTTGCCTTAACCTACAGCGACGATTAGATCGATTTCTTCGTCGGAAGGTCCTTTCAACTTCGGGGTCGTATACAAGTTCAGGAGTGCTCTCCCTACTCATAAACGTTTACAAGCTTCGGCTTAGCTAGTAATACTCCCTCAGCTGAAGTGTTCCTACAAAAGATACAAGAAAAATTTCTGGTTAGTTTTGTTGCTGAATCCCCGGCAACGGCGCCAAAAACTTGTTCGTTGATTTCGTGATTCGAGCTTAGGAGTGTATTGTATAAAATAATTGGAAAAATAAGTATAAATATGAATGATGCATTGATGCGTTTATGATGCGTTAGTGATGTGCAACAGGACGCATGACACTCCTCTATTGACGTTCAAGTTTTCCTAAATCAGATCCAAGTATAAATCCAACTTAGGTTCCTGGTAAGTCCAGGGTCGAACTCAGGGATTCAGATTAAAGCTAATGCAGACCTTGCGTTGTAACTGTTGTAGGGATATCCTAAGTGTATGGATAAATGAGTTATTTACACTAGGCTATTGTATGTGCGTGCAAGAAGATACAAAAAGGTCGAGTAGAGAATGATGGGTCGTGTGAAAATGGAGTTTGATGCAAGTGATATGCGTCGATCTAAGTTGGATGTACATGAACAAGAATATGATGCGAATGAGATGACTTGTTTATATCCATTTATGCGTTAGGCTCTATTCGACATTTCTCAATGCGAATATCATACAATATCTATCTCTAGGATGTATGCGTCAAACACAGGATGCAATAACACTAGTGCGTCTATCTCTAGATGTATTAGGCATTCTAACTTGATGTTGGCTTACTTATTCTCTCAAGTAGTTTAAGCTAAGATGCTTTTACCAATTGATTTACTATGCCTAAGCGTTCGAAATGAAATTTTGCATGAAGTATAGATGCATCCAACATAAACAAGAAATAAACAATGACAAAGTATGATAGATCAAATATGAGAATTTATAAAGAAACTGATTGCCTTTACAAAACCAATACTTAATCAAATGAGTGATGAAGGCGATAAGTAAGATGAAACGAAATGAGTCAAGCCGTAGAGTACAATCTCTTGTCCTCTTTGGCTCAATTCTAGTCGTGTACAACCACTTTGGAAGAATTGGAAGAAGTGTCTCTCTCGAGCTCGGCTTCCCCCGCCCCTTGATCGACGATGGTGGTGATTCTCTTCCCTCTTGTTCTTCTCGACGATGGTGGTGATTCTCACAGCTCTAAATATTCTAAAAACTAAGGTTAAAATTGAGACTAAAAACTAAGAGGAACTTCGAACTTCGAACTATTTCATCTGGTGGGATTTCTTTTATTTATAGGCGTCGGTCTTCTCTAACTTGATGATGGGCAGCATTAAATTCCATACCCTGGTCAGCCGCCTGACACTTAGATGCTTTTCAGACGCCGGCCACTGTAGGTACCCATATTTGCAAGTAGTGATTTGACACAAACAGCCTGAATCAATGAATCTTCCTTGCGTTGAATCCCTCCGACGCATGCCCCATGCGTTAGACTTTGCCTGCAACACTTTTCTTAATCATGCGTTAGCCTTTTGTTGAGATCCTGCAATATCATGTGTTAGTGCCACAGTGTTTTAGCAATAAACATTCTTTTGCATGAGTTTGATAGTATTCGAGTAATTCCATGCGTTTTCTATAAAAATGATGAGATTTTATCATTAAAGGCCCTAATTGTTCCAACTTTTGAGCCACAATAACTTGTATTTCTACAAGTTATCACCTTGTTATATGTATGCATCCACTGCACCTTTAGAGCTACTCGTGAGAAAGTCTAAAGAAAGAACCTAAGACTCGAAAGAGCTAGGTTAAAATCGATGCTCGGAAGAGCTAGATTAGGTTTGCATAAGCAAGAATGGAGACTTAGGAATAAGCTCCGTTTGCTATCACATAGTGTATGCACCCTACGGATAGGATATTGCATGCGTCCAGAAAGTAGGATATGGTGGTGATATGCGGCCATCACGCTCATGTGGCAAAAGTACGTGAGCGGTTTATAAGGGTTTAGGCTGGCATAGGCTTCTCGGCACTATCGCATATACATTGCATACGTCCTAGAATTAGGCTCAAGTGTGTATAGCATGATCGCATAGCTTATGTTGGCTGAGGTTCCCCTTGCGGTCAAATTAGGGTTGCGATGAAGACGTCCTCACATTTTATCTGTTTTCCCATTCATTTATTTCATGTGAAGAGTTGTCGTGTCTCTAACTCTCATCCATATTCTCACTGAGTTGTCTGTTAGTTAAGAGTAGAAGTAATGTTAACTTAGCAACCCCTCCATCATTCTTTTATTCAACCGCCACATGCACATTACCGCATTCATCTAGCTACAAGTCCTTGAGTTCGACCTCGGATCACCCGAGAAACTTGCGTTCACGTTATACTTAACGTGAGCACAAGAAAACTTGTGACAGGAATGCATGGTCATCGCATACATTTGTTAACGCAAAGTCATTCCAATGCATGACCACGACGCATGATAATCAACGCATACATTAAGGACATGTATCGCATATTGCGTCCACGAAATTTTAGTTGTTGAGTAATTGACATCTAATTTTCCGTCATCAAGTTTTTGCCACCGTTACCGGAGACTTGGCAGCTAATTGTTTGTTGAGTTTTGTGTCTCTGCAGGAAACCTTTTTATCTTGGGAGTATTGCAGCTTGTGCGACCAAGTTGCAACCAATATTGAAGTGTAGGCGATGCGCCGAAAGCCAGTATTGACCCCAAGGTAGAAGGGCAATCAGCGTATAAGCTGAAGGTAATTCTAAGCAGTCGCATGCACCCAACAATTGCCAGACGTTCCAATGGTCACGACAAGCTTTTGACCCAAGCAGCTGAGAGAAATCTCCTGCATAGGAGACTCCTTGCAGTGAAAACACTCCAATTTTTTTAGGGACATCTTCTACTCTATCTTTACCTTGCTTTCATAGTTTAGTTTATTTTTATGTTTATTTTTATTTTGGATATGCGGCTGCTTCCTTGGTTGTGGTGCGTTTGCTCTTTGTAGGTGCAACAATAAGTCTCCTCGGTATGCAGTACGACGAAATAATTCCTTTCATCCTTCAACGCATGGCTTCAATCGTGTGAATTCAACGCATGATCGCATGCGTTATTTCACCTAAGGTTCTTTTCTTGTTATCCTTTATGCATTATCCTTTTGAAATTCTTTCTTTCCCGACTGCGTTGCTTTGCGGTGTTTCTATGATGGTACGTTTAATTCACCTCATTTTCTAACTAAGCATCGCAAGGCACTCCTTACTTTTAATAGCTTCTTCAAATTTTGAAAATCTTAAGTTTTATTTTGTGCAAACCTTTGCTCAAACGTTTGTTACTGCATTCCTATAATTTTTCTTTTAGCTTTGCGGTGAGAATGCTGCCAAACTCTAAGTTTGGGGGTGGCAGTGTTCTCGGAGAAATTGCGTTCATTACATTGTGATCTTTCAATGAAAAAAAACGAGAACTTTGAGAATAAAAACTCCACTATCAACGCAACGGGGAAACCCATGTTGATAAGAGTTAAGTTGTGAAAGACACTTACCCGTAGTTGGATGTTTGCATGACACACATGAGGGCAAGCCAAAATGAAAATAGGTAACCAGAATCAACGCATAAGCGCAACTCTTATGTTTGACGCAAGCCAAATCAAGTAAGACAAGAGTTGAGTTGAATATGGAACGCAACCGAAGTTGGATGCCCGCATGACACACGTGGGGGTAAGCCAAAATGAAGAGCGTAACTAGATTCAACGCCGCATTTGAATAAGTCATCGCAAAATTTTAAAGTGTTTTGAACGAACGCATTCTCAAAAGCTAAACGCAAAGTTACGGTGAATGAATAAAAAGTTTTTGAGTGAGGATTGCCGGATTTAAACTTGGAAAAGATCTTTTTGAAGAAGCAGCTGAAGTGGAGGGAAGCATTGCGGCGATGGTTAGAGGCATGAGTAAATTACATTCTGAAAAGCTGGTCACCGCAAAGGAAAGCCAGAAGGTGAGTTAGAATTTCTTGAGTATAACGCATGCTTGAGGACAAGCATGATTCTAAGTTTGGGGGTGTGATGACATGCAGAAATGCATGTCATCTTAGGCCTTTTATTTAGAATTATGAAGGATGTTAAGCAGAATATGCGGCAATTATGTTAGGAATTCATGAGAAAAGAAGCTTGTGTCGTTTAGCATTGAGAATCTCGACTAACCCATTATTATGCGTTAAATTGTCTATTTTTGTAGCTAACGCAGGAAGTGCACACAAATGCGGAAGCCAGACTACCACATAGACAACCGCATGCAGGGAAACTCTCCATCGTAAAGGCGAACGCATTCGATCAATGCATGGGTGTTGCAGTAATCAGCCGCATGCATCCATCACATAGGAGTTACAATCGTCAAGCAATTACTGTCATCGTGTAGAAGTCGCGGTATTAAGCGAATGCGGTTACTGCATGATTGCGGCTACACGATAGCGCATAATAGAGGGATCAATGCAAGGTTGGTGGAATGAACGTATCAACGCATCTCTCGGGAAAATCAAAAGATGATGTTGACATTTCACCTACCACGCCGTTTGCAGTAGAGATTTAGAAAAGACTAACACGCCGCGAATGTCAGAATTAGAGCAATCCATTAATGTTGTCGGCGATCCAAGCTCTATATAAAGAAGCCGATGAACAGAATTTCAACTCATCTAGGGTTTTCCCTGTGATCCAGACTAATGCGTGAGAAGAATGTTTGAAAGTTCTTCATCTCCTTCCTTCATTCCGAGTGACGACCGGAGCCTTCGACCGGAGCTAAATCTCGGGAGAGTCAGCTCCACTGCCCCTTCATGGCACCACCGGCAACCTTGACGCACATCCGCTGGAAGCAAGTCATTGCTTCCAGCCGGTCATTTCATTTTCTCTTCTTTTTTTATATTATATTGTATTACATTTTGGGATTAAGGAATTAATACATTATGTGTTCAATGCATTTATGTGTTTCCTCCGATTCCATCTCCATCTTCTTTACTTAGCATCCTTAACTTTCATTGCATCACTTAGTGAGATTGCTAGAGTATTGCATACTTAGTCATGTGGATTAGAGATATGAAGCATGCAGTAAACCACCTAGAGGTGTGCGTTGCGTGAGTGTGTGAGAAAACCTTATTTGCTTAGTGTGAAGCTGTAGCAATGCCGGTCTATAGGCGGATGCAACACTTGTCTATGAGTAAAGTTAGCAATAACTAACTGCCTGGGAGAGTAAGTGGTTGGTCGCATTAAGCAATGTAAGCAAGTGTTCACTAGAGATAGGAATAATCTTACGTTAGCCAAGTTTATGTGGTTACCTTGTCTTATGTATGCGTCCACTACACCTTTAGAGCTACTCAGGAGAAAGTCTAAAGAAAGAATCGAAAGAGCTAGGTTAGAATCGATGCTCAGAAGAGCTAGATTAGGTTTGCATAAGCAAGAATGGAGACTTAGAAATAAGCTTTGTTTGCCATCACACAGCATATGCACCCTACGGATAGGATATTGCATGCGTCCAGGAAGTAGGATATGGTGGTGATATGCGGCCATCACGCTCATGTAGCGAGAGCACGTGAGTGGGTATGGGGGTTTAGGTTGGCATATGCTTCTCAGAACTATCGCATATACATCGCATACGTCCTAGAATTAGGCTCAAGTGTGTGTAGAATGATCACATAGCTTGTGTTGGCTGAGGTTCCCCTTGCGGTCAAGCTTAGGGTTGCGATGAAGACGTCCTTACATTTTATTTGTTTTCCCATTCATTTGTTTCATGTCAAGAGTTTTCATGTCTCTACCTCTCATTCATATTCTCATTGCGTTGTCTGTTAGTTAGGAGTAGGAGTAGTGTTAGCTTAACAACCCCTCCATCATTCTTTTATTCAACTGCCGCATGCATATTACCGTATACATCCAGCTACAAGTACCTGAGTTTGACCTCGGATCACCCGAGAAACTTGCGTTCGCGTTATACTTAGCGTGAGCGCAAGAAAACTTGTGATAGGAATGCATGGTCATCGCATACATTTGTTAACACAAAGTCATTCCAATGCATGACCATGACGCATGATAATCAACGCATACGTTAAGGACATGCATCGCATATTACGTCCACAGAATTTTAGTTGTTGAGTAATTGACATCTAATTTTTCGTCATCAAGTTTTTGGCGCCATTGCCGAGAAGATACCCGAGAGAGTCAGATTAGAACATTCCATAACTCCGTTGCCGAAGTCCCCGGCAACCCCAAATTCTGAAATGGCATAAACTACCTTTATGAACATTTCATAACTCCAAATATGTTCTAGTAACACTTTTGGACTGAACGTAGTTCAAAATGTAAGCTACAATCTATACTGCATAACCTTAAAATGAGTCTGCTAGGAAAGTATACCTCATCATAGATCGAACCATATCTAAGGGGTTCGATTTCTCCTTTCTGATACATCATTCTACTGAGGTGTACCAGGTGCTGAGAGTTGGGATACAATTTCATGTTCTATCAAATAGTCTTGGTATTTTAAATCCATATAGTCTCCACCTCGTTCAAATCGAAATATTTTAATCGTTTTATTTAATGCATTTTCAACTTCAGCCTTGTACTCCTTTAACTTTTCAAGGGCTTTAGACTTATGTTGCATTAAATAAACATACCCATACCTAGAATAATCATCAGTAGAAGTGATGAATATTCAAACCCTTCTCTTGCCTTAACATTCATTGGACTACAAAGATCTGAATGTACAAGTTCTAAGGGTTTTTTAGCCCTTTGACCTTTTCAAGTAAAAGATTTTTTAGTCATTTTGCCTTCAAGGCATGACTCACACACATGTAAAGAATTTTCTTCTAACTCACTTAGAAGTCTATTCTTGACCAATCTGTCAATCCTATTGAGATTTGTGTCCTAATCTTAGGCGTCAAAGATGGTCATTTTCCTTAGGAGAAATTTGAAGTCTTTTATTCTGAGTTACCGTAGTTTTAAAAAGTTCAGTATTTATGAGGGCTTTTGTTGCTAACGGTATTAGCACATATAAATTATTTTTGAGATTAGCATAACAAATATGTACTCCATTCTTGTAAACAAACACTTTATTTACATGAAAATTTAAAGAATAATGTTATTCTAGAAGACATTTTACAGAAATCAGGTTCCTTTTGAAGCCTGAACCACATATACATTATCTAATAAAATATAAGATTTCTGTAAGCAGAGTCAAAGCCCTCCCACTGTTGTAGCTAAAACAGCGTGCCCAGTTCCAACACGCATCGTCATCTCCCCAGCCTCCAGTTGCCACCAGGAACTAATTTCTTGAAAGAATAACAAACATGGTTAGTCACGCCTGAATCTATTATCCAGGTTGAATCATCATTCTCCACTAAACAAGTCTTCAAAATAAGTAAATCATATTTACCTTGCTTAGCCTTCTTCTTTTCTGCTAAGTATTTGGGATAATTCCTCTTCCTGTTTCTTTGTTGGTTGTAATGGAAAATATTCCCTTTGCATCCTTGGCCCTGTTGCCCCTTTGGGTAGTAACTGGTGGGTTAGCTTTCCCCTTTCCACTTTTCTTCTTCTTCCACTTTTTGATGTCAGAAGAAGAAGGCACAGACTTAGTTCCAGAGGTAAAACCTCTGTATAACTTCTTAAAGGACGAGGAAAAATTTGCCACACCTTTCAGTTCCTTGGTTTTCATCAAAGATTGAAAAGTATGCAACTCCTTAAGCAAAGTGGTTAAGTTGTAGTCAATTCTATTCATAACAGCATTACTACTGAACTGTAGGAAACTTTTAGGTAAAGTTTCTAGGATGAAGCTAACCTGACTGGCCTCATCAATGACAAACCCGTTCATCTCATCTATATTAAAGTGGACCATTATGTTGATAACATGTTCTCGAAAAGATGTCCCTTCTTACATGTGGCCATTGAAGATGAATTTGAGCGCATCGTGCTTGAGTTGAGAGGACGGCTGTCCAAATATTCCCCACAGGGACTCCATGATCTCACAGGCTGTGAGCATGAGTTCATGCTTCTTGGCCAAGACTTCGGAAAGGCTTGCCAAGATGTACGCTCGGGCATTTTCATTTGTCCGTATCCAACATTCATATGCCTCCCGAACATTTTGAGAAGCATTTTGAGCAGGAACAGGAGGAAAATCCTCATTAGAACAAATCTCAAGTCATCAATAATTAATATTGTGTTGATTGTGTTTTTTCATGTAGTGTAATTTTCGTCGGTAAGTTTATCGGTGGCAAGTAAATTTAGTATTGTGGAAGTCATAATGAAATTTGTTAAAACATACCATTACCCATTTGGAAAAATCAATCATATTTAGCAAAATAATTTAATGCATCCTATGTGACATCTATTTTGCAATGATGTTTCAGTGAGGCAGGGTAAAAGCCACCATAGGGTGATCAGGTACACTTTCACTAAAATGAGACCATCTCAACCAATATATAGAACAATTCCTTGTTACTGTAAATATCAGTCACCATTTTTTGGTCCAGAAATTGTTAACTAGCTTAACATTTTCTTGTAAGTGTAATCCCTCATTTTAGATTCTAGAGTTTCGCCTAATGAGCCAACCGTAGGGAAAAACCAATTGGGGCAAAAACTAAAGCAATCTATTTCTGGCGTTTGAGTAAAGAGTCATGCAAATTCCATCCATAGGGGGCAAGCAAAGATGCCTCAAGGCCGAGCATGAAAATTTACTACAAACTAATGAGAGAGACCGTGGGATGTGTTGACACATTTCCTGCTCCCACTTACTATAAACACTCTCTCCATTCAGCTTGATATTTACAAACACCACCTGTAGAGGGACACAAGCAAAGGTGCCTCGAGGCCGAGTATAAATCTCACAGTGTGAACTTATAGGGAGAAACGTGAAAAGGAAAAATAAAATATCATATACCCCGTTTTCCTCCCATTGAGTGTTTTACCTAGGGTTATTTAACTTAAAAAAATACAGCTAATTATTTTACTAAGTGATTGTTTAAATTTGTCCAAAAGTAAAACTTACTTTGGATAGTTAAACAACTTTGATTGATGTCTATTAAACACTTTAAAAAAATTTAATCAATAATCGCATGCTTGTAGCAAATCTATCTAATTCACTTTTTCAGGTCAGTTCCTAGGTAAAGGTGTTTCGTTTCCATCAACTTAAATACCCTAAACTAAGCATAACTAGCCTTAGATAAAAGGTCCTTTATAGATATGTTTGCTACAAATTTAATCTTTTAATTAAAAATAATTTAATCCTATTAAACTGGTTAAAAAATTAAACTTATTTCTAATCTCATTAGAAATGTGATCTTAGGTCTATGTGAATCGTGTTTTAAAACTATTTTAAAACATGATTTTAACCTAAAATTTGCATGCAATTCTGAATTATTGATTTTAATTTCTAATGTCATTTAATTATAATAGTTATAAAATAAATGAAACAATTATAACAATTATAAAATAACCTAAAGTAATTTCATTCTTCGTGCAATCCTTTTTCATTACTAAACATACATGAAATTTATATAATAAAATAATGAAATAATTAATAACATACATTCATACATATATCCAACTATATATTATAACGCTTATAATATAAATGATGCATGACTATGTTATTAATGCATGCAAACATATATTATAACACTTATATTATATGATGCATGAGCATGCTATAAAATAAAACCATGCAACTATATATTATAATATTTATAATATAAATAATGCATGATTAGTGCAACCTATGGTGGGATTTTACTATATGACATACATTATGACATATATAAATAAAATTAAATCATACATCAAATGCATAATTTAAACAAAAATTATTGGATCGAGATTATACTCTTAAGGCAATTAATTAAATTAATATAATATTTTTATTAATTTAACTAATTAAAACTAACCATTACTTAATCAATAGCCACCAGTTCAAAACAGGTGAATCGGGTCTTGAACTGCACAAACCGAACCGCCCAACACCCGAACCGCTCGAACCAAGTGAACTGGATGCAAACCAGTTGAACCATGAACTGAATCGCATGTGAACCGGAAAACAATTTCCATCTCAGAGCGTTGCAACACTATGGAAAATTTTTCCATTCGCCGTTCGCAGCATTGCAACGCTACTGATAGTAGCCACTATACAATTGCTAATTTTGTCAATCTTTCTTCGATTTGGGTCTTGTTTTCTCTAGAAAAACACTAGAATGATCACGAATGGCTCAAAACTTTCAAATTACAAACTCTATTGCAATTTATGCCCAAAAATAAAGGGCTCTTACAAACCAATTTGTAAAAAAAAAAATAATAAAAATAAAAAAATAAAACAAGAATCCAATCATGCAGACATCCAAAAATTGCAAGCCATAATACATTCCATACACATTCATCACCTGAACAAATTTTACATAATGCAAATCTACCATAAATCTGTAAAAGCATTCTGGAAAAATTCAAAAAAAGAAATTGGGGCAAAAAACTACGCTCTGATACTAATTGAAGGAACAGTGAAGTTTCGTAGCGGAAGCGGGTTCCCAATTTTTAATTTTACACATAATTGAAATTTACATAACCAAATTCAACATAGTTTTACAGCATGCTAAGAAGAAGGAGAAAAAGGGTTAGAGTTTCAAGAAAACTTACCCTTGAAGAACCTTTCTTCACGTAATTCATCTCTAAAAAGGTCACGAACCTCCAATGAATTTCTATCTCCAAAAACACAGCAAACCAAAGGAACACTACCAAGCGGAGCCTTTTGTATTCTCCTTAGGGGATGAGAAATCCAAGAGGTGGGCTCTATTTATTTTGGGAAGAGGGATTGAGATTTTAGAGAGGAAGAGTGTCTAGGGAAAAATTACAGAGAGATCTCCTTCTACATTGAGTCTCTCTTCTCTGTCAAAAAAACCAAAGAAGAAGATGAAGATCTCGTAAAAAACTGTCCATCACATACATTCCACTAGAGAAAATTAAGGGGAGGGAAGTTATTCCTCCCTTTAATTTAAAAAAATATATATAAGTTTAAATTTAAATTAATTTAAATTCAAATAATAATAAATATATAATAATAACTAACTTTGTGGCCCGGTCTATACAAACCCTTTTGTATAAATACCGCCGCTCACATGTCTCCACGTGAGTGATCAGGATCGGATCATTTGTAGCACTTTACAACAATTTTAGCATCTACAAAGCGGGTCGTATTCGTAGTGTCACCAGGATAAGGTACCCAGGCTTATCCATAATACTACAAACCATTTAGGTTTATCATTTAGACATGATCCACCTGTATGTCTCTACATACATGTTTAAACTACAAAAAGATAATCTTGGATATTAGTTTATTGGTTTGTGGGTTAATGCTACTAAATGTCGAATAAAACATCTCATATTTTATTAAATAAATCGTCTGTACACTCCAATTACAAACTACAGGACCCACGAGATTTAGGGCATCAACCCCAAACAATATAATTGTATATATATATATATAGTAGGAAGATGAGGAGGTAGTGTTAACACACATAACAAGAATGAATGTATGTAGTATAATAATATATAATATATATATATATATATATATATTGTTGAGGTTGGTGTCCTAAATTTCGTAAGGTCCTATAGTTTGTAAATGTTTTGAACAAACTCATTGTTTATTTAATAAAAGAGATGATATTTTATTCTATTTTTTAGTTGCATTAACCACAAACTAATAAACTAACATTCAAGGTCATCTTTATAACTTAAACGTGTATGTAGAGACATACAGGTGGATCATGTTTAAGTGATAACCTAAATGGTCTGTAGTAGATGAATAAGACTGGGTACCTTATCCTAGTGACACTATGAGTATGACCCATTTTGTAGGTCTTACAATTGTTGTAAATTGCTACAAATGATTTGATCCTGATCATTCATTTATAGACATGTGAGCGGGGATATTCTATACAAAGGAGTTTGTATAAGACCGGACCATAAAATGTTTAGTCTCATTATCTAACGACGTTTATAATAAAGACTTACATTTCACTAGGATGACCATAGGTAACATGACCTGAATCTTGAGTGAGTTGTGAACTCCTGCCTATGAGGACGATCCTTTGATTTGTATGGGTGAAAGTGGTCAGATAACCTACTCAATAAGCCTACCATTTTGGGGATTAGTCTAATTGGAGAGTTGGGAACACAACTACACAAGAAGAAATTCACTCATTTCCCGAGGTCGGGGTAAGTAGATAAATTACTTCCTTAAGGGCTAATTCTGGGGCTTGAACAATGTGGCACCACACCCTCTCCTAGCCCGAGAGGGGATTTAGTCAAAGTTGAACTATGATCTATTGTTCATTAGAAGGATCAATGGTACTTAAAGAGTTAGATGTAACTACAGGGACAAAACGGTAATTTTGGCTCTACTGTACTTACGAGCAATTTTTGAAGGGTCATCGTACTGCTGATTGGTTATATCCAATGGACACATAAATATATCTGTAGTGCGAAGAGTGCAGTAGTAGTCTTTAGTGGAGTGTCCGACAGTTAATGGATGGTGAATAATTTAATTAAAGAGTTTGATTAATTATTCATGTACCGTTGAAGCTTCAAGATACAAGTCCATGAGGTCCCTTTGGTAGCTTAATAGGATTAAATGAGAATCAATTTTTGGATTAATTTGAATTGTTCAAATTAATTGAGAGATTTAATTATATATGATATAATTAAGTTATTTCAATGATATATGATATAATTATTAGAATGTATTTAATACATTATAGCATTTGTGAGAGGAAATAAATATTTGAATAAGATTCAAATATTAATTATATGAATTGGATTCATAATTGTTAAATTTAATATAAATATGATTTATATTAAATGCCAAGTAAGAGAGAAAAGAAACTATAGATTATATTGTATATGATACAATATTTAAGCTATAGGTTATAAGTTATATTTGATATAACTTGTAATTTAATATATATATTATGATAAGTTAATTATCATATTTATATATATTAAATTTTTATTTTATATAAATTAATTTATTTGAATTAGGGAGGGAGTTACAACTCCCTCTCCTTTTTTTTCTCTCTACCCACGTAAGTGGGTGGTTCTTGATATATTTGGTATTTTTTGAAAGGAAGAGTTTCTCCTGCTTCACGACAGAAAAAGTAAGACAAAAACGTCGTGGTTGTTCTTAGAAACCAATCACAATTCCTTATTCTCCTTTCGACTCTCAATCTTTCCCTCATTCCAAAATAGTCAAAGTCTACCACTCTTGGGTTCTCTACCTGAGAATACCAAGGAAGCCATCATGGTAGTGTCCATCTCTTGATCAAGTGATTCTTGAAGAAAGTCTTCAAAGGTAAGAGTTTCTAAAACTCTATTTTTGTTTAATTTATGCATGTTGTAATTTATGTAAATGCATAAGTTGTTCTTTTATGTAAAAATTACATCCTATGAGAAATGAGAATTGGGACGATCCCACTTCTGCTCAAGGTTTCCTTCAATTTGAAATCCTTTAATGTGAATATTGCATCAGTTAAGAAACTTAAGGAATTAAAATTGATTAATGCATTTGAACACATGAAACTAGTAAATGTCATGTTTATGTAGAAACAAAATTTATCAAGAAACCTTTTAAACCTGTCACATCTAGATGTATAGAATTGCTTGAATTGATAGCTGATTTCAAAAACACCACAAGTAGAGGCAGAAAAAATTATTACATATCTTTTGTTTATGATTTTTCTAAATATACTAAAATTTATCTTTTAAAAACAAAAGATGAAGCCGATAGTATATTTGCGAAATATAAATCAGAAGTAAAGAATCAATTAGATAAGAAGTCAAAAGGTTAAGGTCAGATAGAGGTGGTGTATACAGTGATAAATCCCTTAAATAATTTTGTGAATCAAATGGCATTGTTCATGAATTTACTGCACCTTATTCACTACAACAAAATGGTATAGCAGAACATAAAAATAGAACTATTAAGGAAACGATGAATGCTATGTAGCTAAATTCTGGATTATTTGATAATATGGGGGTGGGAGGGGGAAAGCTGTGCTTTCAACTTGTTTTATTCTTAATAGGATACCTCATAAAAAATTGAATAATACACCTTATGAACTTTAGAAAAGTTAAGCACCTTTAGGCTTAGGCTCATAGAGAAAAGTTGGAGTGGGAAGCTATGTCCCACATTAAAATTTAGCAATGCTTAAAGGATATAAATACCAAGGCATGCTAGATATGAGTCCAAAATGTGTTGGTGGTGGAAGTATAACCTTTTCACCACACGCTCGTGCTGCTGTCTTCCGGACGGACGGGCGGATTCGGTTAATCGCGCTTGTGCGAAAAAGAACTAAAGTTTATTACTTATTTGTTATTTTAGCCCAATTTATTAAAAATTTAAATGTTTTGAACGTTTTGTTTTGCCCATTTATGTGTTCTGTTTTACCTGTTTATGAACGTTTCTCCAAACCCTAGCCATTTCATTCTTCTTCTCAAGATGTTCATCAGATATGAGATAGACATAGATCTGCATGTTCATACTATTGTTCTCATTCTCATATGTTCTGAGCAATTCTTTTTCTGATTCTAGTCAATTTTTCAGTGAGTGCATACCTGAATTTGAATACTGTGTTAACCTTGGAGAGCAATCGGCATAGTAATTAGCACCAAGGTCGCGCTGCAATTGCTTTAAGGACAATGATTCCTCTCCAACGCAACAACTCTTCAAGATATATATCCTAACAACTATAAAGATCTTGAACGGTGCATTTAGGAATACTTTTCTTCAAGGTTCACATACATCGTGGATGCCACAATGTTCAACAAATAAATATATATAATTAACAAATAAAGAAGTGGATATTTGAATATGAGCAAAATTATTAATACCTAAATTAATAATTGAAAGAATTTATGATAAATATACCAAACGATTTTTTTTCTGGAGTAAAATAAATGGGGTGTGACTTGTGAGGTTTGATATTGTATTATTATTATTATTATTTTGGTTCAAATGATCTATTAGTAGATGGAAAAAAAGGAAGATATTTGCCTTCTTTTTTTTTTTCTTTAAGCTATAAAATATATTTGTAAATATTTTTTGAATTTTTCTATTTATAAGAATTTTCCAATATAAAAACTCGAATAGCATAAGTTAGTAAATTATAATTTATTTGAATTAAAATCCCTTCATTATGATGTTATAAAGAGTTAAAAATCACTTTTAATCTTTCAATTTTGAAAAAAGTAACCATTTGATTCATGGACTTCAATTTGTAAGAGCTAATTCATATATTTTCAGTTTCGGACAACTTAGTTCTTAAATTTTACAATGTAACAATCTAGTCATTGTATTTTAAAATCTGTAACGATTTAGTCCATACTATAGAAATTATTGTTGAAATTTCCTATAAAAAAAGAAATTAGCTTAAGATTTATTGAGATTTATAGCATAAATAAAATATAAAACTAATTAGAGATTCAATATTTTAATAAAATATAAAATCTACATCACAAAATAATAAAACTTGACGTCGATGATTTTTTTTTAAGTTAAAAGACTAAATTGTTATACAATTGAAAAATCACATAGGTTAAATCATTACAAAGCAAAATTTAAAGACTAATTTATTAATTTAATGAAAGTTTAGGAACCAAAAAGTATATTTTAATCGGAAAAAATATATATATATATTATATAAAAAGAAAGAAGAAAGACCGGACCTCTGCTGCTCTTTTAATAAAAAATAATAAATAAGTTGGCGGGAGTTTGACAAAAATATGAAGACGGAGAAATAAACCACGTGGCCGGTGCGAAATGGGGCCAATATTTAGTTAAAAATAATTATTTATTTATTTATTTATTTGTGTAATTTCAAAAAGTGGACGCGGCCGAGCGATTCAGCATTAAACTCTCCGAGAAATTTGGCTCCATTGCCATCCTCTTCTCTCTCAAGTCAACAATTCCGGCATCCACGATCGGCTCTCCATTTCTCCATTCTTCTCCTCTCAGTTTCTTCATACATTTTTCTGATTCAATTCAGTTCCAATCCAAAAGGGCTTTCGGAATTCCATTGTTTCAAATTCTAATTCGATATGAAAGGTGGATGCAGCAACTACAAGGTTCTTTGTTTCAATCGGAAGTTCAAGACCACTGAGGCCGAACCGCCGCCCGACGTCAGAAATCTCTTCGCTGCTTTTTCCGGTGGCGGAGACTACATGTCTGCCGATCAATTCCTCCGATTTCTTGTGGATCAACAAGGGGATGTGGAATGTACCCCATCTGAGGCCGAGCAGATTCTCGAACAGGTCTTGCAGAAGCGACGAAGCTCGGATAATCCCTCTGGAGATTCGCCTCGGGGTTTTAGCCTTGATGATTTCTTCCACTATCTCTTCATGGATTATTTCAATGGTCCCATTAAAACTCAGGTTTGTTTGCTTTCCCCTTCCTCCATTGGTCCCTTTTTGCTGTGTCTCTTTCTTTGCCTAGAGATTTGTAGCCTAGCCATTTGTTCTGGATAGTGCTTTAGTGGGAAAGAAAGTCAATATTAGAACCAGTTCTTCTCCTTTTCGAGCTAGCACAGTAATCAAACTCGAAGGTTAAATTAAAAGTTTGGTGCCTCATTTTTGTAAGTTGTAAAAAGTTTCTAACAGGTAACTGAGTCATAGTTATGTCTTGCTTAGCTCCTATTCTTTTGGTTTCTAAATACGTTTTTGGAACTTTTAGTTTTGTGTCTAATTGATCATTGTAAAGCTTGACTCTACATCATTTAACGATCATGTGGCAAGCTAATTTTGAGTATGGTACCCAACCTTTCAAAACACAAGGTAAATAGATAACTCGAAACCTTCATGACCAAATTTATAAATTATAAATTAGCTTTTTGCTGTAAACTAATGCAATGGACTCTATGATAGGAAGGTTATTAAGCGTATTAGTTAGGGAGCTTGTTATGCTATTTGGTTATAAAGAGCGTCGAAGAGGAAAGGAGGGAATTGTTTAGACGGTTTTAGGCTTTAGTTAATATACTAAAGAGAGGGAAGATTTCAAATGACTAAAATACTTGGATTATCTTGTAGCTCTTATGTATCACTTTGTTACTATGATAAAATTTTAAAGAACTTTATCATGTCAAGTTACTCAGAGAGTATAACAAGATGATATATGCGGTTTGACAATCAGTTGAAGATGATTAGATTGTTAATTCATTAGGTGCTTATTGCAATAATCCAATTCCAATGACACTCATTTACGTACAATCAATAATGCTTTTAATAACGATACTTTTTACAGGTACATCATGATATGAATGCTCCATTGTCACATTATTTCATATATACAGGGCACAACTCTTACCTTACGGGGAATCAACTTAGTAGTGATTGTAGTGACGCTCCCATCATAAAGGCTTTGAAGAGAGGGTTGCGGGTAGTTGAGCTCGATTTATGGCCAAATTCAGCAAAAGATGATGTTCATGTTCTTCATGGAAGGTACTAGCTGATCATTCAATATAGACAAGTAATTAAATGGAAATATAAACCGATGTTAAATTTTGAAAGAGGAAATCACTGTACAGAACCATTTTGTGGATGACTGTAGGACTTTAACCAGCCCTGTGACTCTCTTGAAGTGTTTGAAGTCTATAAACGAACATGCTTTTGAGAAATCTCCATATCCTATTATTATTACTCTTGAAGATCATCTTACTCCTACCCTTCAAGCTAAAGTTGCAGAGGTTTTCTTTCGTACCCAAAATAGTCATCTTTACTTATGGTTAAAGATTTTTCTTTAATATGATTAATATGTGTGCTTCTTGTTTCCTCACCTTCAAGATTACTTGCAGATGGTCACTGGAATATTTGGAGATACATTGTTCTATCCTCAGGCAGAGAGCTTGTCAGAATTCCCTTCTCCAGAATCCCTAAAATATAGAATCATTATTTCAACAAAGCCACCAAAAGAGTACCTTGAATCTAAGCATAAAAAGGGCAAGATTTTAAGTGATGGAAAAGAGTCATCTGAAGAGGAGACATCAGGAAGGGAGACTCCAGATCTTGCGACTGATTTCGATGCTGAGGAGCAGGTGGGTGAAAAATGAAAGATAGTTATATCTTAGGAAACCTCCTAATAAGAACACTCAAGAAATACAAAGAACACTAAAGATATATTTATATATTGCATTATCAATGAAGAAACTACAATATACCATAGCCTTTCAAGAGAGCTACTCTCTCCCAAATTTCACAAAAGGAGATCCTACAAAATTCTTCATCCAACCCACTCCCTCTATTTATAACTAGATGCTATAACAAATTTACTACCTATTACTAATGTGCTCTTTCTAATAACCATACTAGTATTCTACTAACAATCCTACTATTTCCATAACTAGGGGTCTTACAAAAGATACCTCCTAACAAGAACACTATAGATAAATATATATATTGCAATATCAATGAAGAACCTACAATATACTATAGCCTTTTGAGAGAGCTACTCTTCCCAAATTTCCCAAAGGAAATCCACAAAATTCTTCACATCTTGCTCCCAACCCACTCCCTCTATTCATAACTAAGTGCTCTAACAAACTTACTACATATTTACTAATATGCCCCCTCTAATAACCATACTAATATTCTACTAATAATCCTACTATTTCCATAACTAGGTATATCGTTTCTTATAATTGAAGTATACAATACTAGTTGATTGACACTTTTAATTGATGACAGAGTGAAAGTGATCCGGATGATGATGATGAAAGCATTGTAGGCGAGTTAAAAACGTGCCAACAAGGTGCACCGGAGTACAAACGTCTCATTACAATCCATGCAGGGAAACCAAAGGGTGGCTGCTTAAAGGATGCATTGAATGTACAAGGTGACAAGGTTAGGCGCCTTAGCTTGAGTGAGCAGGGACTTGAGAAGGCCATAGTCTCTAATGGATCTGATGTTGTAAGGTAACTATTCAACTTATAACGTGTAGGTGGTTTGTTTCTTCATAAAAGCCTTTCTTTGCTTTTGCCGGTGATTGATACTTATAGTTGTGTGATCTTTAGGTTTACACAGAAGAATATTTTGAGAGTTTACCCGAAAGGAACGCGTGTCACGTCCTCAAATTTTAGGCCAAATATTGGGTGGATGCATGGAGCTCAGATGGTAGCTTTAAACATGCAGGTACTGATTGGAACCTCCATCATGTTCTTCATATTTTTCCCCTTTTACATTCTTTTGTCCTCAAGACTGTTTTACTGGTAGCATCTAGTAAAAAAGTGCATTACACAACTTAAAATTGTTATGCTGTATGAATAACAGAGATATTTTGTATCAACAACAAAAAAACACAGAGAACACTAAAAGCTATACAATTGTATACAACCTTAATAATTAGGCCATGCAATCGATAACTTTTTTTTTTTGCAAATTTCTTATAAATCTATGTTTTTGCAACAGAGATGCAATAATTGTTTGCTTTCACTCACTATTCACTCAAACGTGTAAGGAATGATCCAAATGAAACGCCTGTTTATTTTCCTTCGACAGGGCTATGGAAGATCCTTGTGGCTCATGCATGGGATGTTTAGAGCCAATGGAGGGTGTGGTTACTTGAAAAAACCAGACTTTCTGTTACATAAAAGCCCACAAAATGAGGTCTTTGATCCCAAGAGACCTTTACCAGTGAAGGAAACATTAAAAGTAAGCTAATTGTGTTGAGTTTTAATTAAATTTGGTTTTCCCTTCGCATCAGTTTTAACATTCATGTTATTCAACAGGTAACTGTATATTTGGGGGACGGATGGAGCTCTGACTTTAGTCAAACGCATTTTGATAACTACTCCCCACCAGATTTCTACACAAAGGTTAGTGGTGACCATTCATTCCTCTCACCAACGATACTTTTTCATCATCTTCCGTTGGAATTTGCTAATTCTGGAATCACATAGAATTCAATCAAGATTTATACATGAAAATAATCGCTAAGAAGAACAAAGGATGTCAAACATATCTCTGTTAAGAGTTCTGCTGGTTAGGAAATAAGTCTGAAACTTAAGATCCGTTCTAGCTTTTGAAAGTTGTGCTCGTTTTCTCACAATTGTCTTATCTTTCTTAATTTAACATTTAAATCCTTAACCAAATTGTAAAAACATAAACAAAATTTTAAATACTTCTTTCTTTAGTTTCACAATTGACATGAATTTCAAAAATATTATCGGAAAGTAGATTACAACACAGAGGAACTCAGAGATGAAAATAGTGTTTATAAGTTTAATTTTTGAAAACAAATAACTAAAATCTTATTTGGTAATCATTTGATTTTTAGTTTTTGAAAATAAGTAAACACCCATCCCATCTCTAAATTTCTTGCTTTGTCACTTGCTTTCTACCAATATTTTAAAAAATCAAGCCAATTTTTGAAAATTAAAAGAAATAGTTTTTAAAAATATGTTTTTGTTATTGAAGTTTCGTTAAGAATTCTAACTCTTTTATTTAATAAAGATGAAAAGCATAGTAAGAAATTGAGAGGAAATGGGCTTAATTTTTTTAGAAAAAGACCACGAACCAATTAGTTACCAAATGGAGCATTACTAAACCAAAGCTTCAAGCCTAAATGAAAATCATTGTAAGTTAGAGCTCGTTTAGACTAAAGCTATGAAAGTGGGATGAATGGCAGATTCGAATAGTTGGGGTGCCAGCAGATGCAGCGAAGAAGAAGACAAAGGTTATTGAGAACGATTGGGTGCCAATATGGAATGAAGAGTTCAAGTTCCCATTGACAGTTCCAGAGCTTGCTTTATTACAGATTGAAGTACGAGACTTTGACAGGTCGGAGAAGGATGACTTTGGTGGGCAGACATGTTTGCCAATATCAGAGCTCAGGCCTGGGATTCGAGCTGTCCCTCTTTACGACAAGAAGGGAGAGAAATTAAAGTCTGTGAGGCTTCTTATGCGCTTCCAATTTTTGTACAAATAAATGATTCCTTTCCATTCTTCAATTACTACTTATATAGCTGCCTCCCTCTGGCTCTGCCTGTGGCCTTCTGGTGATTTTTCTTGATTGATTTCTTTCAACACTAATCCATCCTCTTTCCTGACATTACAGAATTAAAAATCTCTCTCCCTCTTTATTAATTGGTTTTTTTAAAAGCTATTAGGGGGATGTTTGGCTGAGAATTTGAGGAGTGGCAGTTAGGAAGAGTGGTGTGAGTCACTACTAAACAAATATCAATTTTATACTTTATTCACTCGTTACACTGTAAATCGAAAGAGTTTACAACTTCTTAAACTTTATAAATTCATGGAGTTCACAATTTTACTTATTATCCTAAAGACTTCAATGCCATTTTTTATTTAAAAATCAACATCACATCCTTAAGACAATCACAGGCTTATGGTAAACTATTTGGTAATAATGTCAACTTAGACATTTTTTTTTTCTCATTTAGTACAATAAGGTAGGGATATTCAATCCACGAATATCTTAATTATAAATACATTTGTATGTCTGTTGATTTATGCCATTTTGACAATTTAGGTAGATTTGAAATGTGATATTTGAGAAATTCTTAAACATTAAAAGTTTGTATCTCTAATTTTATGCTTTTTAATTATTAAATCATATTAAGTTTGATATGTTGAATATTATTATGGATTTTATCATGGAGGATTTTCAAATATAGAAAAATAAGGGAAATTATTTACACAAGATAACAAAATTGAATCTTCTTTGATCGAGGCAAATCTATCCGTGATAGAAATTGATACAAGTTTATCACTGATAGACTCTTATAGAAGTCTACCAGTGTCTATCATAGAATAATAATAGAAGTCTATCATTGATAGGGGTTGATAAAGATTAACATTGATACTATAGTGATAGAAATTGATATAAATCTACCAGTGTCTATTAGTATTCTTTTTTGCTATTTCTATAAATAATTTTACATTTTTTCTATCTATATCATACATTAGTTAATGACTAATGATTTTTTCCCCACTTTTATACCATTGTTTTTCGACACTTTTAACATAGTAGAAGCTTTATGCAACTAAGATGAACGACTCTTTTTTATCTCTTAATATGAAACATTTTAACATAGTATTAGTTTAAAATCTACTTTGGTCATTAAATTTATTTGTGTTGTAAATTTGAGGAGCACAACAGGGATACAAATATTAATAAAATATAATATTAAAATTAGTATAATATAATATAATAATAAATTAAATAAAATAAAAAATAAAATAAATTAGCAAATTATAAAATAAGAAATTTCTCTAAATTCTTCACTTTCTCCAATTTTTCATGGAATTTGTCCAATGTGTGTCTGTGTTCTAAAACCCATCAAATGTCACTATTTATAGGCAATTTGGCAAATAGGAGGTGGATTATATAGACATTATTAATGTTTAGACACATGGACAACATTTTGAAAAATGGGGGCATAACACATGGTTAATGGATACTAAACATGAACATCTAATGAGCATCTATTATCATAATATTTATAATACTCCCTCTTAGATGTCCATTATATATATGAAATATGCCTCGTTAGAACTTTACTAGGAAAAAACCCAATGGAAAAAAATCCTAGTGACGGGAAAATAGTACATATTTCATATCATTTATATTCCTAAAAAAATATATTTACTCCCCTCATGGAAACATTACTTGAGATCTCTGAGTCGCCGCATTCCAATGTTGTGCACCAATTTTTTAAAGGTTGCGGTAGATGCCTTTGCAAAATAAACATGTTAGGTTATCTTTCCAACAAATTTGTCGTACAATGATGTCACCATTTTCTTCAAGATCATGAGTGTAGAAAGCTTTGGTGAAATATGTTTTGTTCTATCTCATTTAATATATCCTCTTTGATTTGAGATATGTATATTGTGTTGTTTTCGTATGATATTATTGGAATATTTTTATTAGAAGACAAGCCACGTGTTTCACGAATGTGCTAAGTCATTAATCTTAGCCATACACATTCTCGGCTAGCCTCGTGAATTGCAAAAATTTTAGCATGATTTGAGGAAGTAGCCGTTATGGTCTGTTTCACTAACCGTCACAATACAACAATTCCTCCATATGTGAATAGATAACCTGTTTGAGATCTGGTTTTGTGTGGATTAGATAAATATCTAAAATCTATATAATCAACTTGATCAAAATTTGATTTATTTGAATTAACAAACTCATATCAATCGTTTCTCGAAGATAACGGAGTATATGCTTAATTGCATTCCAATGTCTTTTTGTTGGATAAGAACTATATCTAACTAATTAATTTACTGAAAATGCAATATCTGGCCTTATATTATTACCAAGATACATAAGTGCACTAATTGCACTAAGATATGGTACTTCAGGACTAAGTAGTTCTTCATTATCATCTCGAGGTCGAAATATATCTTTCCTCACATTTAATGAACAAACTTCGGAATGTTCGATGGATGTGCTTTGTCCATATAAAATATTTTCAAAATTTTTTATAAGTTGATTGATGGATAAATATCTCATCTGCTAAATGCTCAATTTGCAAACTAAGACAAAATTTTGTTTTCTCGTGATATTTCATCTCAAATTCCTTCTTAAGTTATTCTATTTCCTTTGAAAATTCTTTAAGAGTTTAAATTATATTTAAATCATCAACATATACAATTATAATAGCAAATCCTGACAGTGATTTCTTTATAAAAAAACACATGAACATATGGGATTGTTTTGATATCCTTCTTTCAACAAATATCCACTCAGACAATTGTACCACATTCGTCCTGATTGTTTCAATCCATATAGCGATCTCTGTAACTTTATTGAATATAATTCCCGATAATTCGATTTATATGTTTCAGGTACCTTAAATTCTTATGGAATTCTCATATAAATATCATTATCAAGAAATCCATATAAATATGTTGTGACTACATCCATAAGATGCATGTCCAGATTTTCATACACAGCCAGACCAATTAAATATCTTAGTGTAATTGCATCCACCACTGGAGAATACGTCTCCTCATAATCAATACCAGGTCTTTGTGAAAACCTTTATGCAACTAGTCTTGCTTTATATCTTGTGATCACATTATTTTCATTTTTTTTCTCACAAATACCCATTTGTATCCCACAGGTTTGACACCTTCTGACATTTGGACTACTAGTCCAAAAACCTGACGTTTTGAAAATGAATTTTATTCTATCGCCTAATATATATTTGGCTATACTATTATTCTATCGCCTAATCTCCACTTATCTACAACGTGTTTTATTTAATATATACATCTAAATATGTCAAGGTCAATATCTTAGTATGCTCTCAACAAACTTTATTATATATTTTTTTCTAAAGCCACATTGTTCATCAAAGTAATTGAAATGAAATTTAACCAAAAGAAAAAAAAAAACTAAAACTCATAACTAATTAGATTTTTTAAAAAATTCAAACTTATAAACACTACTTTCAATTGATTTCCATGGTAAATTTTAAAGACTAAAAATAAATAGCTTCTAAAAACGTATCTCGACTAAAAATACAAAAGTATTCTTCACAATGGCAATTATTCTTTGGAAAATATGAGAAAACAAACACAATTTTCAAAAACTAAAAATCAAATAGTTATCAAATGGAATTAAAATAAAATGAACCCACATTAAAATAGCTTTTTTCAACTAAATAAATATCATTGATCGAGTAGGTTAATTGCAAGCAATAATAACTTCCAAAAGAATCAAGTAAACAAGTACCACAACTCACTACTCTGGATACTCCTCATCGTGAACGAGGGAGAAAATACTATTTGGAAAAACTTCTTTCCAAATCAAAGAAATATTGAGAGGAAGCAAGAACAACAATGACATGGGCAATTTTTTCACCTCTTTACAAATATGATAGAAATGCACAATATTAACACCTTTTCTCACAAAAAGAATATCTTCAATGAGAATCTCAATTTAAAAAAAAAAAAAAAAAAAAAACCCTCGTTCCTATTGAGGAGTTTGATAACCTTCAAGATATCAAATTGACCTCAAGCAGAGGGTTATGATTGGACTACTCTAGCTCAACTGCTTTCAAACTTTCAACTTTAAGCAAATTTATACCCCAATCATTCGTCATAAACTTGCAACCACCTAGAACTACACGACCATTTGTGATCCCGAACAATCCACCTAAGACCACCTGTCCTTTTCTCCTTCAACCAAGCCACATAGACATTCAACTTCCGATAACCACTCTTTAGTCGAAGACCGAAGTAGCTTGCAAAAGCAATGACAACTAGATTTTTTTTTTCTTTTTTTGACAAAATGCGGAGTGAGAGATCGAACCTCAGACTTCAAAATTGATTGTAAAGTTCATAGCAATTGAGTTATGCTTATGTCGATTTTTTTAATAAAAAAACTAGGCTCATGTTGGCCAATATTACACTTATTTATTCTCAATTTGTGGACTTTTTATTTATTTTTATAAAGGTATTGAATTTACAATAAATCAAAAAGTACCTTATTGTTCCTTTACTCTACTGGGACCCAGTGGAGAATCCTCGATTGGACGGGGTATAAGAGAAAGAGGAGGAAGAAGTTTCTCTGTGTCGACTAAATGGGGATGGGGATAGGGATTACATTATTTTTTTATTATGAAAAATGTCAATATTATTATAAATATTATGATAATAGATGTCCATTAAACGCTCATGTTTAGTGTTTCTCATTTCCCAAAGTGTTGTGCATGAGTCTCAATATTACACATTATCAGTGTCCATGTAATCCACCCACTTCCTAGTTGCCAAATTGCCTAAATAGTGGCATTTGGTGGGTTTTTGAACATACATTGGGCAAAATCCAAAAATATTGGAGAAAGTGGAGAAATTCATCATTTTTATTTTATTTACTTTTGTTGTTTATTTATTTCATATACTTATATATTATGTTTAATTTATTTATTTTAATATTATATTTTATTGGTATCTGTGTTCCTTAAAGTTCACAACACGCACGATCTTCTTTCATTTCCCCCCGCTGAAGGTAGGTCCTAAAGGTATGTTGGTTTTTCCCTTTTGGTTATAATTAATAAATAAATGTTGTTTTACATATTTGATATATTATAAATTTCTAATATAAATATAATATTTTATAATAGTGTTACTATGAAAATATTATAAAATTAGAATTTGTAGCATTTGATATTAGTGGTAATAATTATTTGTCACTAGTGCTTGATGCCAAAATACACCTAGATGCCATAAAAATGTGATCATCGAAAAACAATTTTTCTTCCTAAAGCTCCCCGTAAATAGATTTACCTGAGGCTCCAAAATTTTAAACTAATATATTAGAGAAGACATTTTTCTACATTTCGGATATGCTCTTGTAGTAGCAATATCGAGAGAAAGGTTTTAAACAATATTCTAAACTAATTTCATGTTTTCTCGTGGTTGAACAAAATAATGAGTTATTGATGAAAAATCATGAATCTTGACCAATTGGAACAACACAATTCTTTGAAGTGAATGCTGTGAATGTTAATATTCGTGTTGAGGTCGTGGTCGCGGTCGAGGTCGTGACCGTGGCAGAGGAAGAAATAATTATTAATTTCATGGTGGTCGTTCTAATCATTCAAATTTCAAAAGAACAACACAAAATGATGATCACAAAGGAAAAACTCTACAAGATAAGAGTTCAAAAAAGTGTTAAAAATAAATGCTTCCGATGTGGAATGACTAGGCAATAGTTACGTACCTGTCGTACGTCAAAACACTATCAAACCTCCCTGAAGGAAAAAGGGAAAAATGTGGAAGCAAATTTTGCATACCAAAACAATGAGATATTTTACCCATCAAATATAACAGATTTGGATGTTGGACATTTTTTTCAAATCTTTTGAAGAGAAAATTAGCACAATTGATGGCATAACAAGCGTTTCTTTTGATATTGAGAATATTTAGTATTAATGTTGTCATTTTTTTATTTTCATTTTTTCCTTGGTTAATATTAAATTTTGTATATTCCAAGTGTTGTTTTTCTTACTGTAATTATTTTCTTTTAATGAAGAAACCTCATATGTTGGATGACTAAAAAATTAGTAAAGAAGATCTATGTCTGGTAGACAGTGCAATTACACAAACAATACTTACAAGTAGAAAATATTTTTCCAAACTGACAATGCTGAAGCAAAAGTCAATACGATATTAGGTTATGCAAACTTGATTGAAGGCTTTGGAAAAACAAATATCGTTTTGCCTATAGGAACAAAATTTACAATTGACAATGTACTGTTATCTAGTCAATCAAAGAGAAATCTGCTTAGTTTTAAAGATATACATTGCGATGGGTATCATATTGAGACTAATAGAAAAAATATATGAAGTATATTTATATCATATTTATTGTCTCATATGAAAAATGTGATGGGATGTAGAAACATGCAAAGGAAGAAATTAGAATCAATAAGCACTCTAATTATATTTAATTTGAGTTCTTTGAGTGCTTAAATCATGCAAAACAAAATTTCCAGAAGAGGGTTTCTAAGCCAACATACCTTTGAAGAATTCCTCCAAATCCAAGCTACTCTCCGCGAATTCTGAGCTTCAAATCTACAATGAACCACTAAGAGATCTTCTTTATTATTCTCAACCTTGAATTTGAGTGGTGGAACTCAAGATTGAAGTGAATTTGTTAAGGGAATGGCCCGAATGGGGAGAGGTTTTTGGTGGTAAGAAGAACACAACTGTAGAAAACTTTTCCAGCAGTTCCATCTACCCCATCAACAAAATTGAAGAGTTTTATATATATCCTTTTCATGCAGGCACCCAAAATTTGAGTCAATGCCATATCAAGGCTCAAGAAGAAGTGGGCTAGGTGGGATAATTGAGAATAATCCACCTCATTCTTTAAGAAATATTGGATTTCTCCACTATGGTGATTTGCTTTTCAATTTGATTTTTGATTTTTAATTATTTCTCACATTGATTTAAATTTGAAAATTAATTTAATTTTAATTAATTAAATAATAATTTAATATCAAATATTAAATTAATCAAACACCAAATTTTAAACTTGAATCCTATTCATGCTATTAATATTTAAATATTATAAACTCTCCAATTTTGTCTAATTTCGATAAATTAAACGTTAATTATATCGAATATAATTATTCAAACCCTAATTGCAATTTGAACACTTCAAATTGAAATCATTCCAAATTCATTCAATTTACTAATCCAAGGTGTTCATGTTTTACTAGCTAGTAGAGGGAGCTTATGTACCTACAGATCATGAGCTCCAACGTTTTAAGATTAATTAGCTAAAACTCTTTAGATCGATTTAATCAATATTCATTAACTACCGAGTCACACCATTATAGCTTGATAGTTGCACTTTCCTCACTGTAGATATATTTGTGTCCACCTGATTTAGCCATAATCAGTAAGTCGACCATTCCTAGGTTGTTCGTAATGATGGTTGGGTCAAATGTTGTTTTACCCTGGAAATCCTTAAGTTCCACTGATTCTCTAATGAACAATTGGTTTGTGATCCAATCACTAAACTGGATCCTCGGGCCAATGAAAGAGTGGGGCCCCTTGTTCAAGACCTAGGTTCAATACTTAAAAGAACAACCTTTCTCCTATCCCTAAAGCGGGTAGGCATGAAATCCATCTTGTACTCTATGTCCCCAACTATATGTCCAGTTTTACTCCTGAAATGAGAGGCTTATCGAGCTGACGCTATTGAGCCAACCCTCACCTATGAAAATCTAAGGATAATTCTGAATAAACAAGAGGTCATAGTTAGCTCAGGATTAAGATCGAGTTACCTATGTTATCTTATGTAAAATAGTCAGTCCTAAACAGTAAACAACGTTATAAAATAAGAGTGACTTATTTCTTAATCTGATCTTATGCAAACTCATTGCATAGGACGCCCCCACTCCTCATGTCAGTACATGAACGAATAAAGATCACTTTATTTATAGCCCCTTACAACAAATTATAATACTACAGAGTGGGCCACATCCGATAATGTTACCAGAATAAGGCACCCAACCTTATTCCTATACTATAAACCGTTTTGGCTATTTACTCGAACTTGATCCATCTTTTATGTCTCTACATAAAGTTCAAGTGTTCATATAATAAACATGGATATTAGTTTATTAGATTTAGTCTTTATAAGTGCAATTTACAAATTCAATAACAACTTTATTAAATAAATGTTGAATAATATTTTTATTGATAATAGAAAATGTTTAACTTTATAAAATGCGAGTTTTAGGACATACAACTCAATAAAACATAGATTGGAAAAGTTGTCTGCTTTATCTTATGGATTATATTATACTTATATAGGAGTAATTGAAACATATGCAACAAAGAACCTGAAGTTTATGAATCTGGACATATTTGCAATTTGCCATGATAGATTAGGTCATCTTGGGTCTATAATGATGAGAAGAATTATTGAGAATTCAAATGGACACCAATTGAAGAGCCAAAATATTCTTCAATCTAATGCATTATCATGCGATGCTTGCTCTCAAGGAAAACTGATAATTAGACCATCACTAGCTAAAGTGAGAATTGAATCCCCTACATCTTTAGAACGAATTAATGGTAATATATGTGGACCTATTAACCCACCAAGTGGACCATTTAGATATTTTATGTTATTAATAGATGCATCTAACAGATGGTCACACGTGTGCTTATTATCAGCTCGAAATCCTGCATCTGGAAAGCTCAAATAATTAAGTTAAGAGCACAATTTTTTGATTATACAATTAAGACCATTTGTCTTGATAATGCTGATGAATTTACATCCCAAACTTTTGATAATTATTGTACGTCAATTGGGATAAGTATTGAACATTCTATAGCTTCTGTTCAAACACAAAATAGTTTAACGGAATCATTCATAAAACGTTTGCAATTAATTTCTACACCATCGCTTATAAGAGCTATACATTTGTATGGGGACATGCTATTTTGCATGCGACGTCTCAATATCTCAAGTGATACTTCCATGAGGGGGAGTAAATATGCTTTTTAAATTATATGAAAAATGTACTCTTATGGCTTATCATAAGTACATAAGCACTCGTCATTATAATTAGCTTATAGTCATGAGCTAAATATTTCTCATCTAAGATTTTTTAGATGTGCAGTATATGTTCTAATTGTTCCACCACAACGTACTAAGATGGGTCTTCAAAGAAGGTCGGGAATATATGTTGGATATGATTTCCCATCAATTATTAAATATCTTGAATCATTGATTGGTGATGTATTTACTGCACGATTTGCTGATTGTCATTTTAATGAGACAAATTTTCCAATATTAGGGGGATGAATTAAAAAGTCGGAAAAAGAAATTACATGGAATGCATTGTTATTGTCTTATTTAAATCCCCGTACAAATCAATGTGACCTGAAGTTCAGAAAATAATTTTGCAAATATAACAAATCAGTTACCAGATGCATTTATCGATGTAAATAAAGCAACTAAATCACATATACTAGCTGCAAACGTTACTTCAAAAATTGATATCCTAACACATCAAGTTGTCACTAATGAGTCTGGAACACGGTAGAAGCATGATAGACCAGTGGGTTCCAAAGATAAAAATCATCGAAAAAGAAAAATAATTAATCGTAAAAAAGACTTGATTGAGGATGTAGATACCCATGAAGAAATCCTTGACATGATTTGTGAGGAAGGTGAAATACCTAAAGATAATAATGAGATTTTAATAAACTATGTCATGACAGGAAAAAGATGGAACCGAATTCATGTAATTATTGACAACATTTTTTCATATAATTTTGCTCTTGATATTATATCTGAAAATGAGGATTATGAACCAAAATTTGTTTGAAGAATGTCGACATGAAAACTTGTGCGATACAAATGAGTATTTGTGAGGAAAAAAAATGAAAATTATGTGGTCACAAAATATAAAGCAAGACTAGTTGCACAAGTTTTTTCACAAAAACCTGATATTGATTATGAGAAGATGTATTATCTGATGGTGGATGCAACTACATTAATTCCATCTTGAAAAGAGAACCTGGTCCCGAAGTTCTCGGAGCTGAAGACCTATACGCTATTTCACCAACGATCATCTAATTCCTGAAAAAGGCAGACCCACGGCTGTTCTGGCTTTTTCTCGATTTTCTTTCATGGTATCCGAGCCAACAAGAGAATTAGGGTGCTGTCTTCTCTCTCTTAGCCGAGCTACTTTATTGAGTTGAGGACTGGAATGCTTGCTTTCAGCTTGCGACACGGATGGGAATGCATGCTCCGAAAGATAGGGTCGAGTCTGATACACGAGGTGAGCGTCTTTCAATGCTTGCTTTGTTAGTTGAAAAATCGTATTCTTCCAAGAGTCTCCGCTAGTTGAACCCCGTCCAGTAGACTCCCTGTTTGGCGAGAGCTATTAGCTTAGCTGGAGTTTTGCTTGGCCGGCTGAGTACGGAACGGTGAATCACTAATCAAAGAGCAAATTTTGGAGAGATTCTTCATCGATCTAGTGGCCGGCGAATCACTGAGATATTTAATTGATTTGACTGTGTATGAAAATCGAGATATACATCTTATGGATGCAGTCATACCACATTTATATGATCTTTTAATAATGATATTTATTTATGAAAATTTCTGAAGAATTAAAGGTACCATAATCTTATAATTTAAATATTGGAGATTCTTATAAAATATTCGTGACGAATGTGATATAATTATTTTATTCAATATTTGTTGATACAAGGATACAAAAATAATCCTATTTGTCCATATCTTTTTATAAAAAATCACATATTTACTATATGTTGATGACTTGAGTTGAAATTCATACAGAGATTTAAAAGACAGTAAGAATTTTTTAAAAAAGAAATTAAGATGGTAAATTATACAAATTCCATAAGTTTGTTTTCTAATTTTCTTTCTTCCGATTCCAACCGACCAGTTCTCGATTTCATTTGGATGTTAAATAGATCAGTCTCTCCTTCCTCAGTCTCCTCAATTCGGATCTCTCACTCGTCGGTCAATAAACTCATCAATTCCCGAAATCCCTGGTTTGAATATTTCTTTCTCTATCTGCTCTTTGTTTATCTCACTACCAATCTTGAAATTTAGTGCTGCTTTGTTTCTTCTTTTAATTTTGTGAGATGGATCTGGATTTTGCGTAGTTTGTTTGCGGATGTGATCTGTACATTATATGCTTGCGAACTTGGATCTGCTGTAATTTGTGAATTTCCCACATTCTCAACGTTGCCCATTGTTGATTTATAATTGCAGTAGTTTGTGGGAATAATGAGAGTTTCAGCTTCACATCTCTTACTTTTCTTCTTTTCCCTTCCCCGTTCGCCGTGACGCGAAGGTTGGCCTGATCTCAAAGACCTTCCATGCTCTAAGTTCTTTCGTAGTAATATAGTTCTAAGTGAAGTTAGATAGATACCATGGGTATACGTAAAGAGTTAGGGCAAAGAATGTAGAAAAGGAACTTTGTTTATGCACTTTATTTCAAGGTGATCGATAATTTTCACATTTCATGCACTTTAAATATTCAATCATTTTAGGTTAAGCTCTTGAGGTAATTTTTGTTTTTTCTTTCGAATAAGTGTGTGACTAACGAAATTTCATTTCTAGGTGCGGAAGACACAACTTCTCTTTTCTGAAGTCGGTGATTGTTGGTTTGCATTCTCATATCATTAAAAAATGGTAAAGGCATTTATGTTATTGAACCATTTGTTGTCCCTTTCTATCCGCGTTCTTGTGTAAATTTATATGAAATTGTCCGTGATATTTTATTTTTCTGAATTTCCTTTCCATTAATTTGTTTCACAGTGCTTTTTTGTTTTAACCAGTTGAAGTTCATGAACGTTGAGGGAGTCAATTCAGCTATGTCATCATATAATTTTTTTTAATATAATGTTATTCTGAGAATTATTTCATTATTGTAAATAATCAAGATGCTGGATAGTTTCTAACTTTTACTATGCCATTCAAAAAATCTTGCGAATGGATCGTGCTACATATATATTTTATCTGGCGTCACTGAATCTGATTTTATGCACCCTTTAATTCACTTTAGGCATTGTGCTAGGAACTAGCATGAGCATCCTGCTCTTGAAGATCATTAGTGATTTCTCTTTTCTTAAGCTGGATTTTATTATGTATTTGTTGCATATTGTTTCTTGTTTTATTATTTTTTTCTGGTGGCGTGCTTTTGACTTTCGGTGGGTTTCACGAATTTGTCTTTTCTCCCGCCCCTTATTTTCTTTTGATGAGCGTTATATATGTTGCATAGGTTGTTCTTGCCGCATCCATTGTTAGCAAGTCTGGGAAAGGTGAGATATTTCCTTTACCCATTCTACAACAATATTTTTGTACTAAGTCTTTGATAAATTTTAGCTAGTACTTACAAGGCTGTCTTTTTGGATGTATTCATTTTGAAGTTCTTGTTTCTAGACAATTTGTTAATATGTCTAGAATCAGAATTGAGGGCCTTCTTGCTGCTTTCCCAAAGTTGGTTGGAACTGGAAAACAACATACATATGTGGAGACAGAAAATGTTCGCTATGTTTACCAGCCAATAGAAGCTTTATACTTGCTTCTTGTAACAAATAAACAGAGCAACATCCTTGAAGATTTGGACACCTTAAGGCTCCTTTCTAAGCTTGTATCCTTTTTTGAGACGACCTATAGTTATTTCTAGTGCCGTTAACGCTGATCTTGTGTTGAATTTGGGCACGCTGGCTCGTGGTGCTACTGTAATTTCTTTTATTCCATAAATTTTTGGGTGATCTTTGACTTCAAATTACTAGTAATTTCAAGGGAACTAACAAAGTTTGCATATGCTAGAACAAAGCAGGCATTTATTAAATCCTTATTGACAATGTATTGTATGAATGAAAAGATTAATTGTAGACTGCGAAGGAAAGTAAAATTTTATATAAAACAAAATCAAGTCTTTTCTGGTAAGATCATATGTTTTTCTTTTTCTTCTTCTAACAAAATTTTTACGTCTGATAATAGGGGTGCCCTACAACATGTGTATGTGTATACCCTCTTACGTGTGTATGCGTGGGAGTTTTGTTTGCACAGTAAGATAGTTCTTTACAAATGCTTGTGTCAAACATGCTGAGAATGGATTTATGCTGGAGTCCTTAAGCGATTCTAGGTACCTGAATATTCACTCTCTATGGATGAAGATGGAATTTGCAAAACAGCTTTCGATTTGATTTTTGCTTTCGATGAGGTTATTTCTCTTGGGCACAAGGAAAACGTGACTGTTGCCCAGGTTAAGCAATACTGTGAGATGGAGAGCCACGAAGAGAAGTTGCACAAGTTGGTATTGCAGAGCAAGATAAATGAAACTAAGGATGTCATGAAGCGAAAAGCAAGTGAGATTGACAAAAGCAAGGTATTTTTTACATGCCCTTCATAATTTTTTTTTTTCACAACTAAAATACTCATTTTTCAAAAAACGTTCAGTTTTCTAATAAAATAAAATCGAAGTTGATATTTTGTCATATATATTGCAGATCGAAAAAAATAGGGGTGACAAAGGAGGCTTTATGTCTTTACAGTCTATGGGATCAGGAAAGATTGATAATAGCCTCAGTGATATGGGCATATCATCAGGTGGTGGAGGTGGTTTTGGTGGCAGTTCTGGTTTTGGATTGGGTGCTGAGGTCGAGTCCTTTTCTAGCAAGCCTAAAGGTTGCCCTTTGTTTAAATGCACGTTTGATGAATGTTATCTATGATAAATTGTCAGTTTGTTACACATATTTGTAAGCAGCCACTTGTCCTTGCATCAACACCATATACGCTGGCAACGTATATTTTAGTCATTTGTCATATATTTTATGGCCAATGAAGATTGTCATGTATTAAGTGGATGCTTACCATTCTACCTTGTATATCTGTTATTAGGCCGTCCACCTTCATCTGCCACTGCTCCTCCTAAAGGCCTTGGCATGCAGCTTGGTAGATCCCAAAGGACAAATCAATTCTTGGAATCTTTGAAGGCAGAAGGTGAAGTAATAGTTGAAGATGTACAGCCAAGTGTTGGTCCATCTAAATCAGCTGTTCCACCCCCAACTGATCCTGTTACTCTATCTGTCGAGGAGAAACTCAATGTGTCCCTGAAACGAGATGGTGGAGTTAGTAACTTTGACCTTCAGGGAACAATGTCCCTTCAAATTCTTAACCAAGAAGATGCCCACATTCAAGTTCAGGTATTTTGGTTCATATTAAGGATGCTGTATAACAGACACTACTTCTTCTCTAGGTGATTGGTTTCCCCAACACATACCTTTCAATTTTGACTATTTGATTACTTATAATAATTGATTTCTGGGATACGTTATAAAATTTCCTTCATATGTGTACGAAGCTAAAAGGTTTTCATCATTGGATTGTTCACAACTTTGGCACTCGGGACAATCTTGTCTCTAAATTTGTTCCTATAGTATATGTTGCAAAACGATGTTTAGCCCTATGGGCATTTTCGTCTTTTACTTGGTGTCTACATTCTAGGGTTTCTGACCTATGGCTATTTATATTTGTACCTGTACTGTGTAGTGTGTATAAAAAATTTAAAAAAACTCTTATTGTGGTTTTTTCTCCCTGGCCTAGGGTTTTCCACGTAACTTTGATGTTTTCTCTTCTATCCTTTATTTTCAATATGGTATCAGAGAAAGGGGACGAAACCCTAGGTCACATTGAAGAAATTCAATTAGCACTGTTAGGAGATGGAACAACGGCAGAAGGTCAGCTTTGAAGCTGTCCGCTATACTATCAACAACATCCGCAATTCAGGCCGCCGTCGATCAATACTTGCGGTCGATTCTTAACCCAACCTAGTCGCAACAGTTGTTTAGAATTAGTTCAGCCGCGCCGCACCAGACCTCGACGTTCAGAGAGCAGATCGGCGCAACCTTTGCGCACCAACCCACGTCGCTTCAGAACCCTAGCTCGCCACCGGTTGCGCATCAGATGACCCACGCCAGCGCGCCGTCAGTCACGCAACAGGAGAATGATCTCCAGCGCGTCGACCAGTTCAGAGGAGCCCCGGTCTAGGTTTCGATGGGCTTCAGCGCTTCGGGTTCCTCTTCCAGTGCGACTCTAGCCTTGCATCCGATCCACGCTGCCGATCCAACCCTGCATTCGACGTCGGCTGCCTTCTCAAATGGACTCCAGATTGCGGCTCGGCCAGAACACCAGTTCCACGCTGCTCATCTACACTATCCGGTCCAGTCTCAGATCTACAGTGGGCCGACTGGTCAATATTCTTCTTCTGTTCCGATCGGGCAGCATCTTGCAGCCTCGATTCCAAGCGGGCTAGTCAACCATAGCAGCCCTAGACCAATGGGCTTTACTTTGGTTGGAATTCAACAGCAAATTGCTAGTCTCCAACAACAGATAGTAGCTCTTGGGGCGTATTGTTGGACCACAGCAAATCACCCGACAAATACCCATCTAGATTTGTCGTCTGGACTTCCATTGTATTCGGAAAACTTGGTAATTGCTTACTCTACTTTACCTACTGCGAATATTTTGTCTGGATCTGTGGGAAACTCTACAGGGATAACCATTGGAGAGAAACTAAACGACCAAGATTATTTCTCCTGATCTCAATCTATTAAGATGGTCCTCGAGGGGCGACATAAGTTCGGCTATCTACCTGGCGAGATACCAAGACCAAACCCTGGGGACCTTCAGAAGCGTATCTGGAAAGGAAAGGACTCCCTCCTCCGTTCAACATGGAACCTCAGATCGGGAAGCCACTGCTCTATTCAGCTTCTACTCGGGATATTTGGGAGGTTGTCTAGAAATTGTATTCGAAAAGGCAGAATAATTCACGGCTTTATACGTAGAAACATGTCCATGAGTGCAAGCAAGGGAACATGGACGTGATGTCTTATTTCAACAAATTGTCTCTGTTATGGCAAGAGATGGATCTATGTCGTGGAGTTGTCTGGAATTGTCCGGCTGACGAAGTCCGGTATTCGAAGATTGAGGAAGCTGACCGTATCTATGAGATTTTAGCTGGCTTAAATTCGAGATTTGACACTGTCAGAAGTTGGATTCTGGGACAAAGACCGATGCCGCCCCGTATGGAGGTGTGCTCTGAAGTTCGTTTAGAGGAAGACAGAACAAGCGCTATGAATGGTTCCGTTACTTCTCCTATATATTATGCTTCCTTTGGAGTCAAGTCGTCTGGATCTGAGAGTGAAACAGAATGGAAAGTCTCCTCCAATTTGTGAACACTGTAAGAAACCATGACACACAAAAGACCAATGCTGGAAATTACACGGTCGTCTACCAAATGGAAAGTGGCGTCCTCCAAATGATAAGTCTAAATCCAGTCGAGCCTTTGTTGGTGAAGCGGTTGATGGTGCCCCCCAGGTGACCAGCCCTATTGATCCAGGTATAGTTGGAACCGATAATATTGTCCAATCAGGTACTCCTTAGTCCTTTAGTTTCTTTGTTGAGGGGGATGAATCCTGGATTCTTTACTCGGGAGCGATTGATCACTTAACTGAATCATTTGACCAATTCCTCTCCTATTATCCAAGCGTTGGAAATGAGAGAATACGAATTGCAGATGAGTCTTTTGCCCCTGTTGCTGAGAAGGGTCACTTGTCTCCGATTCAGGGATTGATTTTATAGAATGTTTTACATATGCCAAAGATATCTTACAATTTGCTATCGATCAGTAAAATAACTAGATATTTGAACTACAAAGTTGTTTTCTCACCAGATGATGTCTTGTTTCAGGACCTAAGCTCGGGGAAGACGATTGGCACTGCCCGACACAATAGGGGGCTCTATTTCCTTTCCGATGATATTTCTAGGAGTTTGTCTAGGACTAGTTTGTTATCTTCTCTTACTGTTTCTGAAACTGATTTTTTATTATGGCACTTTCGTCTTAGACATCCAAGCTTTCATTATATGAAATACCTGTTTCCCCACTTGTTTCGTAATGTGAATGTGTCGTCTTTATCTTGTGATGTTTGTATTCGTGCAAAGCGGCCCATGGCCTCTTTTACTTCTCAACCCTATAAACCGTCCCGACCTTTCCATTTGATACATAGTGACGTTTGGGGTCTGTCTAATGTCACAACTGTGTCAGGTAAACGGTGGTTTGTCACCTTTATTGACGATCACACTCGTCTTACATGGGTGTTTCTCCTTACGGACGAATCTGAAGTGACGGCGGTATTCCAACAATTTTACACTATCGTCGAAACTCAATTCAATACCAAAATTGCCATTCTTCGAAGTGACAATGGACGTGAGTTTATTAATCAGTCCCTTCGTGAGTTTTTAACCTCTAAAGGCATCGTCCACCAGAATTCTTGTGCTTATACCCCTTAGCAAAATGGGGTGGTTGAGCGAAAAAACCACCACCTTATTGAAGTAGCCCAATTTCTCATGATACCTGCATCTTTACCCTCGTATCTATGGGGAGATGTACTTAATGTAGCTCATCTTATCAATCAGATGCTCTCCCGTGTGCTCAAATTCCAAACCCCCCTAGAGTGTTTTAAAGAGACTTTCTCGTCCACTTGCCTTTTCCCAGATGTTACCCATAGGGTGTTTGGCTGTATTGTTTTTGTTCATAATCATGGTCCTCACCAAAGTAAGTTTGCTTCTCGGGCCCAAAAGTGTGTTTGTTGGGTATCCATTTCATCAATGGGGTTACAAGTGTTTTCAGCCTTCCTATTGAAAGTATTTTGTCACCATGGATGCCACCTTTCTAGAGGACAAACCTTTTTTTCCCGTTAGTCCTCTTCAGGGGGAGATCACTAGTGAAGAGGCTAACACGTCCACCTACTCTGTTCCTATAGATCTGTTTCCTGAGCCTATCCCTGAAACAAATGACCCTGTCCTTCCTACGAAACAAGTGCCACAAATGACCTTGTCCTTCTTACGAAACAAGTGCCCTGGATAACCTACTATAGGAAGAATCTTTGAAAGGAAATAGTTCCTGAAATAGTTCCCCCTGTTGCTCCACTGGAAGTTGTCCAAGAGTCAGAACTGGAACCAGCTCAAGGTACCTCTAGTCTTGATGATAATAAATGTATTAAGGTGATGTAATGAACTCTGATGAAGATAGGATTGATGGTGGTAGTGAATTACCAGGTGATACACAGGGAACTGAAAATGTGCAATAGTCGAGTACAGATAAACAGGTGGAAAAGACCGGTGAGTTTGATGCTACCTTGGATTTGCCGATCGCCTTACGGAAGGGTACGAGATCCTGCACCAAGCATTCTATGAAAAGCTTCTTTTCCTACAGTAACTTGTCTTCGAGATTTAAGGCCTTCACTACCAGTCTGGATACTGTGGTGATTCCAGGTAATGTGCACAGGGCTCTGGAAGTTCCTGAATGGCGAGCCGCAATTATGGAGGAAATGCGGGCACTTGAGACGAACAGAACGTGGGATCTGGTCGTTCTTCCAAAAGGTCACAAAACAGTCGGGTGCAAGTGAGTGTTCACTGTCAAATACAAGTTGGATGGGACTCTCGATAGATATAAGGCCAGGTTGGTTGCAAAAGGGTTCACTCAGACATATGGGGTGGATTACTCAGAAACCTTCTCACCTGTGGCAAAACTTAACACGATTTGTGTTCTTCTCTCAGTTGTCGTTAATCAAGACCGGCCCTTACATCAATTGGATGTGAAAAATACGTTTCTGAATGGTGAGTTAGAAGAAGAGGTCTATATGAACCCACCTCCAGGTTTTGAAGCACAGTTTGGTAATCAAGTTTGCAAATTAAAGAAGTCTCTATATGGCCTAAAGCAGTCTCCAAGAGCCTGGTTCGATAGGTTCAATTGGATTTGAAAAATGCGTTTCTGAATGGTGAGTTAGAAGAAGAGGTCTATATGAACCCACCTCCAGGTTTTGAAGCACAGTTTGGTAATCAGGTTTGCAAATTAAAGAAGTCTCTATATGGCATAAAGCAGTCTCCAAGAGCCTGGTTCGATAGGTTCACTACCTCTGTTAAGTCCTAGGGGTTTGTTCAAGGGCATTCTGATCACACCTTGTTCACTAAGAGGTCGACACCATGAAAAGTAGTTGTTCTGATTGTCTATGTTGACGATATCATCTTGTCAGAGAATGATTCAGCGGAGATTGGCAGGTTGAAACAGAGGATGGCAGATGGGTTCGAGATCAAAGATCTTGGTGACTTGAGATATTTCCTTGGAATGGAAGTAGCAAGATCAAAGGAAGGGATCTCCATGTCTCAAAGAAAATATATGCTAGACTTGTTGAAAGAAACTGGAATGACTGGGTGTAAACCTGCAGATACGCTCGTGGAAGTCAATAGCAATCTGGTAGAATCTGTAGAAGATGTTCTTGTTAAAAAGGAAAGATATCAACGTCTTGTGGGGAAGCTGATCTATCTTTCGCATATCAGGCCTGATATATAGTATGCAGTTAGTTTGGTTAGTCAGTTTATGCAGGCTCTTTCTGAAAAACACATGGAGGCAGTTACATGCATTCTGAGATATCTGAAGTCTACTCCTGGAAAAGGCTTGGTGTTCAGAAAACATGACAAAAGATGCATTGAGGCCTACACAGATTCAGACTGGGCTGGTTCTATTATTGATAGAAAGTCCACCTCGGGATATTGTACATTTGTGTGAGGAAATTTAGTTACCTGTCGGAGTAAGAAGCAAGGTGTCGTGGCTAGAAGTAGTGCCGAAGCTGAACACAGAGCTATGAGCCTGGGATTTGTGAAGAAATTTGGTTGAAAAAGGTTATGGCAGATCTTCATCAGGAAAGTCATGACCCTATGAGACTTTATTGCGATAATAAGGTTGCTATTAATATTGCTAACAATCCTGTCCAACACGACAAAACCAAACATGTGGAGATCGATCGACACTTCATCAAGGAGAAATTGGATAACGGTAGTATCTGCATTCTCTATATTCCGTCTAGTCAACAGATTGCAAATGTCCTCACCAAAGGGTTACCGAGACAGACTTTTGACACCTGTGTTAGCAAGATGGGTCTTATTGATATTTATGCCCCAACTTGAGGGGGAGTGTTGCAAAACGTTGTTTAGCCCTAAGGGTATTTTAGTCTTTTTACTTGGTGTATATAGTCTAGGGTTTTTGACCTATGGCTATTTATATCTGTACCTGTATTGTGTATCAAATATTAATAAAAACTCTTATCGTGGTTTTTTCTCCCTGGCCTAGGGTTTTCCACGTAACCTTGGTGTTTTCTCATCTACCCTTTATTTTCAATAATCAATAGTATAGAACCACCTCTCGCCCACTGCCTTTTGTCTCATCTTGTGTTCTTATAATGTTATTATGATTTGATTTGTAAAGCTCGTTGTGTTATTTTGTTTCACTATCTTGATTCGTTATGCCTTGTTTTCAGATTGAGACTGGTGGGAACCCTGGCATCCTTTTCAAAACTCATCCTAACATGAACAAAGAGTTATTTTCTAATGAAAACATCCTAGGCCTGAAGGACCCGAACAGGCCATTTCCAACGGGTCAAGGTAGTGATGTTGGAGTTGGTCTCTTAAAGTGGAGAATGCAAAGCACTGATGAATCAATGGTACCATTAACAAGTAAGTTCAAATCTTTCTCAAGTTCTCATACATATTCAGTTTTCTATTTTTTTTTTTTTTTAATTTATATATATCATATGTATTAAAAGCTATACTTATGACGCTTCTGTTGTTGCAGTCAACTGCTGGCCCTCTGTTTCTGGAAATGAAACCTATGTCAGCATTGAATACGAGGCTTCATCAATGTTTGACCTGCGGAATTGTTGTCATCTCGGTGCCTCTTCCTGCTCTTCGTGAGGCACCTAGTGTGAGGCAGATTGATGGAGAATGGAGGTTATAGATTTATCTTCTCTTTTAGTTTTCACCTGGTTTTTATTTTTTCATTGATATCGTGACTTCCATAGATTCTTTAATCGAAATGGGACTCTCCTTGTTGAACTTTGAAACACGTTTAGTTAAGTATATATATTATATATATATATATAATAAATTTGTCTTTAAAAATGGACATGGCAAAAAGAAACAAGTTCGTAAAGGCAAAACTTTTTACATGATTCTAATGAAGCGGATCCAGTTCTTTCCCTATAGTTTGACGTCTGTTTTTGCTCAACCTGCAGGTACGATTCCAGAAATTCTGTCTTGGAGTGGTCTATAGTTCTCATTGATAACTCAAACCGCAGGTATGCATTTTTTTTTTGACTTCTCTCTATTACCCTACTATCACAAATTTACAATTGCATGCTCATGTTTATTATTTGTTCCATTTTCTTGACAGTGGATCAATGGAGTTCGTTGTTCCTCCAGCCGATTCATCAGTATTTTTCCCCATTTCTGTTCGGTTTTCAGCAACTAGCACATTTAGCGACCTGAAGGTATATTCTTGTTCTGCCCTCTACTTGAAACCAGATATTAGTTACAAACCTCTCTATAACCATCATTATCGTGTTAATATAATCTGTTCTTGTGTGTCCCTATTAGACTAACTAAACTTTTTCTTTCGATCTAGAAACCCTATTAGATTGACCCTTTCTCCATTCACATCCTTTTATATGACATTTCCTGCATTACCTCTAAACATTGGTTTGTAAACTCCACTGTTGCAGGTTGTCAACATTTTGCCTCTTAAGGGCGGTGCTCCTCCCAGATATGCTCAGAGGACACAGTTAATTACTGAAAATTATCAAGTTGTATGATTGGCAATGCCTTTTTTTTATTAAAATTTTCCTGACATTTTGCACTTAGAAAATTTCTAGTGATTTGGGCAGATTTACTTGTATATTTACTGTTTTGGAAATTGGAAGCGGCCATGATTTATTCATTTTTTTTTCTTTAAAAAAAATTATTTACGGATGTTAGAATCGGTCATTGGAATATCATGATGCTTAATATATCACTCATCCAATTATGATACATATTCCTTCTTCCCATCTAAGGTTGTCTAAGGCTCATTTTTTTGAAAGGTGTTATTAATTAATTGGTATCTTGAAAAATTATTGAGGAAGATTCTTAATCCTTTTCACTTACCTTTAACCTCTTGTTAATTTTAAAATACTATATACTTGAGTCATTATTTTATAAACAAATTATATTAAAGTGATAAATGCCTAGTTTAAATATTATTTTGGTCCATGCTTTTAGAGATGGTTGATTTTGATAATGTAGAAAATTCTTGGGAGTGTATATAAAGTTTCACATTAGTTAGAAGATCGTGTGAGAATAACTATTTCCAACGGTGTAAAGTCTTTTGGGTGAATCAAATGTAAAGCATGAGAGCTTATGTTGTAAGTGGACTATGTTATACAATTACAAATGTTGGTTGTTCATGTAAAGTGGTATTAGAGTCATGTCTTTGACTTAGCCTTGTGGGTAGAATTCTTCCGTGTCTAGAAAGGGGAAGTTGATTAGAAGATTGTTTGAGGGGAGGATTGTTGGAAATGTAAACGAATTTTAACATTGGCTATATAAAGTGAAGATTGATGCATAAAACAAAAACAAACAGAATCAATAAGCACTATAGTTACACTTAATATGAGTTTAAAAGCATGCATAAAATAGTTTTACAAAAAAAAAAGGGTTTCATAGATATACATACCTTTGTAGAAACACTTCAAATTCTTGTTGAAGTCCACGAAATTGATCTCCAAAATTTTAGTAGACTACCAAGAGAGTCTTATCTACTATTCGCAACCTTGGATCGAGTGGTGGAAACTCTCAATTGAAAGAGATTGAAAGGATTTGAGAGAGTTTGAAAGTAAAAAATTTTTTCAGCAAAAACCACTAACATTTTTAATTGCATGGTCTTCATAAATTTGATTTATGAAATATTTAACAAGCTTAAACATGCAAACACTCATCCATTCAACCAATCGACATCTCAATTAGCACTAAGTGATTGGGCAAGGTGTCAAAAATTGGAAAATCTCACTAACAAAATCAAAGGTTGGATTTTCCCACTTTGAAAATCATTTTTCAAATTTAATTTAATTTTACTTAATTAAATTAAATTAAAATTCATTTTTCTAAAAAAATAATTTTCTAATTTTGAAATTTGATTTAATTTAAATAATTAAATAAATNAATTTAATTAATTTTTAATTAATTAAATTAAACACAAAATCAATTTCTGAAATTGAATTTAAAATATGAAATTTGATTTAATTTAAATAATTAAATAAATAAATTTAATTAATTAATTAAATAATAATTTAATATCAAATATTAAAATAATGGAACACCTAATTCAATCATGAATCCTATTCATGTGCTCAATATTCAAATCAATATTTAAATATTATAAACTCTCCAATTTACGTTTAATTTCAACAAATTAAAACGTTCAATTATATCAAATATAATTATACAAACCCTAAAATTGAATTTGAACATTTCAATTTCAAAACCCTAATTTTGAATTTTGAACACTTCAAATTCACTCAATTTTCTAATCCAAGATGTAATGTTTTACGAGCTAATAGAAGGATCTTTTGGACTTACAGATTTAGACCTACAGAGTTCCAATGATTTGAGATTAATTAGTTAAATTCTTTAACGCGAGTCAATCAATATTCGTTAACCATCAAAACATACCACTATAGCTCGATGGTTGCACTCTCCTCACAGTAGATATATTTCTGTCCACCTGATTTAACCATAATCAATAAATCAATCATTCACAGGTCGTTCGTATTTACAACAGGGTCAAAATTACCATTTTACCTCTGTAAATACATCTTGATCCTTAAGTTCCCACTGATTCTCTATTGAACAATTGATCCTTAAGTTCCCACTGATTCTCTATTGAACAATTGATTTAAGGGCAAGACCTCTTTGTTCAAACCAGGAATCAGTATTAAGGAACAACCTATCTGCTAACCCTAAAATGGGTAGGAGTGAATTCCATATTGTAGGAGACTATGTTCCCAACTATCTATCTATCCAGTCTTATCCCAAAAAGGGAGACTTATTGACCAGTGCTATTGAACTACTCTCACCTATGCAAATAGAGGATAATCCTGAATAAACAGGAGTTCATAGTTAGTTCAGGATTAAGATCGAGTTACCTTGGGTCATCGAATTGAAATAATCAATTTTGAACAATAAATGATCGTTATAAAGAAAAAGTGACTATTTTGTGGTCCGGTCTTATGCAAAGTTATTTTGCATAGGATGCCTCTACTCGCATGTCTCCACATGAACGATTTCGAGATCACGTCGTTTGTATCAATATACAAACAAAGTAGGCTGCCATCTATAGTGTCCCAGGACGAGATATCCAACCTCATCCATATACTTATAGACCTTTTTGACTATATACTATAACTTGATCATCTTTTATGTCTCTACATAATGTTAGAGTATTCATATAATAGCCATGAACTCGTTTATTGAATTTTTATTATATAATGCAATCTTGATAACACTTTTATTAAATAAAAAACTTCAACAATACTTTTATTGATAAATAGAATATATTTTCATGATTTACAAACTGTGAGCTTTAAACATTCCTAACAAAGATAATATAATGTATGTACAACTAAAAAAAGCAAGTATCTTTAATCGTATGGAGTTTTTTTAGTGGAATTATAGACAGCCCTGAGGTCAAATCTAAAGTTTACCCTCCCAAGTTAATCTTCAATTAGAAAGACTAAAAGAATTAAAAATACAAACACATACGATTGTTGCAATATAAAAAAAGAACTTTTAATTAATTAAACATAAAAAAAATTAAAGGCAAATATCAATTTATACGGTGAACTTTTGAGTTATATCAATTTAAATATTTGGTATCAATTTAAATCTTAAATTAATAATTATATTGATCAAAACATTGAACTTTCAATCACTAATAGAATACTATCACTATCTATCATGGTAGAATATTATCATCACTCCTCTATCAATTTCATCCAACCACTATTTAAAAACAAAACAAAATCCAACAACTATCTAAAAACAAACGCAAATTATTTATAATACCTTTTTTTCCTTTTATTTTTTCTGTTTTAGACTTTCCAAATTTTCTTCTTTTACTTGATGGTTCACCTTTGATCAAAGATTTTCTTCTTTTACTTGATGATTCGCCTTGAATAAGAATTATCTTCTTGTTTGTTTTCCATCTGTTCATAAAGTTAGGAACGGAATAAGTACCAAAAGAAAAATTAGAAAATAACCTAATCTTCTTCACCATTGATATACTTCTATCACCTAGTGTTTGATAAGAAGAAAATGATTAGAAATAACCTTGCAGATTGTAGAGTTTTGTTGATCAAAGAAACAATATTGTTCAATGATGTGATCAGTTGCGTGTTAGTTGTCTAATTGATTCAAAGAAAACATGGAATAGTTGAGCAAATGGTGAAAAATGAGGGAAGGTTTGCGATTAATTTGAAAGAAATTGAAAAGGCGGATTGAATGGAGAAGAAGATCGAGAAGATGAAGAGAATAAATGAAAGAGGATGATTGGTTGCAGTAAATGAACCGACTGAAGCGCACGGTTGGTTACAATAAAGAAGAAGAAGATGGAGAAGCAAGCACTTGATCGAGGGTCACCCTCGCGGGTTGGGGCGATTATCACGGTGAGCATAGATCAAGCGTGAAGATCGTGGGCTCATTTTACGAATACTCGTGGACCTTTTTTTTTGGCATTTCACCTGGATTTCTACATAAAAAGTTTAAGAATGGCCTCCCTATTTTCACTAGTGGCTATTTAGGTCAATTCCGATGCCGAGGGCCGTCAACAAAAGCTAAAAACACCGTCGGGACAACCTTTTCCGACGGTTGAAACGTTGTCGGTAATACCATCGGGGAAACCTTTCCCAGCGGTTTGGAAGCCCTGCCGTAGGGGAACAGAATTATCTCGATGGATAAGGATGAGGCTTTCCCCTCGATCCTGAAGAAAGCTGTCGGAAAAAAGGACAACCCCTAACAGTATACCATCGGAATTTAGAGTTTATCCCGACGGACACCCGTTGGGATTTGACTATTAGCCCGATGACCTTTGTGCCGTCGGGTTGAGGTAATTTATCTAGACGATGAGGGTGTTATCAGACATTTTACTTTTGCCCGACGGTGACAAGGATTGTCGGGATATATCTATCGCCCGACGGTTAGAGACCGTCGGGCTATGTCCTTTACCCTGACGGTCTCTAGCCACCGTTAGGATATCCTTAAATCCCGACAGTTTCTAGTCACCGTTGAGATTTCTTTGCCCGACACCTCTACCATCAGGATATATATTTTAGCATCGGGATTATATATTTAACCAGACATCATACCTATTTAAATTTGTTTATTTATTTTCTTTTTAGATCTATTTTTTTTCCGAATGTCATATCTGTTTGAATCTTACAAATATCAATCAAACTAAAGTAAGATTGCCAAAATGAAATAAATATCCATAATAGATTAATAATATATAGAAAACACGTTTGAATCTACAACCTTAATCCAAGAGTTTCTATAACATCCACAATTCCTTAATCCAAACTATAACATCCACAATTTCTTAATCCAAAAAAACATTACATGATAACAAGGTACATATTGGGAGATGCACAATTCCTAAATCCAAAATAACATTAACAAAAATCTACAATCTAAATACGCTTGCCGAGAGATGCATCTTCAACAAAAATCTCTAGATACCTACAAAATACAAATTTAAATAAGTTTAATGCTCAATCATAAACAAACCAAAAATCAACTTACCTCAATCATAAACAAATCAAAAAACCAACTTACCTAAATCATAAAGAAACCAACTTACCCCAATCATAAACAAACCAACAAACCAACTCAATCATAACATAAACTTAAACATACTTGTACTTAAATATAGATATGCATATTTCAATCTAAACAAACCAACTTACCTCAATCATAAACAAACCAAAAAACCAAGAAACCAATTAAGAGCACTAATGAATTGAACTCAATCATAAACAAACCAACTTATCTAAATCATAAACAAACCAAGAAACCAACTTACCTCAATCATAAACCCAACAAACCAATAAACCAACTCAATCATAACTTAAACTTAAACATACTTGTTCTTAAACTTAAACTAACTTACACAATCAATTGAAACAAACTAACCTACACAATCAAACAAACTAACTTACACAATCAACTGAAACATCCCCCTCTCCCCACCTCCTAAAATTATTCTCAATTGTAATATACAAACCAATTGAAACATATATCTATATGTTTATGTTGTTACAATAATTGTAGGATAACAACATACACAATCATCTAATTTAGCATAAAATGAATTTCAAACTCAACTTTAGAACATTAACTATACTTTACATAACTATACGTTTATGTTGTTACCATAACTGCAGGATAACAACGTACATAATCTTATAATTAAATTTACTACGAAAGTCGAAGAGCTCATACCTAGTTCGATCTATCTTTCATGAACTGTAAGAGCATAGCTTTCATATCCTCCATCTCATATGGTCTTTTGGCGTCCTGTTCGTCCAATCTAGCCAATCTGGCCTTTAACAATTCTATCTCTTGTTGTTGCTTCTCTATAATTCTTAATGAAGATGCACTGGACGATGATCTCCTAGATTTTTTCACTTTTTTACCATTCAGTGTCCTATCAAGGCCCGCTCCTATGCTTAACATATGCTCGCATATTTCTTGTCACACCCCGCCTCAGTTCACCCTCTTAGCCTAGAGAAGGGCGTGACTACAGCAGTTATCAACCCTTAAGCTGACACTTACTGCCTAAAAACTCTTGTGGAATAACTTTGATACCAAATACAAATTATATGCAATGAGACAGCTGTAGGTCCACAATTTATTAACTTAGAAACTTAATATGTTTAGAGTATTTACAACATTAGATTTACAAGTCCCAAAACCCACAAACCCTAGTCCTTATATGAACAATAGCAACATGTGTACAATATTAACTGTAACCACCTAGCAAACGGTTACAAGTCTTTTGGTATTTTAATGGCGGAGCAGATACTGAGCTATCTTCAGAGGATTTGACCGCTACCTGTGGGGGGGAGGGAGGGAAACAAAAAACATTTGAAAACGGGGTGAGTTTACCTAGTGAGTGACCGAGAAAACATAGTAAATTCTCATACATGATTTCAGTAATGAGTTTTTAACTGAAACATAAACTTTTACAGTACTTGTACTACAGTAATAAACGTTTTCCAAGCGTAAAACATGTAAAGTTGTTTAAACATAAAACAATAAAATCAAAGTACTTTATAACTGGTAAAATAATCCCAACACCAACTGCTAGTCCAGAGAGAACCCTTTTGCTCAATCTTTGACTTTATTCACCTGTGGCCACATTAGGTACTACTGCTCAGATACCTTCTCCTTGTACTTCAGTATCGAGCTACTAGGATACCTTCTCCATCATACTTCAGTATCCCGTGGCTTGGTACCTTCTCAAACGTACTTCAGTACCAATAGATACCTCTCCTTGTACTTCAGTATCTAGTTGGGTAGATGCCTTCTCCTTGTACTTCGGCATCGCATTTTACCAAAACTATTTTAAAAACAAATTTCTCTTTAAAGCATGTACAGTATAACATATAATATAGCATGGCTTTAAAGATGGTAACACATGCTGGATAAAATCAATACATATACATATGTAAATAGTTTTTCAACAATATGCATGCGTTCAAATCACAATTCAAACTTGCTTGGAAACCACTTATATAAAACTAGTAGGCATGAGAATTATTTTCGCAACATGATTTTTGTAAAATGTTTGTAATCAAACAGTTTAAAAACGTTTTAGTTTGAAAACATTTTAGCCACTCACCTCGATTTCTTAGGAGCTTTTCACTCAGTAGCTCCTCGGGCTTCTTTTCATCCCTAGAATCCAGATTCAACTTAAACACTTAGATTACTTATAGTTCTGAATCTTATTTTAAAATATCCTTCTACAAACTTATTCTAAAATGTCTCAGGAATATTAACCTAAACTTTCAGCTCATAATTTCTCGTGGTTTGGCCGGAATCTCAAAATTTTCAAGACTGGCTCAGACTGATTCGATAGTCTGACCCTTCTGCCTTCTTCTTCAAGCTCTAGCCCAGTTCCTTTGAGCTTTTTCCTCCAGCAGCCCTACTCTGAAACTAGACTTCCAAGCTTTCAGATAGCTTTAGAATCACTCCAAACGCACGAGTAGATTGGAAGATCTCCTCGTCCAAAATTGACACATTCCTCTGAACCCTCATTGCCTCTACTTTCTCTACGAAATTTTATATTTTTGTGTGATTTGAAAATGAAATCCCAACTCCCTATTTATAGGCATTCAAATTGCTCGTGGGATTGACAGCACCTACTTGGCTGCATGGCCAAATATTTAATCCTTCCTTTATCAACGTAAGCTGACTTCACCTTGGTTCAATGTGTTCTTCCCAAACGCATCCAACACAATTTCTTAGGGTTTAAGAATTTTCCTAATAGACACCTAGATTTTAAATTGACATTTGCCCTTACGTCTTCAAGCTTTGTTTTTATTCAAATTAGGGTTTTTAAATGCATAACCCACCCCAACGCATCCAAATACATCACCCAGAAGCTTCTCGGCCGTTCAATGCATAAACGAGGTGTGGGCGTGACGTTCGAATGCAGCACCAGACAAGGCGTGGCTGACACACAGGTTGCTCTCGCTCTCTCCACTCCCACTCTCTCCCACTTTCTCGCTGGTCGCTTTTTCCCACTTTCTCGCTCAAAATCTCGCTCTCTCTAACTTTCTAGTTCAAAATCTCGCTCTCTCTACTCTCGCTCTCTCCCACTTTCTCGCTCAAAATCTCGCACTCTCTACTCTCGCTCTCTCCCTCTTTCCTCCTGGTCTCGATCTCTATGATCTCGCTCTTAACGATCTCGCTATCTCACTCTCAACAATCTCGCTCTTAGCTACTGCGAACATTGTTTGTCTCCATGCAATTTCTACACGATTGTGCCACTAGTCACTTGCCTTCCAGTGCTTTGTGCACAACACGTATTTCACATAAATTTTCCATACTTAGCCAATTTTTCCCAAATTTCCCAAACTCAATGTCCATATTTTTCTTTTCAAATCCCCATTCCTTCTTCACCATTTCACACTAACTTTCTTATCAACCTAATCAACTTATTTATACAAATTTAAATAGGGACACACAATTAAGTGGAAAATTAAGACAATTTAAATAAGAAAACACACTTAAGTGTAAAATTGGGATTCGGAGTTCACATTTCTTCCTCCGATATTCGTTCAGACCCTTCTTGGGTGAAGGATTCTCTCAACTCAACCATTTGACTCACATCAATAATTAAGACTAATTATTGTATGACAATTGTATATGAATAAAGTTACATTGAGGAATAAAAACTTACATATGCATCATTCGTAGCCTGATTAACAAACATGTTATCACTCCTACAGTGTGTTTGCTTAAATAAGTCTACTAGGTCCATTGTTTGACTGTCGGGTCCTTTCTGTAAAACAATTCACAAGAAACAAGTGTTTAACAATAATATATATGTTATACAACAATATGTAAGTTATGAAATGAAAAAGAAACAAGTGTTTAACATACATGCTCATGGAGAAAATACATATTTACATGTTTATTCCGTATTATTAAGATATTCATTGAAACTCAAACTCTTATTAGAAGATGATTGTACATCATCTTCCTCATTATTTATGAAGTCATCATCAACTCGCTGAATTATCCGTTCTTCTATGATTGTAGGACCAACATCAACTCTACATAAACTGATATCATTCATTGATTCATCAATTGTTTGTAATCGATCCAAATCGCCTATAGACTTCATAGGGCAAATGGGTTGCTAGGGCAAATGGATTGTTTGATATCATCAACTTCTACGACTTTTGTTTCATAGGGCAAATGGATTGCTAGGTGCACCATTACATCAAAAAATGCCGGTGGAAATATTTTTTCTAACTTACAAAGCATGATTGTAATGTCGCTTTGTAATCGATCCAAATCCCCTATAGATATTGTTTTTGCACATAGATCATAGAAAAATTTGCATAACTCAACGACAACAGTGGACACGTCTTTTTTCAAGTATGCTCGAACACCAATTAGAAGAAGCATCTGAAGCAGAACATGCGAGTTGTGAGTTTTTAGCCCCCATAGCTTTTCATCTTTCTCACTCACACATCTTGATATGTTGGATACAAACCCATCAGAAAATTTGACTGATTTTATCCACTTACAAAATGCAAATTGTCATTAGTAGTCAATGTGTATGTAGCGTGTGGCTTTACAACTTTGTCTCCTACCTTTTGCAGATGTAGTTCTTTCCGTATATTTAGATCTTCTAAATCCAAATGAGCATTAGTTGTATCCTTATTATTCCCCTCAATATTTAACAATATGCCTACCAAATTATCACAAATAATTTTTTCAATATGCATAACATCCAACTTATGTCTCAATAAAAGTTTTGACTAATATGGAAGTTGCAAAAATATACTTTTTTTTTATTCCAATTTAAACTTCGTTTCCATTTTTTATCACGTTTCTCTGGATGTTTGCTAAGAAGGGAAAATTTAACAAGTTCACCTCTCATAAGATATCTTCTCCATCCATGTCAATTAGAGGAGGTTTACGTTCCACTTTTCCATCAAATTGTTTGTTTTTGCGCCAATTATGATTATCTGAAAGATAATGTCGATGCCCCATAAAACATTATTTTTCTCTTAGCCTCATTGATGATATATCCTCTTTACAAATAGGGCATGCTTGGTAACCTTTGATACTCCATCCAAATAGGTCACCATACGCAGGGAAGTCGTTAATAGTCCACAATAAGCAAGCACGTAGTTGAAAGTATTCGTTGCTAACACAATCATAAGTGTGCATACCATCATTCCATAACTCCTTTAACTCTTCAATCAATGGCTGTAAGTAAATATCAATTTCTTTTCCAAGAGATTTTGGACCGGGTATAAGAAGGGAGATAATGAAATTTGTCTCTTTCATGCATTTCCAAGGTGACAAATTATAAGGAATGAGCACCACTGGCCACATACTATATGAAGTACTCATATTCCCGAAGGGATTGAATCCATCTGAAGTTAGTCCTAAACGAACACTACGTGGGTCTGAAGTAAACTGAGGAAACTCACGATCAAAATGCTTTCACCCTTCATCATCAGCTGCATGTCGCAACACTCCATTAGTTTCAACACGTTTATCTTTATGCCACCTCATTTCAGGTGCAGTATGCTTAGATGCAAACAATCGCTTCAATCTTGGTATTAAAGGAAAATGTCGTAAAATTTTATATAGATTTTTTTTACCTTTTTCATATTCAAATTTGTACCGAGATTCACCACATACTGAACACTGTTGCAAATCAACAAATTCTTTCCAATATAGGATGCAATCGTATTTGCAAGCAAGAATACACTCATAACCAAGTCCTAAATCACGTAATTTTCTTTTATCTTCATAAAATGAACTAGGTATAGATGTTCCAACGGGAATTGCTTCTTTTAATAATTCAAGTAACAAATCAAACGACTTGTTAGTCCAATCGCGAAGAACCTTAATATGCATCAACTTTATCAAGAACAACAATGACGAGAAATTTTTACAACTAGGATACAACTGGTTGCATGCTTCATTCATTAAGTCTTCAAATAAGCTTGAATTGTTATTTATTTCTTGGGCATTGGTGTGCATCTCATACTCGTTTTCTTCTTCATTTATATCAGCGATTGGACACTATAGATCATTTATAATATTCAAAACTTCATTTTCTTCATCTATAACATTCATCTATGTCATACTTAATCCATCATCATGTGTCGATTGAGATGTGTGACTCTCATATCTCCTAGACTAGTCGACTGGGTCTCCATGATATACCCATTGATGATAAGATGTAGAAATTCTATTAATGAATAAATGTCGTTCAACTCCATCTATTGGCTCCCACCTAACATTCATACATTTTCTGCATGGACATCTTGTTTTTCTCGACTTACTAACATGAAGTTTTGCAACATCAAGGAATCGATATACTCCTTCTGCACACTCAATTGATAACTTGTTCCTAATCTTAATCCATTCTTTATCTATTCTTAATAATATATGCGATAAGTTGAACCTGTATGATTTAGACAATTAGTTATATTAGAACATAGTTTCAATTTCTCACATTTAATTTTATTTCATTTACTTCTTGTTCGTGTTTTAAATAACTAAAAGTACATTTAAGTGTGATTTTGAAAATGGCAAAAGTAATTTTAACTATTTCAGAATCACTCCAAAACATATCCTTATTCCCCTTTTGATCTTATACATTTTGCTCTTATAAAAGTAGATCTAAGGGTAGAAAGACTTGAGATGTTTTGAGATAGTTTTAAAATTCTATGTCTATGCTCTTTTCCTAGAATAATTTTATGAAAACCAAAATTTACCTAACCCTTTCGGCGTTAGATTCAATTTTAGTATGCTAATCTAGATGATCAATCTAGACTAATAACGATGAAATGAAAATCAATAAAAGCAAACCAAGCTATGAATTGAACCAAGTCACTTTATTTTATATATTAGGCCTTTGCTGCTTATTTTAGCACATTCACATATTTGAATTCCAAAGATAAGCATGACTTATGATTAAAGAAATAAATGATAAAGATTGAGATGAATAAAGTTCATTAAACTAAATAAAAAGAAATTATTCAAGGAAATATATACTCAAACGACTAAAAGAAGAATACTAAAACAAAAAACTTGCAACAAAGAAACTAAGTTGTCAATTGCAAGAAGAGTGTTGAAAATTAAGGAAAATAAAACTAAAAAAAAAATGATAGAATTGAGAATTAAACTAATGATGAAAATTAGAATGAAATGCGTACAAGAATAAGTAACCAAAAGAATTTAACCTAACTCCAAACCTTGCTTTCTTTCGATTTAATTTGTTCCTCCTTTTTAAAGGGGATTTAAGACAAGCCATTACAACCCTAACTTTCGAATAGAATTGGATCGATTAACAAAGAATAAATTAACCTAACTCCAAACCTTGCTTTCTTTAAATCTAATTTGTTCCTCCTTTTTAAAGGGGTTTAAGACAAGCCATTACAACCTTAACTTTCTAATAGAATTGGATCGATTAACAAAGAATGAAATGTGTACAAGAATTTAACCAAACTCCAAACCTTGTTTTCTTTCAATCTAGTTTGTTCCTCCTTTTTAAAGGGGATTTAAGACAAACCATTACAATATTAACTTTTGAATAAAATTGGATCGATTAACAAAGAATGAAATGTGCACAAGAATAAGTAACCAAAAGAATTTAACCAAATTCCAAACCTTGCTTTCTTTCAATCTAATTTGTTCCTCCTTTTTAAAGGGAATTTAAGACAAGCCAATACATCTTTAACTTTCAAATAGAATTGGATCGATTAACAAAGAAGAAATTAAGTATATTGAACAAAAGTAAAACTAAATTACAAAAAAAAAAAGAAAAAGAAAAAGAAAAAGAAGAAAGATAAAGAACTAAATAAACTCAAAATGAGAACACTTTATTAGATGAACTACTGCAAAGTGAAATGAGAACTAAATAATCAAACTTTCATCAATAACCTAAAAAAGAAAACCAATCCGGTGAGAGGGAAGTCAGAGTTGCCTGTCTGGCGAGGGGAAACTGGAGATGGTGACTAGACGGAACTCGAGAGGGACCAGATGGCGGTGGACGAACGAAATCGAGGGGAAAATCGGACGACGGAGAAGAATGGGCGTGCGGAGAGGGGAAGAAGAAGAATCGAGGCGTCATTTATATCGAACATTTTCCTAATGGTCGTTTTCCAGACCGTTGGGATATAATTAATAACTGTCGACGGTCACCCACTAACCGTTGACAGAACTTCGCAATCCTGATGGTGTTCTGACACAACCATTGGCCAAAGTTCACCAAATTCCAAAAAGAATCTTAGAACGCACGACAGTTGACTGAAAACCGTCAAGATTTAATATTGGCTGACAGTTAAACCTCACTGTCGGCAGTTATTAACTTTATCCCGACGGTCCTCATCAAATCATCGGGCCAACTTGCAACTCCTGACGGTTTTCTGGCACAACCATCGGCTAATGTTCCCTAAATTCTTTTAAGAATCTTTTTATATTTATTAGAACACCCAACAGTTGACTGAAAACCGTCGAGATTTCTATGTTAGGCCGACGGTTGGGGAAGACTGTCGGTAGTTCTTAAACTTATCCTGACGGTCCTCGTCTAACCGTCGGCTAAAGTTCCCCAAATTCCCATAAAAAACTTTTTATATTTATATTACAACTTAGAATACCCGATGATTACACGAAACCATTGGGCTTGATTATAAACTTCCGACAGTTCGACGCCCATCGTCGGGCTAACATTACAAATTCTAGAAGATGGTTTTTGTATACTACACACCTCGTTCGATGGTTGATTGACAACTGTTGGGCTTAAATAAGAACTCCGACGGTTTTTGCTCACCGTCGAGATAAAGTAAAAAGCCAGATGGTTGAATAGAACTGTTGGGCAAAAGTGCAATAAGCCCGACGGTTTCTTAGGAGACTGTCGGGAGTATTTAAAATCCTAATGGTTTGTTCGTAGACCGTCGGGATAAATGTTTATGCCGACCCCGTATTTTTACCGTTAGGATAGGTTGAAATCGCCGACTCTTTTTGGGTCATTGGGAGAAATATCGTCAGGAATAACCAAAATTCTTGTAGTGATTTATATATTTATAAATATGTATTTCTCTCTCCATACTTCTCTCCCTCATACATATTTTCTCTCCCTTATGCATACCCTCTCTCACATGCATATTCTCTCTCGTCCATGCATATGTTCTCTCTCCCTTAATAATATATTTCATATATTCTCTCCCCCATAATTCACACCCATTTCTTCATCTTCCCTCTCTTTTTCTCATTCCCCTCCCTTTTTTTTTTCTCCTTCCGGCAATGTGAGTTGTAGGTGGTAGACGATGGTGTGGGGCGAATTGATGGTTCGACACGAGGTGACACGAATAACTTGGGACAAATCGGTGGCACGGATGACGTAGGGCGAATCGACGGTGACAGGTTGAACAGATTCGGTCGACGGCATGGGGGGGCGAGCAAATCCAATTGACGACGATGGGGAGAGAGAGTCGTGGCGGCCACAACTGAAGAAGAGATGAAGATGGAGGGTTATGTATTATAAACCCGCATATGAAGATGAACTTTATTTTTTTCCTATTTCTTATATATACTGTGATATATATATATATGTATTTTTTTTAGCTTTGGTAGAAAATTTGATATATACTGTGGTATATGTATCCATTTATTTGATATAAACGAGTGTTTTTTTTTTATTTAGACTTATTGTATTATGATAGATATACTGTGGTATAAATGAAATTTATGAAGATTTATATACTGTAGTATATTTCATATATTGGTTTATACTATGATTTATGTCAAGCATTGAGTCAATCTCTAATTTATAAATGTAGATATTTCATATAATGGTTAGAATATTTTCAAATACCTAACAAAATGTTCTAATGTATATTTAAAATAATCATGAATCCGTCAAAATGTTCTAAGGTATATTTAAAATAACCATTAATCTGTAAAAAAAAAAAAAAAAAATTGATATGTACAAATAAATAACGAAATATATCAGGTGAACAAACAATGAAATATTTCATATAATAACAAAAATCAACATGAAAAACGAAATGGAAAATAAAATCATATTAAATGACATTTTTCTTTCCAAATGAAAATGAAAAAAATATATTAAATGCATTTTATCTCTAACATCCAAAAAGGGAGAAAAAAATCATAATAAATACGTTTTTTCTCTCCATAATAAATGTGCATTATATGGTGATTTATGTCAAGCATTAAATTTATATGTAGTATATTTCATTATATTGATTAGAATATTTTCAAATTCCTAACAAAATGTTATGTGGTATATTTTAAATAACGTAGAAAAAAAAGTGAAACCAATGAAAATAGAAAAAAATTCATTAAATGTATTTTCTCTCTCCAATTAAATTAAATAAAGGAAAAAATCTCAACAAATAAATGCATTTTATCTCCCATTTGAAAATATGAACAAAAAAAAATCATATCAAATGAATATTTTCTCTCCATAATAAATGCAATTTCTCTCCCAATCATTAAAAAAGTTACGAAAATAGAGAAATATATATATACAAATCGGGAATAAAAATAATAAAAAAGGATAAATTTGTCTAAAAACAATACTAAAAGCTTTCTTGAAAAAATTTAAATTTAAAGATATTTTTGAAATATAAAACCTAAAGATGATTTTTTATGTAAAAATCCCTTTATTATATTTGTAAAAATTTCGGTCCATTTGCTATATTTGAAATCATTCCTTTATATATATAATACTATGCAGAAATGTTTCAACAACTGGTGGTAATATTTAAGTGGATGGGTTAAACTTGTTATATTTACATTTAAATTTTTAGAAATTATGAGATTTAATATTTTAATTATATCTTCAAATTGAAATATTGTAGTTTTTATTAGGAAAATTGATAGTATTATTTAAATAAAAAATCTACCGTAAATGACTCATTTAATATATAAAATTTCAGAGAAGGAAATTAAAAGTTTAATAAATAAATAAATAAAACGGAAATTTTTTCTCGTGAGAACCTAATTTTTCCGAATTTCCTCTCGAAATTGATATGAGGAGTGGGAATGGAGAAATTCATAGATACATCTACTCACATTTGACGTCAAGGCACAATCAAAATTCAAACAAACCCAAAGACTAACACAAAACTATAACAAAAGAAAAAAAAAAAAACTTAATACGACTCATATAAAAAGGTTCCAAGAGAGATAATCAAGTCCCCTCAACAGAAGTCTCATGTCACTATGAATAACAAAAAAAAAAAAAAAAAAAGAAATCTCAAAATATAACTTACCACGTAATTTGTTCACAACAGATATGATAAATACAACGTACCGAAATATTTACTCTTTACATATTCATTTTGTAAGCATATGTTACACTTAGAAAGTGAGGGGAGCCCCCATAAGTGTCACAAAATGAATGAATAAAAACTCAACAATTCATTGTGCCATCTTTCCCCACACTTCAACGATGATGTCAACCCACGACCATCGACGGACCATCTCTGACTCCGATTCTAATTCCGACGATGACAACGGCGGATCTGAATCCCTCCGTCATCTCGATCTCTCCGATTCCATTTTCAAAGCCTATTTCGAATTCACCGGCCGATCTACCACAACTGCCGACCTATCAAAGATCCAATCCTTCCTCACCTCCTCCTCCTCCGGCGCATTGTCTTGCTTGATATGCCTCGAACGCATCAGGCTCTCCGACCCCACCTGGTCCTGTTCTTCTCTCTGTTTTGCTGTCTTTCATCTCTTCTGCATTCAGAGTTGGGCTCGCCAGGCTTCGGACCTGGCCGCCGCGCGAGCTGCCACACGCTCTCTCGTCTCCCCCGATAAGCCTGACGAGCACTCTGTTTGGAACTGCCCCAAATGCAGAGTCGAGTATTCCAAATCTTCAATTCCTAAGAGGTATTTTTGTTTCTGTGGGAAATTGGAAAACCCACCAAGCGATGATCCATGGATTTTACCCCATTCATGTGGTGAGGTATGCGGCAGGCCATTGAAACACAATTGTGGTCATCATTGCTTGCTCTTGTGTCACCCCGGGCCTTGCCCCTCATGTCCAAAGATAGTGCAGGCTAATTGCTATTGTGGGTCCGTTCGGGACGCTCGACGATGTGGGTTTAAGAATTTTTCTTGTAACAATGTCTGTTCGAAAGTGTTGGATTGTGGTAGGCATAAGTGCACGGAGATTTGTCACGAGGGTTCTTGCCCGCCGTGTCGAATTCAAGGTGTATTTAAATGTCAATGTGGGAAGACTGAGGAGAAGAGGGAATGCTGGGATCGGAGTTTTCGTTGTGAGATTGAGTGTAATAAACTGTTGGGATGTGGGAAACATTCTTGTAATAAAGGGTGTCACTCTGGAGAGTGTGGGCAGTGTCCGTTTAAAGGGAAAAGAACCTGCCCTTGTGGGAAAAAAGCGTATGAAGGAATGCCTTGTGATGTTGCTGTGCCATTATGTGGGGCTACATGTGATAAGATGCTTGCTTGTGGCTTCCATAGGTGTCCAGAGCGATGTCATCGCGGCCCATGTATTGGAGCTTGCAGAATTGTTGTCTTCAAGTCCTGCAGGTGTGGAAGCTTAAGGAAAGAGGTACTTTTTTTCTTTTCAATGTTCTCTGTTTACTTGTAATGCTTTGGAAATTGATTGAAATATAAATAGAAGTTCAATTATCAATGAATTTGGTGATGGGAAAATAAAATGTAACTAAGTCTAGAGTAGATTCCTTGTTATCAAGATTTGGCATGTGAGAGGAAGTGCCAGAGAATGCGAGACTGTGGACGCCATGCTTGTAGACGCCGCTGCTGTGATGGTGACTGCCCACCCTGCTCAGAGGTGCCTATTTTACTGTCTTGGGCTTTTACATTCAGTTCTGAATCTCTATAGAATTATTAACTTTTCAAAATTTTAGATTTGTGGCAGGAGACTACGATGTAAGAACCACAAATGTCCGTCCCCATGTCATAGGTATGTCGTTGTTATCTGAATATCTTATGATTGTTTAGAACTTTAGAGTACTAATATTTATGATGTTCGGAACACCATTCTGACATTTTTTCATCTAAAAGAGTTATGCCCTGTTAACAAAATAACTGCTTCTTAGAAATGAATTAGAACTTCATTAATGGCTGAAGATTAATAATGGTGCTCTTTCTAATGATTCTTCTTTCTGTATATTATTTTCATTGAGCTGTATTTTAACGATCTTCATGAAAACGATCAATTTGGTACTGCAGAGGTCCTTGTGCTCCTTGTCCAGTGATGGTAACGATATCATGTGCATGTGGCGAGACACACTTTGAGGTGAAATGTTAGTTCTTTAATTTTCATATCAAGTGGAACATGATATCTTATTTCATTTTATACTATATTTGTTATCTGCTTGGACGAATTATATTGAACTTGGAGCTGAAAAAATGAAATCCAAGTTCATGCATAATTTTCTTTTTCAAATTTCTCTTCAATCGATAACTGCAATATGTTGCATTGCTAACTAAATTAGGTTCCTTGTGGTACTGAGATGGATCAGAAGCCTCCAAAATGTCCTAAACGATGTCCTGTCTCTCCTCTATGCCGTCATAGATTAAGTCAAAAGGTAATTTTGTGTTATGACTTGGTTTCGTGCTTTTTGTGTGAGTTATATTTTTACTGTTGAAATCTGATTAGAGTATAAATAACTTGCGGTTCTTTCTCACAGTCACAGGGTATTTTTATTGCTAATGCTCCAATAGTTTCTTACTCTTCTTAACATTCTACTTGGCTTCTATATTTTAGAACCTGAGATTCATAGTTGAATAGCTGGCTTGGGTTCAAATCCACATCGATATAATTTGCAATTTTGCATTTTCTTTTTTCCTTTCTGAAAAATGACAACTTTTTGTCAGACTTCAGTACCTCCCATATTTTTAAAGAGATGATTTGTTTTTCTTGACAATTTAAATGTCTTTATTCAGCCACACAAATGCCACTATGGAGCTTGTCCCCCATGTCGCAGAATTTGTGAAGAAGAATATTCATGTGGGCATAAATGCCAATTAAGGTTAGCAAAACCCTTTGAGGCATAAATCCTTTCTTTGGACAATGATGGGGTTTTAATCTTGGTGGAGTAATTTTCTTCTTTCAACCTTTTTAACCTTTTTATCTCCTTTTCTTTATTTAGATGTCATGGTCCCAAGCCTCCTCCTAAACCAGAGTTTACACTGAAACCAAAGAAAAAGAAGGCGTTTCATCCAGAGGAACCTGTTCCTGGTTCTCTATGTCCTCCGTGCCAAGAATTAGTGTGGAGGCCGTGTGTAGGTGAACACATTGGTGCTGATAGAATGGTTAGTTGTAGTTTCCAAGCAGTCCTTAACTTTTAACTTGAGCACTTTCTTGCAAGTTCCCTTTGAATTGATGTTGATAATCCCATTGTCCTTTTGTTTTAAATTTCTTTTCCTCAGATGGTTTGCTCAAATAGTACACAATTTTCTTGTGATAATTTGTGCGGAAATCCTCTTCCCTGTACCAATCATTATTGTACAAAAATTTGCCACGCACTCAAGAGCCAACATCCATCATCATCCCTACAAGACTTGAGCGAGCCATGCGAAAAGTGTAATCTCCCTTGTGAAAAGGTTGACATCATCACTTCTGATAAATTGTGTGATTTTTTGGTTTTCCCTTTCTTCACCTTTGATGTGGAAGTCTGCAAAGTTTTTTTCCCCCAGCAGAAAAGCTATACAACTTTATCCTCCTGTATGAGAATAAGTAGTTTTCTTCAATCCTGAAAATTTATTTTCTTAGGAGAGGAAGCCAAAATGTGCACATCCATGTCCTTTAAAATGCCATCCTGGAGATTGTCCTCCCTGCAAAGTACTTCTAAAACGTTCATGTCACTGCAATTCAATGGTCCATGTTTTTGAGTGTATGTATTACATTAGTCTGTCTCCGGAGGAGCAAATGGCTGTACGGTCGTGTGGTGGACCTTGCCACAGGTAGTCAAAGATACTCTCTCTTGTAAGTGAGTTTTCTTTCTTTTATTAGTAAAGAAACAAAGCTTAAACAACATTGGGGGTCTTTGTCATTGCAGAAAGTTGCCCTACTGCACACATCTGTGTCCAGAAACTTGTCATCCTGGGGACTGCTCATCGCCTGAAAACTGTTCAAAAAAGGTACCTGCTCACATCTTTCATCTTTTGCTGAACACTAATAACAAGGATCTATTTATGTAAATATTTTATGATTATGCATGCACAATGTCACCTTAAAACATTCATTCAAATTATATTTGGAATCTTTCAAAGGTTACAGTTCGTTGTGGATGCCAAACCTTGAAAAAGGAGTGGCTGTGCAAGGATGTACAAGCAGCTTATCGTAAAATGGATCGTGACCTGAAAGACATATCGAAAACCCAATTTGGATATGGGCTTCTACCTTGTGGTTCTAATTGCAAAAGTAAAGTACAGGTTGTTGAGTCAGAATTAACTCAAAGGAAACCTGAAGTCAACGGGGTAATGCCTTTCATACTGTACTACAGAAATCTTGAATTTGAATACTAAATGAAAGTTTCAGTTTCTCAAAAGATTAACATAGAAATAGAATCCCCTCAGTGAACCGTTGAAGTAATAAAAGCTCAATGGTTTTAGTTTAGATTGTTTTGAGTATGAAGTAAAGGCAATGGCCCATTTCTAATTCCAATTTCAATATAATCAATTGGGGGTTAAAGGTGAAGGAGCTTGACACCAAGAAGCAAGTATCAAAGCGAAAAAGAAGGCGCGACTCAGTTCAACAAGTTAAGCAGATCTCGAGACTACAGGTACTCTCTCTTTGAGCTAGTTCTGTACAAAATGAGCAACATCTGTAGTTTGTTTTCTTACTTGGTTCAACTGGAAATCCTTGTGGACAGAGATTCTTTGCTGCATTGAAGTATATTCTTCTAATAATCGTTGTCTTGATCGCTGTCGTCTCGATAACCTTGTATGGCTACAAGGGCCTGTTATGGCTGAATGACTGGATGAATGAAGCTGAAAAGCAAAGACTGAGAAGGAGATACCCTAGAATCTAATGTTTCAAGGTCCTCCCTAACTCTGAAGTCTTCCATTCCATGAAAAACTATACTTTGTTTAATTAGATCACTGGAAGTTTACATATTTGAGTTCGGAAAATAGATATCAGCATGATTTATTTCTGTTTTAAACATTCTTTAGCTTTTCTTGGTGGAAAAGCTTGTAGCAGAGCTCTGTAATGAAATTTAATGGATTCCTTAATGGCACTCTGTAAACTTTGATATAGGACACAATAATGTAATTTCTCTTTATAATTACAAGAGTTGTTTCGAAAAAGTTTCAAACTTCAAGGGTTGTTTGTGGTATAATTGAAACAAACCTCACACTCTGTGGATATCCTCCATTTGTTAGCAATTAGAAAAAGAAAAAATAATGAAGAGTTTAATTCAGGTTAAAGAAATTGCATTCAATTTTGTAAGGCAACCCATTGTTTCAATGTCATAAACGCAATTTAAGAAACTCAATATCAATCACATTCTTGTACTAAACCCACCACAAAATGACTTCAAATTTAAGCAGACATTGAAAACGAATTACATAAGAAAAAAAAAAAATCCTTTAATTAAATACCTCAAATTCATTTAAGAAAAACCAGACCTTGTGGTTACTTGAGTTGAGAGTTGTGACTAATGAGTGTTATTTGTTGTGCCTTGAAAGCAATTTTGGCACAATCATGGTGGAAATTGTTTATGTGATTGTTCTCCAAGGTTAACATAACATCCACCTTCAAACATGTACTATCGGATGGAAGATTGAAATCAATTGAGAGAAAAATTTTACTCGGAATAAAAACCAAGGAAGATGGTAGAAGATGAAAGGAAGATATTAAAAGGGGTCTGATTTTTTAAGAGGATGAAGATGAACGTTTTTTCAGAGAAATGTTTTTGGATCCAAAATCAATTCCAGATTTGGAAATTAACATACACAATTAAAATTAAAGCTCCAACGGTTTAAAATTGAAACGATTTTTTTCGCACTAGTGCTATTACTTGTACCCATCCAACCGGCGGCAACATGCGTGTAGAGGGGAGGGGAGGGAAGAGCCAACTATATTTTAAGTGCAAGTTTTGAAACTCTGGATTTTAAATAGTCTGTAGGTTCAAAAAGTTTAGAAATGAGAATGAGAATGAAGTGCAAATTTATAAATTTTGAATTTGTGAAATATTTTTTTGTATTTAATCAACCGTTAAATTTTAGATTAGTTAAAATTTTTCATCTTAATTATTTTAATATAGTTAAGTTTAAATTAAATTAAAAAATTTAGAAGGATATTTGTGTATTTTTTAAAAAAATTTAAATAGAGATTTGATTAAAATTATACGCTTATTTAATTTATTGTTTTAATAATATGATACCTTGATTTTACTAGATTTTGAAATAAAATTTCATAGACTTTTGTCATTTTAACTAATTTAAATTAAACTTTCAACACATATAACTAAAATGAATATATCTAAATTACATAATTATAGTCTAATGAACTATTGTTTTATAAAAAAATCTGGCTCAATTTACTTTTTTAGCCCTCCTTACTATTCAATAATAATAATACAAAAAGAAGCATATAAGATAAGTTTTTTTTTTTTGAACCTATACAAGTAAGGAACCTAAAGATAGGTGATTGATTTTCAGTTAGGAAAAACAAAAGAAAATATATGAAATCTTTTAAAACGAAGGAAACATTAACGTTAAACAAAGAAGGGAAGAGAGAATTAAAAAAGATAATCTGAAATAATAATAATTTAAAAAAAAACTCCAAAAGAAAAAAATTAGAAGGAAGGGAAAGTGAAAAAAATTAGAAGGAAGGGAAAGTGTATTTTAGAAAATATTATTATAATTAAACTAAGAATTTGTTCGAAATGATTTAGAAAAAAATGTTATTGAAAAATTCATTTTATTTGAACAAGAAGGTAGGAAATCTTGGCTTCCTAAACTCTTGTCCCAAACAGGTTGAGTTTAGAATGACTAATCTATCCCAAGCCTAACCCTTGAAACAAACGCACTTTTAGAGAGTTATCATATTTATATCATCTTCTCACTTCTTTAACTTTTCAATGTGGGACAAGGAAGTTCTCTCCATGTGTAACTTTATTATGGGCCATGAGGCTTAGTAGGTGTGGGTCATTCTCAATAGTCACCCACTAATGACCTACAAAGAAAAATGATAGAAAAATAGTTTTGATTTTGAATAATAGAATGATAGTAAACTTACGCATCAATATCTTGTGATTTGAATGGATGCATAGTAAAGTAGGGCAACAACTAAATTTACAAAAGTGAATTACCTCTTAAACTTTTGTAAATTTTGATTGAGACCCCACCATACGTTTCAATTTTTTTGTTTTCTCTTTTGATATAAATTAGTGATATAACTTATACTAATAATGGAATATTGAAGATGATATAAATCGTGCCTGTTTGAAATAAAAGGGTAGAATGGAAATTTTAAAAAAATCAAAACAAATTTGTCGAATATGAAATACTTTTACCGAATTTGCTACATTTGAAAATAGTTTCCCATATTTGCCATATAATAAAATTCTCACTTTTTAAAATGACTATGTGAAAAGTGAAATATATATTTAATTCATATATAATTAAGATTAAATTAAATATCATACATATATTCCCTTTGTCTTGAATAAATTTAATTTATAAATTAAATATTTTTTTAATATGAATATTATTTATTTTACAAATTTTAGTTTAGTAGTTTATAATTTAAATTGAATTATATTCCATAAAAAAAAATTAGAAAAATATTTAATTTTTTGAAATTTGAAATAGAGATTTGACTAAAATTATAATTTTATTTATTTATTTTTAATAATTTGATATTTTAATTTTATTAGATAATAAATTTTATAGACTCTNATTTTTAATAATTTGATATTTTAATTTTATTAGATAATAAATTTTATAGACTCTTTTCACTTTAACTAATTTGAAAATGATCGATTTTTTTATAAGAATATACTAACTTAAAATTGAAATAAACTAGTATTTAAATATTAAATTCAATTATTGAAGACTTTTATATATATAAAAAGAGAGAGTCAATTTTTATTTGATTACTAAGTTGTTTCCAACATTTTAGTCTTTTATGTTTAAAAGCGATTCTAAATTTTTGAGCTAGTTAGATTTACTAATAGAAAAAAAAATGAAATTGTAATTAATTAAATTTACTAATGAGTGTTATTTGTCACCTTAAAACATCCAATGTTTCATAGACAATAGTGAAGACAAATATCATATATTATTATATCACAAGCGTTTGTTCAAAACAATGTTTACAAACTACAAGACCAACGCCATAAGAAGGGGGACGCTCCCAGGATGCCACGAGGCCAAGCATGAATCTCACGGCGTGAACATTCAGGGAGAAATATGAATGGAATTGACATATCATATATATCATTTCCTCACACTAAGTATTTTAACAACCTAGGGTTTAGTTTACTTGGAAAAACATGGCTAATTATTTTTACTAAGTGACTATTTAATTTTCTCAAAAGTAACTTTTAATTTGGACTGTTAAACATCATTTGATCAACATTCATTAAACTTTTTAACGAACATATAATCAACTATTGCATGCTTGTAGCAAATCTATCTAATTCACCTTTCCAGGTAGGTTCTAAGGTAGGGGTGTTCCGTTTCCGTCAGCTTAAATACCCAAGCCTAGCCAGAACCTGCCTTAGACAAAAGATCCCTTATAGATAGATTTATTATAAATTTAATTTTTTATTCAAATCAATTTAATCCTATTAAACTGATTCAAAAGATTAAACTTAGGTATCTAATCTCATTAGAACCATGAACTTAGGTCTATCTCAATCAAAATTTAAAACCCTTTTAAAACATGATTTTACCTAAGTCCGCATGCAACTCTTGGCTATTGATTTTAATTCTAATTTCATTAATTATAACTCTTATAAAAAATGAAACAATCAAAATCATCCACAATGCAAAGCTAGACATCTATAAGGCATTCATAACTCTTATAAATAAACCTAAGTGTCATGCTCCATGCATTGTTCATTCATTACTACTTTTATATAACTCTTATATAACAAAGTAATGAACTAAGCATACATGCTCTCATACACCCTTATACTATAATACTTATAATATAAAGATGATGCATGAATATGCTTAATGCATGCATAAATATAACTCTTATATTATATGATGCATGAGCATGCATAAATATAACTCTTATATTATATGATGCATGAGCATGCTTTAATGTAATTTAATCATGCAATCTACTATATTATAATATAAAGATGATGCACGATAAATGCATAACCTAAGGTAGGTTTTAAATCTATATGTCATACATTATGGCATATAAACAAACATACATCTCATGTACATTAAAAGAAAGGTGATGGCCCAGGACAATTAGCCTCAAAACCGGAAGAATAAAGCTAACTATTACAAAGAACATTGAGTCCACCGGTTCAAACAGGCGAACCAGGTCTTGAACCATCTGGGTGAATCCTATACAGGTCATCGTATAGCAATTCCTTGTGATCGTCTAGCAACGCTGAATGAGCATAAACGATCATGTAGCATGGATTGAGTGCCTATGACTATGCGATGAAGCATGAAGGTCACGCGATCGTGCAACGCACATCGTGTAATGCATGCCTAAACGATCAAGTAGACAACAACTATGTGGTGAGGCATGATCGTCTAAACGATCTTGAAGCAAGTGTCAAGTATCGTATACCAAGTGATCAAGTAGCCAGTGACTATGCGATAAAGCATGCTGGCTGACTTAATGGTTTAGTGCACACGCCTACCATGCGACGAGTATCATATACTCTATGCGATCATTAACCCTGAGCATCTACGTGATCAAGCAGCTACCACAACATGATAAAGTAAACTCATTACTCAATCGTTTAGCATCAGCAACGTGATCGTTTAGTAAATACTACATGATCAGGTAGAACTTTTCGACACGAACGTTTAGTCAAATTTAAATGATCATTTAGCCTGGGCTACACGATACAACCAACCTTTGGTCTTTTTCCTCGAAGCAAACAACATCTCCATGCGTCTTTGAAGCTTCATCACGAATGACTCAAACAACTCCAAACACTTTGAATACAGACTCGATTGCTTGTTAATTATGCCTAAAAACGTAGGGGCCCTTACAAATTAACACTTTGTAAACTTAAAGAAAACTTTAAACAGAGGCAATCATCCCATAAACATCCATCAAACGCATTCACAACTACATTTAACCCTTAAACACATTATAGAACACTTAGAACCCACCATGACTGTAAAAGAATTCAATACAACAATGAAATTTGGAATATCAGAACAACATGGCTCTGATACCAATTGAAGAACTCTGATTAGAGCATCAGTGAGCTGAAGCGGATCGTTCCAAATCCCATTGAGAAAGAACACAAACAATTAAAGTCTGACGGAACAGATTATGCATAAACAATAAATTACAACATGTTTCTTTGAATGAACAGACAAGGGATAGAGTATGCAAACCTTTGAAGAACCTTTCTTCAAGTATCCCTCAATCATTCAGCAACTCGTTCATCAACATGAACTCGAACGCAACGATCAGAACTCGATCTCAATGAACGACAGGATGAACCTCGATCACAATTGAGTTCAACTCGATCTTTGAACCTCGAATAAAACTAGAACAACACCACAAGAGTTACCTTGGTATTCTCGGTGTGAGAATCCAAAAGTTGTGGGCTCTGTGTGACTTCGGATTTAAAAATGAAAGAGGTAGACGATCAAGTAAGTGGGAGATGATGAAGTCTATCGTATAAACTAGCTACTCGATCGTTTAGTAAGAAGAAGCCTATTGTATAGACTTGCTACTCGATCGTTTAGTACCGAGTAACTATCGTATAGTAAACTTGATAGTTAGTTCTTTGTCAAATGACACAAAATGAATCATCGTCTCATTTTGGAAACCATTTTCCTTTTATCTCACAATTATCATAAAACTTCCAATAACATCCCACTCAATTTGGTATTAAAGAAAAAGAATAATTAATCATCATATAATTAATATGTTATAAATAAATATAATAACCAACTTATCATATTATATTTATAACCTATAGTTTTAATATTTCATCATATGAAACATGTAAACCATAGTTTTCTTTTTCTATTTTATGGTATTTAATATAAATTCATATTTATATTTAATTCCTCTAAATTAATGTATCTAATACATCAAATCAATTATATCACATATAATTGAATTTCCTCTTGTTAATTTGAACACTTCAAACTAATCAAAAATCTGAACTTGAACCCATTGAGCTACCAAGGGGACCTTATGGACCTGTAGCTTGAAGCTTCAATGGTATGTGAATAACCGACTAAACTCTTTAATCACGATATTCACCATCCGTCAACTATCGGTCTTGTCGGGCACTCCATTAAAGACTGACAGTTGCACTCTTCGCACTACAGTTATATTTCTGTGTCCATATGACGAAGCAATAGTGGATGACCCTTTATTAATCGCTCGTAATTACAGTTGGGCCAATTTACCGTTTTGCCCCTATATTTATATTTAACTCCTTAAGTACCACTGATTCCTCTAATGAACAATAAGTCATAGTCCTACTATGACTGAGTCCTCTTGGGCCAGGAGAGGGTGTGGCCACTATGTTCAAGACCTGGAATCAGCATTTAAGGGAACAATTTATCTACTTACCCCTGCTTCGGGGAAGGAGTGAATTCCATCTTGTGTAGCTGAGTTCCCAGCTCCCCAATCAGATGAATCCCCAAAATGGTAGTCTTGTTGAGTTGGCATTCTGGTCACTTTCACCCATACAAATCAAAGGATCGTCCTCATAGGCAGGAGTTCCCAACTCACTCAGGATTAAAGTCATGTCACCTATGGTCATTCTAGTGAAATGTATGTCTCAATTATCAACGACGTTATATAAAGAGACTAATCATTTCGTGGTCCGATCTTATACATATTTTGGAGAATGAGGCCCGAATAGACATTTGAAAATCAAAGAGGAAGTAGAGAAGCAGCTAAGGAAAGAGAAAAGAAACGAGAGACATTTATAAAATCAAACTGCGCTCGCATGTCTCCATATGAATGGTCAGGATCAGATCATTTGTAGCACTTTACAAAACTTGTAATATCTACAAAGCAGACCGTATCCATAGTGTCATCAGGATAAGGTATCCCTCCTTTATCCATCTACTATAGACCATTTAGGTTATTAATTAAGGCATGATCCACTTGTATGTCTCCACATACATGCTTAAGTTACATAAAATAACCTCAGATCTTAGTTTGTTGGATTGTGTAAATGCTTATAGAATAAGATTTATTTTATTAACAAAAATATGTTTACAGAATGTTTACAAACTACGAGACTACCAGGAGAATTAAGACACTAATCCCAACAATCTCCCACTTGTTCTAAAGCCTTGGAAGACTAATGTACAATACAAAACAGTAAAAAATACAATAAAGTAGGGCATACTCTATACCCTAGTATCATTTCCTACTTCCCTTAGACAAGGTGCCGCATATCCCGTAGACCCAGACTCTCCAGATGACCGTCGAACATTATAGCCGTGAGAGCCTTTATAAATAGATCAACAACGTTGTGCTCTGACGCGATCTTCGTGACAATCACATCACCGCAATGCACAATCTCCCCGATCAAATGATACTTCCGTTCGATATGATTGCCTCTTCGGTGACTCCAAGGTTTCTTAGAATTTGCCACAATAGAATGTGATCGACAAAGATATATTTGAAACAACTTCCAAATCGGTAAGGAACTTCCTAAGCCAAACAGCCTTTTTAGCAGCTTCAAAAGTGGTTACGTATTCGACTTCCATAAGTGAGTCCGTGATGCATCCCTGCTTGATGCTTCGTCAAACTACAACCCCTCCATTCAGAGTGAACACTGACGCTGATGTGAATTTCCGAGATTCTCTACTAGTTTGAAAGTCAGAGTCTGTGTATCTTGTAAGGATCAAATTCTTATCTCCATACACGAGCATATAGTCTCTTGTTCTCCGAAGATACTTGAGGATTGTTTTGACCACCGTCTAGTGATCTAATCCTGGATTGGACTGATATCGACTGACAATCCCTATTGCATAGCAAATGTCAGGTCTAGTACATAACATTGCATACATAAGGCTACCAACAACCGATGCATAGGGAATCCGTCTCATTTCCTCAACCTCTTGAGGTGTTTTAGGACACCGTTCCTTAGACAAAATAATTCCATGCCTGAAAGGTAATAAACCCCTCTTGGAATTCTGCATCGAGTACCTGATCAATATCTTGTCAAAGTATGATGCCTGAGACAAGGTCAACCTTTTGTTTTTATGATCCCTTATAATTTGGATCCCTTGAACAAACTATGCCACTCCCAAATCTTTCATTTTAGAATTGGGCAGCTAGCCACTTTTTAATGTCAGTCATAAAACCTACATCATTCCCAATGAGTAGGATATCATCCACATATAGCACAAGGAAAGCTACTGAGCTGTTGATGATTTTCTTGTAAACACAAGGCTCATCAATATTCTGATCAAAGCCAAATGATTTGATCACACTATCAAATCTAATGTTCCAAGATCTAGATGCTTGTTTCAGTCCATAAATGGACCTATTAAGCTTGCAACCTTTTGCTCTTGATCTGGATCAATGAATCCTTCTGGTTGAGCCATGTAGATGATCTCTTCAAGATTACCATTCAAAAAGGTAGTCTTGACATCCATTTTCTATATCTCATAATCATAAAATGTGGCCACGGATAGGAGAATCCTGATAGACTTCAACATGACAACAGGTGAGAAAGTTTCCTCATAGTCCACTCCCTCGACCTGGGTATAACCCTTTGCCACAAGCCTAGCCTAGCCTTAAAGGTCTGCATCTGTCCATCTACACCTTCTTCCTCTTGTAGGTTTTACCCCATCAGGTTGATCTACAAGCTCTCAGACGAAATTGAAGTACATAGCCTCCATTTCCTGATTCATGGCTTTAATCCACTCATCTTTGTTAACATCCTCCATTGCTTACTTATAAGACAATGGATCTTCAACTCCATCATCAGATAATGATGTTGGGCTTCTGTTAAAACATGTAGCATTCAGGTGGGTTCACAACCCTCCCACTACTCGAGGCACTCTCAACTCTTGAGGATAGTTGACTAGATGAATCAATATCAACAATTTTTGTTGATCTATCAGCCTGTTCAACAACTCTTATTGAACTCTTAGTAGTCTCATTAGAAATCTCATTTAAAACAAGCTTACTTCGTGGCTTATGATCCCTTATGTGGTTTCTTCCAAGAAGATAACATTTGTTGATACAAATACCTTGTTCTCACTTGGATCATAGAAGTATCCACCCCTCGTTTCTTTGAGGTAACCTACAAATAGACAAAACTTTCGAACGAGGTTCCAAATTTTTAGAGTTAGCCACAAGCACGTGGGCTGGACATCCCCAAATCCTAAAGTGGCGTAAACTACCTTTACGGCCTCTCCACAACTCAAAAGGCGTTTCAGAAACACTCTTTGAGGAAATATTATTCAAAATGTAGACTACAGTCTCTACTGCATATCCCCAAAACAGTTTAGAAGATGAGCATAATCATCATAGATCTGAACCATATCCAACAGGGTTTTGTTTCTCCTTTCCGATACACCATTTTGCTGAGGCGTACCTGAGGTTGAGAGTTGGGATGTGATCTATGTTCTATCATATAGTTCTGGAATTCTAAGTCCATATACTCTCCACCCGATCAGATCGTAGTGTTTTTATCTTCTTATCTAACAAGTTTTCAAGTTCAGTCTGATACTTCTTGAACTTTTCAAGAGCGTCAAACTTATGTTGCATTAAGTGTAGATACCCATATCTTGAATAATTTTCTATGAAAGAGATGAAATATTCATACCCATTTCGAGCTCTTACACTCATCGGACCACAGAGGTCTGAATGTATAAGCTCCAAGGTTTCCTTGGCTCTATAAATTTTTCCAGTAAAAGGCCATTTGGTCATTTTGCCTTCAAGGCATGACTCACATACCGACAAAGAGTTTTCTTTTAAATCATTTGAAAGTCCACATTTCACCAATTTCTCAATCCTATTGAGATTGATGTCACCTAACCATGCCAAAGATGAGCGTTTTCCTTAGGAGAAACCCTTGGTCTTTTCACAGTTGTTGTTGTTTTGAATATTTCAGTATTAACAAGTTTATGACTAACGACCTTAGTATATACAAGTTATTTTCCATTGAACCAAAACCAATCTACATACCATTCTTAAAAACAAATACTTTATTCTCAGAAAAGGAGATGGAATAACTTTGTTCAATCAGACAAGAAACTGAAATTAAGTTCCTCTTGATATGAGGAACTAGATAAACATAATTCAGTAACAGATAATGTTTCTTGTCCAAAAATAACTTAAGGCTGCCTACAACAACAGTTGAAACGACCTCACCAGTACTGACTTTAAGAGTAAAATCTCCAGCCTCCAACTTTTTCTAGGAGCTAAATCCTTGATAGGAAGAATTTATATGGTTAGTAGCATCTAAATTAAGTATCCAGGCAGAATCATCATTCTCTACCAAACACGTCTCCAAGAAAAATAAATCACATTTATCATCTTTAGATTCCTTCCTCTCTTGGAGAGTAGTGGGATCAGTATCAGAACCTATATAAACTCTAAGTTTCATTTTAGAGAACAATTTGAAAGAGTTAGATAACATGCAGCGGAAGTATCAAGGATCCATAAGCATTCAAATTCACTAATTTTGACAGAAACTAAAGCATGCTTTTCTAAAAAGAGGGTTTTAAGATCATACCTTTGAAGAAGTCTCTAAGAAACCGAGTGTACAACAACAGTCTTTACTAGAAATCACCGTGAACCACCTCAAAGCCTTCCTTATTATCCTCTTGGAGCTTTAGGAAGAGTTGTGGGACTCAAGAACAACTTGAAAAAAATGAAGAACAATGAAGAACACATAGCAGCCAGATAGGAAGAACCCTTTTCTTCTCACAAAGATTTTCTCTCAAAATTTCTGCAATAATTCTTCTCAAATGACTCCAAATTCCTTTATATATTTTAGATGAACATGCAGAGAAATGAAGTGCATGGCTTGCAGCTCATGCTTGGAGAATTACTCACGAGAAGATAATGGCTTTTGTGTGAGCACGAACATGAAGATAATGGAAAAAGTGCATTTTCCATTTTGTGCAACATGCATAAACAATTTTCATTTTTCTTTTAAAATACAAAATTATTTCAAAACCATTTTGATTGAAAAATGATTTCTAATATTAATTTCATAAATTAATTTTAAAATAATAATTAATTTAATATCAAATATTAAATTAATTTTTATACAATAATCATCTTCATATATTTAAATCATATTTAAATATATATTCTCTTGTTCCGTTTAATTTGAACGTTTCAAACTAATTTGTCAAGCTACTCAAAAGCTTATCCATTTATGAGCTAGTAGGGGGATCTCGCGGACCTACAGATCATGGACTCCAACGATTTCAGATTAATCTACTAAACTCATTAGTCCGATCTAACCCCCATTCGTTAACTAACGGGACACTCCACTATAGCCCATAGTTGAATTCCCTTCACTGTCGATATATTATGTCCACTTAATAACCATAATCAGTAAGTCGATCCTTCACAGGTTGTTCGTAATCAATGCTAGGTCAAAAATACCGTTTTACCCCTGTGAATACATCTTGTTCCTTGAGTTTCTACTGATCCTCTAATGAACAATTCTGATTCATAATCTCTATGAATCAAATCCTTTCTCTATCATGAGAAGACGGGGCCCCGATTGTTCAAGACCTGGAGTCAGTACTTAAGAGAACAACCTATCTACTAACCCTAAATAGGATAGGAGTGAATTCCATCTTGCAAGGGTATGTCCCCAGCTATTCATCTGGTCTTATCCCCAAAATAGTAAGCTTATTGAGCAGTGTTATTGGACTACTCTCACCATTTACAGATCAAAGGATAATCCCGAACAAACAGGAGTTCATAGCTAGCTCAGGATTAAGATCAAGTTAACCTAGGTTATATAATAAATGAAATAGTTAGTTCTAACAGTAAACGGTCGTTATAAAGAAAAGTGACTATTTTCATGGTCCAGTCTATATGCAAACTCATTGCATAGGATGCCCGTACTCTCATGTCTCAACATGAACGATTTGTGGATCACATCGTTTGTAGCACCTTACAACTTCTTGTAACAACTGCAGAGTGGTCCACATCCAATAATGTTACTAGGATGAGATACCCAAATTCATCCAAATACTTATTAGACCATTTAGGATATATACTGTTAACTTGATCCTGTTTATGTAATTACATAAAGTTACAGCATTCAGACTATAGCCAAGGATGCGTTTATTGGATTTTTATAATAAGATGCAAAATCAACAAGTCATTGTTATTGATAAAATAGAATGATTAACACGAATTGCGAGTTCTAGGACATTCCCAACAATCTTCCACTTGGACTAAAACTTCAGTGAGAACAATTATATACAATATAATGTTTAGATAAATAATGGGAAAAATAAAATAAACTATAGCATCTATAATACCATAGACATTCTTCCACTTGCCTTAAATTACACTACTCGGAGTCCTAGTCTAACTAGGTGGCCCTCAAAAACTTTAGTCGAGAGGGCCTTGGTGAATGGATCAACAAGGTTGTCTTCAGAGGCTATTTTTGTGACGAGCACGTCTCCTCTATGTACGATCTCCCAGATGAGATGGTACTTTCTTTCAATATGTTTTCCATGCTTGTGACTCCTGGGTTCCTTTGAGTTAGCAACTGCACCACTTTTGTCACAATACAATGTGATAAATAGGTACATATTTGGAACGACTTCCAAATCAACTAAGAATTTGCGTAGCCATACTGCTTCCTTAGCAGCTTCGCATGCAGCCACATATTCCGCTTTCATGGTGGAGTCAGCGATACAACTTTGCTTGATGCTTCTCTAAACTATAGCTCCTCCCTTAAGAGTGAAAACTGATCCTGAGGTAGATTTCCTGGAATCTACGTTAGTCTGAAAATCAGAATCAGTGTATCCTATAAGGATCAAATCCTTAGGTCCATACACAAGTATATAGTCCCTTGTTCTTCTAAGATACTTGAGGATATTTTTGACAGCGGTCTAATGACCGTGTCCAGGATTGGATTGGAACCTGATGATGATTCCAACTGCAAAACATATGTCGAGGCATGCACACAACATAGCATACATCAAACTCCCAACTGCAGAAACATATGGAATTCTGTTCATCTCCTCAACCTCTTAAGGTGTCTTAGGACATTGTTCCTTCGACAAATTAATTCCATGCTTGAAAGATAATAAACCTTTCTTGGAATTTTGCATATTATACCTTGACAACATCTTGTCAATATAAGATGCCTGAGATAGTGTCAATGTTCTATTCTTTCGGTCTAGAAATATCTGTATTCCTAGAACATACTGAGCATCACCTAAATATTTCATTTGGAACTGTGATGCTAACCATCTCTTTACGTCAGCAAGAAAACTTGTCTCATTCCCATTGAGCAAGATATCATCAATGTATAGAACTAAGAATGCTACAGTTTTGTTTATTGTCTTCTTGTATACACAAGGTTCGTCAACGTTCTGTTCGAAGCCATAAGATTTGATCGCAGTGTCAAATCTTATATTCCAAGATCTGGATGCTTGTTTCAATCCATAAATGGATCGATTAAGCTTACAGACTTTCTGTTCCTGTCCTTTTTCGACAAACCCCTCTGGTTGAGACATAAAAATACTTTAATCAAAATAGCCATTCAGATAAGCTGTCTTGACATCCATTTGCCATATCTCATAGTCATAATATGTGGCAATGACAAGAAGTATTCTTATTGATTTAATCATGGCAACAGGAGAAAAAGTTTCTTCATAATCAACTCCTTCTCTTTGGGTAAAACCTTTTGCCACGAGTCTGACTTTATAGGTCTGTACCTTGCCAGTTTGGTCTGTTTTCTCTTGTAAATCCACTTAGAACTTATAGATGTAACACCTTGTGGTTGATCTATAAGTTTCCAGACTTAGTTGAAGTACATAGACTTCATTTCATCGTCCATGGCTTTTATCCATTGTTCCCTATCAACATCTTCCATTTCCTTCTTAAAGGTTAATGGATCCTCTAAACCATCATCTTTATGATGTTTTGTGTTTCTATTAAACCCATGTAGCATTCAGGTTGTTGAATAACCCTCATACTACGACGAGGCATTCCCAACTCTTGGGATGGACGTGACAGAACAACAACCATTGTTGATGGATCAGCTTGATTAACAACTCTTGTTGATCTTTCTGTAGTATCTTTAGACAGTTATTGCAATAATAGTTTACTGCGAGGTAGATGATTTTTAATATGATCCCCTTCCAAGAATGTTGCATTTGTCGATACAAACACTTTGTCTTCTTAGAGATCATAAAAGTATCCTCCTTTTGTTTTCATGGGATATTCTACAAATAGGCATAATTTCGAACGTGTTTACAATTTCTTAGGATTTTGTACCAACACGTGTGCTGGACAACCTCAGATACGAAAATGACGTAAACTTGCTTTGCGTCCTTTCCATAATTGATATGGTGTTTCTGAAACACTTTTGGACGGAACAATGTTCAGAATATAAACTGCAGTCTGTACTGCATATCCTCAAAATGATTGAGGTAATTGAGCATAACTCATCATAGACTGAACCATGTCCAACAAGGTTTGATTTCTCCTTTCTGCAACACCATTTTGTTGTGGTATTCCAGGTGCTGTGAGTTGGAATTGAATTCAATAATCTACTAGATAGTTCTGAAAGTGCAAATCCATATACTCACCACCTCGATCAGATGAAAGTTTTTTAATTCTTTTACTTAACTGATTTTTAGTCTCAGTCTTAAATTTTTTGAACTTTTCAAGACTTTCAGACTTGTGACTAATTAAGTAAATATAGTCATATCGAGAGTAATCGTCAATAAAACTGACAAAGTACTGATATCCTCCTCGAGCTTTAACATTCAACGGACCACAAAGGTCTGAATGTATAAGTTCAAGAGGTTCTTTGAAAAAGATCTTTTCATCATTTTTCCCTCTAGACATGATTCGCATGGAGGTAGGAGCTGTCTTCTAACTGATTTAGATGACCGTTTTTTACCAATCTCTCAATCCTGTTGAGATTAATGTGACCAAGCCTGAGGTGCCTGATGCTTGTTATTATGAAGTGAAAATATGGATGATAAACGTTGATGGATTTGCGTTGTGCACTAAAGTTTCCCCTGCGGAATCCAAGTGTAAATTCCTCTGAGTTTTCTGGTAAGTCTAGGGTCGAACATAGGGACTTGTGAAAACAGATTACGTTGGTAATTTTTATGAAAACTTTTGCGGTAACCGGATAAATAAATAAAATGTTGGGTGTGTTGTTGCGTTGATGAAAAAGAAATAAATAAAAGCGGCAAATTTGAGAAAGACAGTTGCGTTGATAGATGCAATGAGTATGCGATGAATGGGTTTAGAAGATCTTTAGCTAGTGTTACTCGGGAATGCATCAGACTATGCAATCATGCACAGCAAGTCATTTTCCAATGTAAATGCGATGCTCCTAAGTCTAGGACGCATGTGTTGAATGCAAAAGTGTCCATAGAGCTTATCCCTAAGTCTATACTCTTGTCCTATGCGATGATGCAAAATGCATGAAAGCAAGGTAACCACATACAATCATATCCTATCTCTAGGATGCATGCGATGCGTTGATAACAAATAGTGCTCCTTCCTAAGCGCTTATCTCTTGTTTATGCGTTCTAATTTGGTTTTTCCAAACCTAGATTCCAACCTGACCTTCCCAAGTCTAGATCCTATCCTTAGACTACCCTCCCGAGTATCTCTAATGGATGAATAAAGCATACATAAACAAGATAATCGCAAGAAATGAAGATTCCCTAGTTGTGCTAGCTAAATGCTTCTCAACCCATTCAACTAATTTAGCTACTCATGCGTGAATAACAGAGAGTGAACAGATATAGAGAAAGAAATTCCATTCTTATAAATGAGTTGAGTACAAAATGTCAATGGAAATTAAAGGTTGAGAACCTGGTAACAATTTCTTGCTGACCGAGGCTTTATACAATGAAATCTCTATTATGATCTAAAGATGTTCCCGCTTCCGTAGACATCTGCCCTCTCTCTGTCTTTGAAGCTTCCGGCACTCTCCCAAGCTTATCGAAACGATCTACGGGCACAACTTCCTCCTTCGCGTCCGCCTTAAAATGAAAGAAAACTAAGAACAAAGACGCACGAACTGATCAACTGGTTGTAAAAGTGGTGAACTAATCGACTGTTTAACCCCTTCTTTGAAGAATGCCCTTGGTATTTATAGAGCATCCATGGTGAAAGGCGGCTTCTCTCTCCTGGTTGTACAGATGAGACAACTTTAATTCTTGACTGATGCATCGGATAATTGTCACCGATAAAGCTGAATGTACTTTGTGACTGTGATCGGCTGTCAACTCAATTTGGATTCGACTGTCATCAGCTTTCTGTCCCATCGCTCTTAATTATCCTTTCACCCGGATGCATCCACCATATTGCGCTAACCAAGTTGCGGCGATCCTTCTCGGGTGGATGTTTGCGAGCACGATCAACGCAAAGTCTTGCGGTGAAGTTGCGCTCGACCAATGAATTCCTATGATCGCAATATTTGCATTGCGTTAACGTGTATCCTGCACAAAAATACAAAAATCAATTGTTCTAATGCGCTGAACGCATGCGACCGCAATATTATAGAATTTATGCTTAATGGACGCAATTTAACATATTTCATCAATGCAATCCAACATTATTTAAGAACTTAGCACTATGATAACGTGCATTTCTACCCGTTATCAGTGCCAAAGATAGGCATTCGGAGAAATTTTCTGTTTCTTATTATGAGTTTCAGCCGTTTTAAACATCTTTATATTTAAAATGGCTTTTGCTTCCGTTGGTTGTAATATGTATACGTTATTTGCAAGTCTAGCAGAACAAATATGAACATCTCTTGAATAAACAAATACTTCATTACAGTCAAAAGATACACAATACATATTTTCTAGAAGACAAAAAATGGAGATCAGATTTCTTTTCATCTTAGATACAAAGAACACATTCTTGAGCAAGATAAAAGAATCTCCAAAAAACAACTTCACATCTCCCATTGCTTCAGCTGAAATGACTTCACCTGTGCCCACCTTCAAAATCATCTCATATTCAGAAAGTCTTCTCCAAGAACTAGTTTCTTGTAGAAAAGTACAAACATGATTAGCGACGCCTGAATCTAATATCCAGATAAGATGAGAATTTTCTACTATACATGCTTCAACAACTAGTAAATCATATTTACCTTGTTTATTCTTTCCAGCTTTCTTTTCAACTAGATATTTTGGGCAATTACGCTTCCAATGCCCAACCTCTCCACAATAGAAACATTTTCCTTTGGGAGTTTTGTTTTTGTTTTTCTTCGCAGCAGTTTTCTTTTTCGCTTTTCCTTTCTTCTTCATTTGAATGGTATTATCCTTAGAAGAAGAAAGACCAACTTTCTTATCATCAATGGGTTTCGTAGCAGATGTGGACCCTTTGTAAAACTTTTTCGGTTTCAAAATAATAGTTATTTCTTTTTCCTTGAGTTTCATCATCAATTGATAAGTTTACAATTCATTCAACAACATTGTTAAGTTATAAGTGATTTTGTTCATGACAACATTTTTCCTCAATGGCAGATAGCTCTCATGAAGAGATTCCAGTATCATGCTCACTTGACTTGTCTCGTCTATCATAGGCCCGTGAGCCTCTGCGATGTTAAAATGGACCATCATGTGCTTTCTCTTTTAGTCCCTTGACATTCAAGAAAGATTGGAGGCTATCTAGGGAACTGATACTACTTGGGTCATCAATCCCATTTTGCTCAAAAAATAAGAATTTACGTTCAAACCATTCTTGCAACTAGTCCATGATCTCTCGTACAATGACCATGTTCTCAACCCTCTTGGCCAATGCATCAGGTATGCTAGCCAAAATGTGAAGTCAGGTCATCAAATTAGTCTTCATCCACACCTCATATGCATTACCAACATTTCGCGGTGCATTAGGGTTTGGAACTTGAGGACACTCCTCAACCATGACAAACTCAAGATCGTTTACCACGAAATATATTTTAATAGACTCTTTCCAATGTATGTAATCGGTCAAATTAGAAAAGGCAACTAACAGAAAATCATAAAATGACATATTACTGAAAAAACAAACATATTGATCTACATTAGATTTTAGCAGTTACTCTTTAAGACAAATCCAATCTGGTTTAGCAAAATCTAAATGAACCCCTAAGACATCTAGTTTTGCAATGATGCTTCAGTGGTTTAGGACAAAAGCTAGTAAAGGGTAGTCAATTTATCCCTCATCTGAATTGAGACATTTAACCAATCATTACATCAGAACAACTCTTGTTCATATAACGACTAGCCATCATTGATTTGGTCAAGAAATGATTAACTTGCTTAACAATTTTCCGTAAGTGTGACCTTTCATTTTAGATCCTAGAGTTTCCCCCCAAGCAGCCAATCTAAAGGGAAAAATCCAATTAGGACAAAAATTAAAGCGACCCTATCAATTTTTTGAGTTTTCCTTGATATTGATCAACCACACAAACCATCTAAAGGGGGACGCTCCCAGGGTGCCATGAGGTTGTGGAAGAAGATCTCACGGTGCAAATGAATGAAGGAAACCGTAGAACATGTTGACACACATTCTTCTCCCACTTACTATAAATACTCTCTCCATTCACTTTGATTTTGACCCATGAAAACTGAAGGAACTCTTATCAAAGAGTACCTCTGAGCGGAAGCAAGATCGTTCCAAATTCATTGTGACAAAAACACCGCATTCAAATTCAAACATACGAGTTATGCATTTAACAAAAAATTACAGCATGCTTTGAACTATTAAACAACAAAGGGACGAGAGACATACCAGTTGAAGAACTTTTCTTCTTTGAACTCTCGCTTTCGTCAATCCAGCAAATCTTGCTATTGCTGAGATCGTTAAGCCTATCGTCTACCAAATCTCACTATCGTCTACCATTGAATGGACTCCTCATGAACAAGGCAACAATGGAGGACACAACCACTTGGAAACCTCGGTATTCTCGGAGTAAGAATCCAAGAGGTGTGGAATCTGTTGGATTTGGTAGAGGGAAGGAGGAAGGAACGATCGTTTACCACGACCAAGCAAGTGGGATATATCTGAAGTCTATAGTATAGACGAGTGCTTGATCGTTTAGTAAAAGGTATATGATCGTGTCGTAAACTGAGGCTGATAGTTTAGACGATCATTTAGTAAAACGTATGGGTGCGCGATCGCTTAGAAAAAGCTAGACGATCGTTTAGGTAAGACTATTAGATCATTTAGAAAAGCACGTGTGTACATGATCGTTTAGTAAACTTTGAGCTATCGTGTATGCTCTGGTATGCTAGGCGATAGGCAGTGTACTAATCGGGGAGCTATCGTGTATGCTCTGGTTTTCTAGGCGATAGGTAGTGTACTAAAAGAAAGGTGATGGCCCAGGACAATTAGCCTCAAAACCGGAAGAATAAAGCTAACAATTACAAAGAGCATTGAGTCCACCGGTTCAAATAGGCGAACCGAGTCTTGAACCGTCTGGGTGAATCCTGTACAGGTCATCGTATAGCAACTCCTTGTGATCGTCTAGCAACACTGAACGAGCATAAACGATCATGTAGCATGGATTGAGTGCCTATGACTATGCGATGAAGCATGAAGGTCACACGATCGTGCAACGCACATCGTGTAATGCATGCCTAAACGATCAAGTAGAAAACAATTATACGGTGAGCTATAAACGCATAAACGATCATGTAGCATGGATTGAGTGCCTATGACTATGCGATGAAGCTTGAAGGTCATACGATCGTGCAACGCACATCGTGTAATGCATGCCTAAACGATCAAGTAGACAACAACTATGCGGTGAGGCATGATCGTCTAAACGATCGTGAAGCAAGTGTCAAGTATCGTATACCAAGTGATCGAGTAGCCAGTGACTATGCGACAAAGCATGCTGGCTGACTTAATCGTTTAGTGCACGCGCCTACCATGCGACGAGTATCATATACTTTATGCGATCATTAACCCTGAGCATCTACGTGATCAAGCAGCTACCACAACATGATAAAGTAAACTCATTACTCAATCGTTTAGCATCAACAACGCGATCGTTTAGTAAATACTACATGATCGGGTAGAACTTTTCTACACGAATGTTTAGTCAAATTTAAATGATCGTTTAGCCTGGGCTACACGATGCAACCAACCTTTGGTCTTTTTCCTCGAAGCAAACAACATCTCCATGCGTCTTTGAAGCCTCATCACGAATGACTCAAACAACTCCAAACACTTTGAATACATACTCGATTGCTTGTTAATTATGCCTAAAAATGTAGGGGCCCTTACAAATTAACACTTTGTAAACTTAAAGAAAGCTTTAACAGAGGCAATCATCCCATAAACATCCATCAAACGCATTCACAACTACATTTAACCCTTAAACACATTATAGAACACTTAGAACCCACCATGACTGTAAAAGAAGTTCAATACAACAATGAAATTTGGAATATCAGAACAACGTGGCTCTGATACCAATTGAAGAACTTTGATTAGAGCATCAGTGAGCTGAAGCGGATGATTCCAAATCCCATTGAGAAAGAACACAAACAATTAAAGTCTGACGGAACAGATTATGCATAAACAATAAATTACAACATGTTTCTTTGAATGAACAGAAAGGGATAGAGTATACAAACCTTTGAAGAACCTTTCTTCAAGTATCCCTCAATCATTCAGCAACTCGTTCATCAACATGAACTCGAACCAACGATCAGAACTCGATCTCAATGAACGACAGGATGAACCTCGATCACAATTGAGTTCAACTCGATCTTTGAACCTCGAATAAAACTAGAACAACACCACAAGAGTTACCTTGGTATTCTCGGTGTGAGAATCCAAAAGTTGTGGGCTCTGTGTGACTTCGGATTTAAAAATGAAAGAGGTAGACGATCAAGTAAGTGGGAGATGATGAAGTCTATCGTATAAACTAGCTACTCGATCGTTTAGTAAGAAGAAGCCTATCGTATAGACTTGCTACTCGATCGTTTAGTACCGAGTAACTATCGTATAGTAAACTTGATAGTTAGTTCTTTTTTGTCAAATGACACAAAATGAATCATCGTCTGATTTTGGAAAACCATTTTCCTTTTATCTCACAATTATCATAAAACTTCCAATAACATCCCACTCAATTTGGTTATTAAAGAAAAAGAATAATTAATCATCATATAATTAATATGTTATAAATAAATATAATAACCAACTTATCATATTATATTTATAACCTATAGTTTTAATATTTCATCATATGAAACATGTAAACCATAGTTTTTTTTCTATTTTATGGTATTTAATATAAATCATATTTATATTAATTCCTCTAATTAATGTATCTAATACATTAAATCAATTATATCACATATAATTGAATTTCCTCTTGTTAATTTGAACACTTCAAACTAATCAAAAATCTGAACTTGAACCCATTGAGCTACCAAGGGGACCTTATGAACCTATAACTTGAAGCTTCAACGGTATGCGAATAACTGACTAAACTCTTTAATCACGATATTCACCATCCGTCAATTATCGGTCTTGTCGGGCACTCCACTAAAGACCGACAATTGCACTCTTCACACTACAGATATATTTCTGTGTCCATATGACGAATCAACAGTGGATGACCCTTTATTAATCGCTCGTAATTACAATTGGACCAATTTACCGTTTTGCCCCTGTATTTACATTTAACTTCTTAAGTACCACTGATTCCTCTAATGAACAATAAGTCATAACCCTACTATGACTGAGTCCTCTTGGGCTAGGAGAGGGTGTGGCCACTATGTTCAAGACCTGGAATCAGCCTTTAAGGGAGCAATTTATCTACTTACCCTTGCTTTGAAGAAGGGTGTGTAGCTGAGTTCCCAGTTCCCCAATCAGATGAATCCCCAAAATGGTAGGCTTGTTGAGTTGGTATTCTGGTCACTCTCACCCATACAAATCAAAGGATCGTCCTCATAGGCAGGAGTTCCCAACTCACTCAGGATTAAGATCATGTCACCTATGGTCATTCAGTTTGTTAAAGTAGTTGTCCAGTCGATTAAAGGGGTAGTGGACGAATTTTGGTGAAAGGTAAGGCTCTAAACTCGTTTGGTTAAGTTTGACTGAACCATAGATTGCGGCCTAAAATAATTTGCCATGATGTTTGAGTGTTAAGTTTGGATCTTGAGGTTTCCTGGTGTCTTTGTTTTTGGTGATTTAAGTTTGATCATGTGGGTTTTTGGTAAGTTGTTGAGAAGCTTTTGGTTTAGGATGGGTGGGTTTGAAACTGTGCTTAGAGATTGAAATTTCATATTTGCTTGTTTTTTACTTTGTTTCGTTAGGAAAGGAAGAGGTTAAGCTTGCTAGTTTCTAGAGTTTGCAATTAGAGGTAAGTAATCTTACTAACCCTTGTGCCCGACAATATAGTTATAATTTATTGAGGATTTGTTGATGGTTTGATGTTTATGTATGCCTTGCTGACATGAGGATTTAAAAGATTAGATGCACATAGAGATATTTGAATGCTAGCATGATTTGAGTATATTATTCTTCTTGGAGATTCTGTTGAATCTGAGGATGATGAGATGTATATGTATGTTATAGAACTATGATGACGAAATTTATATGTATGTTATAGAACCATGGTGATGAGATGTATATGTATGTTATAGAACCATGTTATGATACTTTTGATGTTGAGATCGTGATAGTGTCCTTATTGATTAGTTAGATGCCCACTAGAGGTTGTGTGTCCTTCGGGATTCACTAGAGGTGGTGGTTTCCTTCGGGATCCACCAGAGGTTGTGTTTCCTTTGGGATTCACTAGAGGTAGTGCTTTCCTTTAGGATTCACCAGAGGTTGTGTTTTTTTCGGGATTCATGGTGTCTCCTTCGAGTTCACTAGAGGTTGTGGGTCCTACGGAACTTACTAGAGGTAGTGGGTATACTTAACTACTGTAGGATGAAATGCAGTAAGTCATGTATGTATGTGTCCCATGAGGATTAGAGAAGTTTATATGTTCCACTAGAGGTAGGCATCTAGAGGACATAGATGCCTCACCTAACCCCATTAGTGGGGTTACTTACTGAGTATTTATACTCACCATTTCTCATGTTTATGTTTTAGGTAAGAGCAAGGACACACTGGCGAATGACAAGAGGAATCCTTGAACGAGCCACTAGGGGCCTATTTTAAACTTCCGCTCATGTTTTAATATTTCCTTTGTTTTTATTCACTTTCAATTTTGGTATTTGGAACTTACTGTTGAGATATTTTGTTTTCAGACTTATTTATTTTTGTTTATGACTTTTGGGTACCCTATCATTTGAATTTATTATTTGGACTTAATGAAAATATTTTAAAGCTACCTTATTTATTTAGCATTTATTTTACTACAAAAATGATGTGGTTTTAACTTCAATGCATGCATGCGTTTAGTAACGGTCTAGCTTGAGTCCTAAGGGATCAATCATTACATTAAATAACAATTCAATATCAAACATTAAATTAATCATACACCTAATATTTAAACATGAATCCTATTCATGTATTTAATATTTAAATCAATATTTAAATATTATAAACTCTCCAATTTCGTTTCGATAAATTAAACGTTAATTAATTATTATATTATACAAATCTTATTTTTTTGAATTTGAACTATTCAAATTCAAACCCTAAATTCAGTTTGAACACTTCAAATTGATATCATTCCAAAATCATTCAATTTACCAATTCAAAGTGTTCATGTTTTATGGCTAGTAGAGGGACCTTATAGACCTATCATGAGCTCTAACGATTTGAGATTGATTGGCTAAAACTCTTTAGACCGAATTAATCAATATTCGTTAACTATCGAGTCACACCATTATAGCTCGATATATTTGTGTCCACTTGATTTAACCATAATCAGTAAGTCGACCCTTCACAGGTTGTTTGTAATAACGGCTGGGTCAAATGCTGTTTTACCCCCGAAATTACATTTTGTTCTTTAAGTTCCACTGATCCTCTAATGAACAATTGGTTTGTGATCCAATCACCAAATCGGATCCCTCTCGGGCTAATGAGAGGGTGGGCCCCATGTTCAAAGGTCGGATTCAACACTTAAGAGAACAACCTTTCTCATATCCCTCAATTGGGTAGGTGTGAATTCCGTCTTGCACCCCATGTCCCCAGCTATCTACTTGGTCTTACGCCTGAAATAGGAGGCTTATTGAGCCGCACTGTTGAGCCAATCCTCACCTATGCAAATCTAAGAATAATCCCAAATAAACATGAGTTCATAATTAACTCATGATTAAAATCGAGTTATCTAGGTCATCTAAGCAAAACAATCAGTCTTACACAGTAAACAACGTTATAAAGTAAGAGTAGCTTATTTCTTGCTCCAATCTTGCACAAACCCATTGCATAGGATGTCCCCACTCCTCATGTCAATACATGAACGAATCAGGATCACTTCGTTTGTTGCACCTTACAACAAATTATCACAACTATAGAGTGGGCAACATCCGATAGTGTTACCAGAATAAGACATCCAAGCTTTTTCATATACTATAGATCATTTAGACTATTTACTCAAACTTGATCCACTCTTATGTCTCCACATAAAGTTCAAGTACTCATGTAATAGTCATCGATCTTTTAGTTTATTGGATTTATTTCTAAAACAAAATAAGCAATTCATATATTCAATACAACTTTATTGACTCAAACTTCAATAACAAATTTATTGATTTACAAATGAGTTTATTGTTTACAACCACGAGTTTTAGGACATAAAACCCAACAGTAACAAACCCTTCTTAGAGTTTTGCATCAAATATCGAGTCAACGTTTTGTCAATATAAATTGCTTGAGAAAAAGTCAATGTTCTGTTATTGTGATCCCTAATGATTTGGATCCCAAGTACATACTGCGCCTCTCCCAAATCTTTCATTTAGAATTGGGCTGCCAGTCATTCCTTAATGTCAATAAGTTACCCTACATCATTCCCAATGAGTAGGATTTTGTCCACATAAGTTCTAATAAGATACAAGGTCCATCAACATTTAAAAATAAAAATATTTGATCGGTGTATCAAATCTAATGTTCCAAGATCTAGATGCTTGTTTCAACTCATAAATGGATCGATTCAGCTTGCAAACTTTTTGCTCCCAACATTGGGCTATGAACCTTTCGGGCTGAAACATAAAGATGTTCTCTTCAAGATTACCATTCAGAAAAGCAGTCTTGACATCTATTTGTCATATCTCATAGTCATAATTTGTGGCTATGGACAAGAGAATTCTTTTAGACTTAAACATAGCAACAGAGGAAAAAGTTTCCTCATAGTCAACCCCTTCCTTTTGGGTATCACCCTTTATTACAAGTCTAGCTTTGAAGGTCTGTATCTTTCCAACTACATCCCTCTTTCTTTTGTAGATCCATATACACCCTATAGGTTTGACCCCTTCAGGTGGATCTACGAGCTCCCATACTTCATTGGAGTATATAGACTTCATTTCAATATCCATAGCTTTGACCTATTGGTTCTATCTACGTCATTCATTGCCTGTTTATAGGATAATGGATCCTCAACACCATCATCTAGTATGACAACCTGAGTTTCAATTAAACCTAAGTAACGATCAGGTTGTATCACAACTCTCCCACTGCTTCGAGGCACTTTCAACGATTGAGAAGGACGAGACTGACCTGAAGTGCTGGTTTCTTTATTAACTCTTGATGAAGGACCAACTACATCAACAACCCTTATTGATTCTTCAGTAGCTTCACTTAATACTATTTTTCTATGTGGTTTATGATCTCTCATGTGGTCTTCCTAAAAAAATATAGTTTTTTTCCGATACAAACACCTTATTTTCTTGAAGTCATAGAACATACCACCTCTTATTTCCTTAAGCTAACCAATAATTGGCATAACCTTGAACGAGGTTCCAACTTCTTAGGATTTGTCACTAACACATGTGCAGGAAAACCCAAGATTCTGAATTAACATAAACTCGGTTTATGCCCCTTTCATAAACTGAAAGGTATTTTTGAAACACTCTTCGAGGGAACATTGTTCAAGATGTGAATTAGAGTCTCTACTATATACCCGCAAAACAAGTTAGGCAATTAAGCATAGCTCATCATAGAACAAACTATATCTAATAAGGTTCTATTTCTCCTTTTTGATATACCATTGTGCTGAGGTGTACCAGATACTGAAAGTTGGGATTGAATTCCATGTTCTATCATATAGTCCTAGGATTTTAAATCCATGTACTCTCCACCCCGATCAGATCAAAGTGCCTTAATCATTTTACCTAATAGGTTTTCAACTTCAGCCTTATATTCTTTGAATTTTTCAAAGGCTACACACTTATTTCCATTAGGTATAAGTAACCATACCTCGAATAATCATCTATGAATAAAATGAAGTATTTGTATCCTCCTCTAGCCTTTACATTCATGGGATCACAAAGATTCGATTGTATGAGCTCTAAGGGCTCTTTTGCTCTATAACCTTTTCCACTAAAAGGTCATTTAGTCATTTTCCCTTCAAGACAGGATTCACACGGAGGTAATGATTCATTTTATAACTTTCTTAGAAGCCCATTCTTTACAAATCTCTCGATCCTATCGAGATTTATGTGACCTAATATCAAATGCCAAAGATACGTATCATTGTTACTTGGAGAAATTCTTCATCTTTTTGTTTGAGTATTCACAGTTTTAAACATCTCATGATTTAAAAGTGCTTTTGATTTAGTTGATCTTAACACATATAAGTTATCTTCAAGTTTAGCTGAACAGATAGTCACATTATTATTCATAATGAACGCTTCATTGGATGAAAAAGAAACAGAGTACGATTGTTCAATTAAACAGAAAATAGAAACAAGATTCCTCCTCATTTTAGGAATAATGTAAGTTTTTTTTAAAAAAAAAAAATCTATTTCCAGAAAACAACTTAGCAACTTCTATTACATGAGCTGAAATGGCATCTCCCTTTCCAACCTTGAGCGTCATTTCACCCTCCTCGAGCTGTTGGAAGGAACTAATTCCCTATAAAGAAGAACAAACGTGATTCATGGCTTTTGAATCAAGTATCTAGGCATTATGATCATTTTCCACTAAACAGGTTTCCAAAACTAATGAATCGTATTTATCTTCCTTCTTTTTTTTTCTTCTCGGTGAGGTACTTGAGGCAATTGAGTTTCTAATGACCATCCACATTGCAGATGAAACACTTGCCCTTGTTAGCTACCTTGGCTTTGCCCTTTCCTTTCCTAGCAACGAGAGCCTTCCTCTTCTCTTCTTTCTTTTTCTGGACCTTCTTAGAACCAGAAGATAAGTGAGCAAAGTTAGTTCCCAAGGATGAACCTTTGTGGAATTTTTTAGAATGGGCAACATATGCCTCTCCTTCTACTGGTCCATTACCTTTTATAGGGGCTGATAAGTTTGAAACTCATTTATGAGGGTAGTTATGGTGTACTATATTTTATTCATAACCGTATTGCTGCGGATTTGAAGAAAACTCTTTAGTAAAGATTCTAAAATAAAGGACACTTGACTTTGCTCATCGATAACTACTCCGTTCATTTTGGTGACGTTGAACTGGACAATTAGGTCGAGAACATGTTCTCTAACTGACTGGCCTTCCTTCATGCACATATTGTAAATGTACTTGAGGGCCTCATGCCAGATCTGAATGGATAGTTGTCTAAATATCTCCTTAAGGGACTCCATGATCTGACGCGCAGACACCATGGCTTCGTGCTTCTTGGTAAGAACATCAGGCAAATTTGCAAAGATGTAGACTCGGGCCCTGTCATTGGCCTTCGTTTAGCGGTCATAAGCATCCTTCAACGTTGGGATGCATTATGAGCAGGGATTGGAGGACATTCTTCCAGCAACACGAGCCACAAATCATCAATAACCAGAAACATATTTAGGTTAGATTTCCAAGTCGCATAGTTTGGCTAATTGATCATTTTTAAGCAAAGAAATAATTGAGAAATTCATGCTGAAACAAACAAATGACCGTATTAGTTATTTTTGTCTTAACCCATTACATAATTATCCAATCAATTTAGCAAAACACAAGTGCAACATAGATCCCTAATTAGATTATTGATTTAGTTTTTGCAACGATACTTCAGAGGTTTATAGCAGCAGTCACCGAAGGGTGATTAGCTACTTTTCCCCTGAATTGAGATAATCTCAGCTAATCATTAATTCCATAATAACTCTTCTTTCTATAGTTTTTAGCTACCATTTTTCAGTCAATGATTTAAGTGTGACTCTCTCATTTTTAGTTCCCAGAGGTATGCTTCAATAAGCTACCGAAAGGAAAGACAACTGTTGAAGATTAACCTAAGAGACCATATCCATTATTGGAGTTCGCATTGTTTCGACTCCTATGATCAGACCTTTGAAGGGATGGTTTCTCTAAGACGACATGCAAGCGGACCATAGGAATCTCACAGTACAACCTAATAGAGGAGACCGTAGGATATATTGACATGCGTCCCTCTCCCACTTATTATGAACACTTTCCCTATTCACCTTGCTATTGACTCATGCAAACACTTTCCGAAGGGAGGCCGTGCCTAGGGCGACACGAAGTCGAGCATGGATCTCACGGTGTAAGCTCTTAGGGACGTGAGAGCTAAAATTTGATATATCTCATATACCAATTTTCTCCCACTAAATTATTCTAATCTGTTTAGAGTTTCATTATACTTAGTTAAAAACCGGCTAATTAATTTATCCAAGTCCTTTTAATTTGCTCAATATAACATTTATATTTAATGATTTAACAATACTTGATTTCATTTATTAATCTCTTTAATAAAATCAATCATTTATTGCATGCTTATAAAATATTTGCCCAATTCACCTTCCAGGTGGAGGTGTTCCGTTTCCATCAGCTTAAATGCCCCCGCCTAGACAGAACATTCCTTAGACAAAGGTCTCTTATGGACAATTATTTTATAGATTTAATCATTTAACGAAATTCATTTTAATTCTATTAAAATGAATTAAAACCTATTTCTAATCTCACTAGAAATACTTCCAACATAAGTTTAGGTGAATTAATTTTAAACCATTTAAAATTAATTTGGACCTATGTTGGCATGCAACTCTTGATTATAGATTTTAATCTATCTCATTAAAAACATAACACTTATATTTTAATGCTTTATTAAAACCTACAAATTTGCATCTAATGACGTTGATTAAATACAACAATTATATTTATCTAAGTAATGTTACGCTCAATGCAAATTCCATTTTCATTTGATAAATATAACACATATATTAATCATACATGAAAATCAAGCATTCATATGTATCATTCCACCATTCATTATAACAATTATAACATAGCATGATGCATGAACATACTTAATGTGATCATACATCCTTATAACATAATACTTATATTATGATGCATGAACATACTTAATGTGATCATACATCCTTNATGATGCATGAACATACTTAATGTGATCATACATCCTTATAACATAATACTTATATTATGATGCATGAACATACTTAATGTGATCATACATCCTTATAACATAATACTTATATTATGATGCATGAGCACGTTAATTAAATCATGTATCTATAAAATATAACCCTTATATTTAATTATGATGTATGAACATGTTTATCCTAAGGTGGGAATTTTTGAATCTATATGACATACAATATGTAATATAAATTCAACACTAATCTAAACACACATCCAATGCATAATTAAATTAATTTAAACAGCAAAAATTGGACCAATTTTGGCACCCTAAAACAAAATCAATTAATTAAATCAATATAACTTTTATATCAATTTAATTAATTAATCCTAAAAATAATTAAAAAAAAATTAAGTAAAAAAAACTAGCCCTTCAGCAGCCTTTTTATTACGCGTGCCACCAAGGTTCATCACATACTCGAAGCGTTGTGACACTGAGGGGCAGTGTCTCGACGCTACGAATCAGTTTGCATAATGCCTCGCCTCGCAGCATTGCGACACTGAAAGGTAGAATGCCCATCTTTTGTGTATTTTCTGCTTCAAACTTGCACCGAACACCTCAGTTTTTCCCGAACTTGCCTCGAACACCTCCATGAAAAATCTTTTTGATCTTGGCACGAACTTCTTCTCGATCGAACTTGAACACATCCACGAGAATAACCACATGGTTCCACAACTTTGAATTCTTATTCCCGATGCTAAGTACTTGGACCGGAGATATCGCTTATCAAATTCCAAATCCCTCACTGTTTTAAAGTTGGCTTGTAGGTTTGTAGATGATTCTTTGAAAACCATTTTGGAGATTAAAACTACATCAACATATTATGATGAAACAACTAATGGAAGAAACATGTTTGAAGGGTGTCCAAATTTGATATCTTTGGTTTTGGACTGATTTTCTTGGTCATCATTATGCTCAAGAATTTGGAGTTATGTCGTTCATCAGAAACACAAATTCAATTTCAACGACTTGAGTTATGTGTTTATACTAATGGTTTCCTTCGTGCCTTTCTATATCAAAACTACATTTCTGAAACATTCTAAACAAATGACAATTTGTTTAGGTCCATTAGGTCTGAAAAGGAGATACCTTATAATCTAATGTTTCAAGGTCCTTCCTAACCTTGAAGACTTCCATTCCATGAAAAACTTTACTTACTCTATTTCGATCACAGGAACTTTACATATTTGAGTTTGTAAAATTGATATTAGCACGATTTATTTCTTTTTTAAACATTCTTTACCATTTTTTTTCTTTTTTTTGGAAAAGCTTGTAGCTGTTGGGAATACGATCAAAGTCTCACATTGATTAGATAAAATGATGATTATGGATATATAAGTAAGGACAACTAGCTCCAATCAGTCTTTTAGTTTGAAACCAAAAGTAAAGTCATGAAGGTTTGTGTTCAAAGTGGATAATATCATAGCATTGTAGAGATATGTGAAGGGTCGTTGTCCTTATTTTGTTAAATTCGTCTATGAATTTAATAGTAAAAGCCCTCAAGAGTTGTTTTGAAAAAAAATTCGAACTTTACCGTCCAAGTTTTTTCTTTTTAAATAATAACTTTTCAAAGGTTTAGGGTATAATTGAAACAAACTTCACCATCCAGGTTTTTTTTTTTTTTTTTTAATTATGATTAAAAAAATGGAGAAAATACTCAAAAGTTCGAACCTATTTTCCTTACCTTTTCTTAACTCCATATTTTTTTTGACAGCATATGGTTAGAGATCGAATTAAATTGATAGTATGAGATTGTGTCAGTTGAGCTATGCTTATGAATAGTTTAATTCAAATTATAGAATGAAATGTATTCAATTTTTTTTAAGGCAATTCATTATTTCAATATCGTAGACGTAATTACAGAAACTCAAAGACAATCACATTACTGTACTAGAACAACCATAAAAATGACTTCAAATTTAAGCAGACATTAAAAACGAATTAAATTAGGAAAAAAAGAAAACATCCTTTAATTAAATAATACCATAAATTAATTTAAGAAAAACCAGACCTCTAGTTGCTTGAGACCAGTGAGCTGTTCTTCGTCCAAAGGATAATCCAATAATAGAAGAAGCCACTAATGCTTTTATATACTGTTTTGACATTTTTTTGCTCATAGTTTTCTGAGTCAAAATCCGCCAAACAATAAAATAAATCCAATTTTGAAAATAAATAAATTAATGAAAAGACCGAAACATTTGTGTCTGGTCGTGATAGTTGGTTCGAAGCAAAAGCACATGCAACATCTCCCTCTGCTGCTCACCCTTCGCCTTTTAATTTATATAGAAAAACTCACATTTTCTGATTTAAAGTCAAACTATTTGAAATTAATTTGGTTTGATATGCCTTTGTGCTTAGGAGTTATTTTATGTCTAATGATGGCAAGTATAGAGAATCAAGTCATTGATATTTAAAGAGATACTAAATACGTGTTTGGCTCACTAATTTCATAAGTTAGAACATTTATCGATAATTCTTTTTCTATTTTGCATACTTATCAAAGAATTCTATCTTATAACTCTATAACTCAAATACAGACTTTCTAACTTCAACATTTAACGTCATACTTCATAACTCAACTTAGTATCCTAAAGACCCTCTATAACAATGTTCAAATTGATGTGTTTAAGAGTGTTAGTAAGATTATGTTATAAGTAATTTTTTCAAATCACTTCTATCAATGGTCTAAGAGCACTTTACCAATTGTTTAGTTATAAAATGATTTTGACGGAAAAGGGTAATTGGGCAGAGTAAAAATGTTGTATCTTTCAAATATTGAGAAGGTGTTTTTTTGCCAATTAAAATACATTTTCAAAATATTCATGAGGTTTGGTTCCTTTGTCAAAACTTAAAAATTAAACAAAATCCAGTACTTTCATTTCTCTATCACAAGAACCTCCATGCATATAAATGTATGAAAAGCAAAACCAGAAGCCAATTCATTTTTCTTTTTTCCCTCTTCTTATTACTAGCTTTCTTTAATTTATTTGATGGGTAATGAATATGTTTTCAAATTTTTTTTATGAGAATGGTTATTCGTACGACTGCGAAAGCCATGGATGTGCGAGAGCTTCCTTTGCAGTTGGTCGTCTTTCTGGATTGATCTCGAGTAAGTTTGTAAGAAAATCAATGAACCCCGAGTCAAAAACTTGCAGATGATCCTCCAAGGAGGACTCTTCAGGGATGATGAATTCCATTTGATCAGTTTCCTGCAATGCAAATTCTCAAATATTATCAATTTTCTTTGGATGAAACAAAACATTATGGCTTATGCTCCACATAATTTCCCAAGGGAATCTGAAATCAACCTCATTCATATAAAACAGATCATATTCTTTAGTGAAGTATTTGTGTGTCTCCTGTCCTTTAATGAGCATCTCCAGGTCGATGGGCCCGAACAATCCAATCATGCGTGCGAGGATCATTACAACTGCATCGTTTGGAAACAATACCTGAGAAAGCATAGCAGATAAGTAAATAAAATGTATAAACTCGATCAGTTTTGCTTGAAGCAGAGTTTTATCTGGATATGAGAAAGAAAAGCTTACTTCTTCCGACCATAGCTCAGTTAATATACAACCGAGAGACCACAAGTCAATCTTTGGATCGTATGGGAGACCTAGTATTACTTCAGGAGCTCTATAGGATTGAAGGCACCACTTGTTTTCATCATGATCGTTGAATTAAATAAAATAATTTGGTCCAATTTGATATTATTATTTGTGCTAAAGTTCAATTAAGCTAAAAAAAAATAGACTTAATTTGACTCAAATGTCAAATATGGCCCAAATCCAATTAGTTGAGTCTAGGAGCCAGGTCCATGGATAAACTAAGTCTAAGCCCACAAAACTCACTTGAGAACTCTATAAATATATGAGTTCTCTTTATTTGTAAGGGTCAGAAATTTTACACTCTAGAGAGCCTAGAGAGAATTCTCCCAACAATCAGAAGACTCTCTAACTCATGAAATTGATCACACGTGAAGACTAAAATCGTTTGGAGATACAAACATTCTTTCAAGACTTCAACCCCAAGAACATCACGTGCTCCGCTTCCTCAAATCAAGCGTATACATTCAACTGACAAAGAATCAGAGGATCAAGTACTAAAGATCGAACCACATTCATATCAGTTCTACATCAACACATTTGCATCAGTTCTACAAACTCTTCAAACAATTGAAGAGTTGATGACTCGTGCCCATGGCATGGAGTTAAGCATCATCAATAGGGGAACTAAGGACTTTTGGGTTACTGAAGTGAGAATAAATGAGAATAAAACCAAGGGCATTGAAAAGATCTTGAATAGTGCCACTAAAGAATCTATGGTCGTTCATGCAACCCCAAAGAAATTTTCTTCTAAAGAAAAAAAAACAAAATTTGAAAGAAAATACAATGAGTGCAAGAAGGGTCACCCAACTCTTAAAGAAAGGCAGGAAAAAGTTTAATCATTCCCCAATTGTGATGTTGCAGACATGTTAGAGTAACTGTAAGAGAAACAAGTCATTTAACTTCTTGAGTGCAAGCGATTGAAGCAATTAGGAAAAGTCAAAGACCCCAACTACTGCAAGTATCACCGAGTCATCAGTCACCAATTGAAAAAAATTTTATGCTAAAGGAACTGATCCTAAAGTTAGCTCGTAAAAAGAAGTTTGAGCTAGAACTGGATGAAGTGGCTCGGACTAACCATGCTGCAGTTGCGGCAACTTCAAGTGTTCCAACACCGTCTGTGTCTTATGATCAAAGAGAAAGCTTGATCCAGTTTGGGACCCTCAAAACCATAGTTATTCGGTTTCAACAAGTAATCCCAATGTCAGAGTTTAAAAACAAAGATGAACATGTTGATGGTAACAGCGACGAAGGATGGATCCTTGTGACTCGTCAAAAGAAAAGAAAGTCGAGTTTCACCAAAAAGAGTTGTGCTCTTATCCTTATCGAAGTTTTAGAAGAGAGAAAAAGACTCAAAAAAGAAAAGCAAAAAAGATGGCATGGAAGCCTAAGCCTGCTAAGGAAGAAGACGAGGACTTTCCTCAACTTTGATGGCCGGTAATTTTGGCACAATTCCTCCTAAAAAGCTTCCTCAATAATCATCCAAAGGAAGTATCAAAAGTTATTGCATGTCACGTTGTTAGCATGGTGAAAGTCGACAACAATCATATAATTGCTAAAAAAGTCGATGTCTCAAAAGAAATGGAGGAAAGAACTTCTATCTTTGATCATATTAAGCCTTTAACTACTCGCTCTCAGTCTTCCAAAGATTGAGTATGGCAATGATACAAGAAGAAAACCAATGTCCAACATCTACTTCTACTCAAACTTCGACCTTTAGAAGGCTAAGTATCTCCACATCAAAGAAAGATCGATCTTCAACATCTGTTTTTTTATCTTTCTCAAAATGGGTGATCAACATGAAAGAAAGATGAAAACCTTAAAGGCAAAACCATTTAATGAAGAAAACAACAATAGGAGGATTCACAGTTGCATTCCTTCACACATGACGAGGAAGTTGTTTGTTGACATAAATACATAAGGTTTCTTGATGGTGAAGTCAAAACTCATCATATTGACGAATCCTACAAACGAAGAAGATGAACAAAGTCATGATGAAATAGGAGCTTCTGAAGTTTAAATGTAAAAAACTCCTTATTGCAAGAACCTAAACTGCATGTTGTATTTGGTTTGCATGAGCTTTCAATATATATATATATATATATATTGAACTATGTTACGACTTGAATTAAATTTGAATTAAAATGAGTTTTTTTAGTACAAATTGGGGGTAGGGATTTGAACTGGGAACTTCCCGATTCTCATATTGATGTTAGTTGAGCTAAGTTTTTGTTGGATTTCTTAGGGAAAGAGAGAAAGTATTACTATTTTGTTCTTATAATTTTGGAAATGGTGAGAAATTCAAGGTCTTTTTTAAAAAAAATTTGTTATATTGTTTTTTTTAGAAACAAAATTAATTTTAGATTTTGAAGGTTGGGAATAAATTTGAAATTTTAGTTTTTGTTTAGAACCCAACAAATTTTAAAGGAATTAAAAAAAAAAAAAAAAAAAAAAAAAAAAAAAAAGTCTACTTTCTCCATCATGTTGCAGACACACACCACCAACATTTTTATTAAAAAAAATATATATTTTTGTTCTTCCTGTTGTCTATCAGACTCTCCAATGGCAACTACAGACCAACTCTTATCTCATAATTTTTTTTTTCCTGTGTTTTGTCGTTGATGAGCTCCACCACGCCAATCTCATTGGTTGGGTACGTAATCACCATCGCCATCGGCTGGGTAATCGTCGTTGCCGTCGCACACCAACGTGAAGTCCTCGTCGTTTGGGTAATCGATAGTCCCAAGAATCACGATTTGGGGGATGGGTTTTCAATGGTTGTTTCTTTTATTAAAGGGCAAAATAGACCTTTCATATGCTCATCTATCCTATATTAAAAGGGACAAAATGGGGAGAATTTTTTACTCCTCATTTTGCCCTTACTTCTTTTCAAAATTTCCTTTTTGTCCTTAATTTTCCTTTTTGCCTCTCACGTGATTTTTTTTAAAGCCTCATTTTTTTTTGCTATTCAAATAACTTTTTTTAAAGCCTCGTTCCCTTTCATTATAAAACCTTTCAACTCCAAGTATTATGATATATATGCACTTCTAATTATGTATTGATATTCTATCGTTTATATCTCTCTATACCTTGAAACATTATTTTAGATGTTTGTAAATATTCAAACCAATATATGAAATGTACTAATAAAATGTAAAAGCCTTTTTAAATATTCCAACGTATTTTTAAATATACTAGTAAAACGATTTATATATATATATACACCATAATTTAGATTCATGGTTACTTTTAAATATACATTAGAACATTTTCCTCAGATGTTTACAAGTATTATAAACAATATATGAAATATACTAATAAAATTGGAAACGGAGATATATAAATCATAGTATATATATTAAAAAAAACCACCCTATATATCGCAATATATATCGAAAAAGAATATATGTATATATATATAACGAAAGCCTGGCCTGAATGTGAAAAACCAGAAACCACCAATGGAAAACACTAAACTAAAAAACAGTGTGCTAAAAGCACAATCCGTGTGAAGAATAATCTTCACCCTACATTTTGATGGTCGAGATTAGTTTCAAGCACTCTGGGGATTGTAGACACTTCAATGACTATTCTTTCTTTTCTTTGTTGCTGAAAGAAATCGAGAAAAAAGAAAGGGAGAACCTGAGGGAGATGCTGCTGGAGATCGCCTGGACGATGAAGGCAGGTATCGTCTAGTCGATTGAGATAAAGCAATGATCCGTCTAGACGATAAGGAAATATTCGTCTAGACAATGAAGGTTTTATTGAAGATCTTCTAGATGATGGGGTTCGAGGCCAAGGAGAGTTTACACGATGGGAGAGCCGAGATATATGATCGGTGTAAAAAAGGTACACGATAGAGTAAAGAAGATCAGGGAAGAAGAAGAAGAACACAAAAGTTTTACGTGGTTCGGCCAAAGGTAGCCTACGTCCACGGAGAAGCTGATGATTTTGATAGGGGAATTACAAAAGAATTATTACAAGATAAGTCTGATTTGCTATCTTGATCTCTCTGTATTTTTTCTACTCTCTTACTTGTACAAGTAAATACAAAAGTATATAAATACAACTTGTATGTAACTAATTTCTAACAACCTTGAAGTTGTTTTCATTTATTTGTAATAACAGAAGGGAGGCGGCGGTTGGATCTTGGCAAGTACATTGTCGATGGTGGCAAGGTGGACGGAGGGAGGGAGGCGGCGATGGAAAGATGAGAGAGAGAGAGTTTTGGTAGAGAAATTGAAGAATGAAGTGTGGATTGGATATGAAAAGATGAGAAAGAAAAATGAAATTATTAAAAAGAAATCATTAATGGAGTGTGGGTGAGATATGAATTTTTTTTTTCTCTTTTGCATTTTTCATTTTCTTTTAATACTTGGAGGATTAAATAGTAAAAAGTCACTTAAGTTTTTGAAAGTATGAAGCTCACCGTAACATTTATTAAAAAAAATGAAAAGTTCAAGACATAAGTGTAATATTAGATTATAATTATGGATATATGTATAGAAACCCATAATATATAATTCACATCTTTGGGTTTGTTGTTGATCGGTGAAGTACCAACTCTACTAATATTGGTTAATTAACTTGTTGTCTTTTATCTTTCAAGTTATTAGTGATGGGCATATAGTATAACATATTTATTCGTGTTACATATTCTAACATTTCATCGCCAATTTGTAGGACTCATACAACTTTAAATGGAGGTGTGATTCTTCCCATATGATTGTTTATTTTTTAAACGGTTGTTGTATTTATTTATTTTAGTACAACAACTATTAAAATGAATAACGATTGAATCTCTAATTATCTTTTGAGAAAAAAGATCATGTCAATTACTTGTTAAGTTTATTATAATTAAAGTGTCAAACTTTATTTTAAGACATCGGTTGGGCAGTTTTCTAATTATCATCCAAATAAAAGTTATGTCACCTCAATATTTGTATTTGTTTTCGGTTTTTTTGCAATTTTTTTCTTCTTTGGAGAGTGATAAGGGTATCTAATATTATCTTATTTGCTTGTTTATTTGTAAGCCTATTAGGCTTTTAGTCTTTGTGTATCTTAATTGTATTATATGTTTTTTGTACAAACTTATTTATTGTCTAAAACCCAAGCTAATTCTACAATCCCCATTATTCTCTCCTCTATTTCTCTATTTGATATGAGATATGATGGGTGAAAATTAATTATTTTTTTATGTTTAGCATGTCATAAGTGTCTTTTTAGCTTCCTAATATTTTATAATACACTTTTAATCTCGATATTTTGAATAATAGTTCTAAATCATTACGCGATAGTTAATTAGATTAATAAAAAAAAATTATTAAGTTAAAAATTGAGATGGTTAATTTTTACCTTTTTTTTTAAAAAAAATGAATCTGTTATTTGTGTCGTTTAGTTTCCTCTCATAAATATTCTTGACTTCTCTTTCCTTCAATAAACCAACCTTCACAAATTTTCGACAAGATTTTTGCTTAAATTTAAGATTTATTTTAATGCTTCATCAGATTTTTCATTAGGGTTTTTTCACTATAATTTGTTAACATTCAACCCAATTAACTTGCGTCTAATATTGCAAATTTGATGTCTGATGATGTCAAAGTGATGGTTAATTCTAAGTCGGTTTTTTTTCTTTTTCTTTTTTCATGTTATTCCCAAGTTAAAATTGATTTTTGAATTAGAATTGTTAATTGATTCAGTTATACACATAACTGTCTATAAATACTTTTGTAATCTTTACTTATGTACTTAGAAAAATTACATCCGAAAAAGCAAAAGAGAAAGAAACTCATCTCTGTAAAAAAAAAAAAAAAAAAAAAAAAAAAAAAAAAAAAAAAAAATCTCTCAATCTCTTAATAATGAGCTTCTCTCTGCGGATGATCTTTGATGTTCTTGCTTCTTCTTTTCATCTACTTTATCTTCTTGCTCCAAATCTTCAGCTCCATCGTCATTCTTGCAGCATTTCGACAGCTCTTCCTCAATTTTCTTTTCTCTCTCGATTAGTTTATGCAAGAAAATAATAACTTTGGTTAGTCATCAAAATCATCCCATTTTAGTGAGTGCTTGAGATTAATTGTGGTCGCCAACGTGTATGGTCAAGATTTTCTTTCACGTGGATTGTGATTTTAGCACAAGGTATTAGCTTCCAGCTGATTAAAAAGCAGTAAGTGGTTTTCTTCTTTGGGCTAGACTTTATTTTTTGCAAAGCCCAATTCAATCCGGTTTTATTAGTTTCTCAAAGCCCATCAGTGTAACAAGAATTCTAACTTTCCTTTTCTTAATAAATAAAATCAATCTTTTATATTTCGTTCAAATTTTGTTATTATATTTGTTCAAAAGAAATTTAATTCGTAGAATGAATTTGTATTTGGTGAGTACAATCGTATATATTCCTTTGATGTCACCTTCTCTCAAACATTCAAACAAAATTTACACTTTTAGGTCTAATCTTCAAGAAATTGTAAACTTGAAATTTATCCAAGACTTGTCTTCAACACTTCGTTGTTAATTGCTCCAACCTCTTTAAAATGAAGGGATAAGACATCTATTTATAGAGATTTATCATGAGCCTTACATAGGCTTGGATTCAAAGATTGATTCCAACTTTAATTGAATTATATATTAAAAAATACCCAAAATTATGGTTGGTTTTAATTATACTCTAAAATTTTTAAAATTTATTTCAAGACAATTCTTATAGGATTTTGTCATTAAATTGCTCATGGAAACAAATTTAAATACAATCATAGAAAAATATAAAAACAACATATGTGAATCACACATTGTTATCTTTCTTCTTTTCAACCTCACACCTTCAATTTTATTTATTTATTATTTATTTTTTTATTTTTTTTTGTTAATGATTTCTTTGCTAATCTTAACTCCAAAATTTACTTTTTGTATTTGTTTAGATTTGTTCAGTAAAATAACACGTAAACAAACAAAGTTTTTATTTTTATCTTTTGTCTCTAAATTTAAATAATGAATTGTATTGAATTTCTTAAGGCCATTGATTATTTCAATATCGTAAACGCAATTAGAGAAACTCAAAATCAATCTAGTTACTGTATTAGACCGATCAACAAAATGACTTCAAATTTAAGCAAACATAAAAAAAGAAAAAAAAATAATTAATTTTATGAAAAGAAGAACATCCTTTAATTAAAAACCTTAAATTCATTTAAGAAAAACCAGACTAGTGGTTGCTTGAGACTAGTGAGTTGTTTCTAGTCCAAAAGAATAATTCAATTAAATATTTATGTGCATCTCGGACATTACCTATCTTTGTGTATCCCATCAAATGGTTCAATCATAATTTATCATGTAATAATTTTTTTTTAAATATATTAATATTTTTTAGATGTGAAGGGTGGTATACAAAGATGAGTGATGCTCGGTATGTATGATCCAAGTATTACCTATAGAAAAATCCAATAATACTTTTATCCTGTTTTGACTTTTTTTCTCTCATAGTTTTCAGAGTCAAAATCTGCCCAACAATAAAATAAACCCAATTGTGAAAATAAATAAATAAAAAGACAGAAACATTTGTGTCTGGTCGTAATCGTTGGTTCGAAGCAAAACCACATGCAATGCAACGTCTACCTCTACACCTCACCTTTCGGCTTTTGCTTCCCACTTAGCACGTGTGAAACCATTTTTTTCATTTCAAATTAAAGGCTTATTTTTTTAAAATTTTATTAAAAAAATTCACATTTTCTTATACTCTCACTTTCTATAATCAAACTTGTTGAAATTCAGTTGGTTTTGTATGCCAAATCTTGCCAAGTGGGATTTAAAATGATCGTCGGGCAATATTTAAAATGGTAATTAATGTTTTTATGCAGTAAATTATGTTCAGTGTGTGTTTACAAATGTTTATGATTATTTTACGTACTTAAAAAATTGTAAAGTTGCCCAAGTGAGTTTAGCTTAGTGATAATTCTTTCCTTGAGGTCGAAAGTTTAATCCTCACCTCGTACAACAGATGGTAAAGTTTGGTTCTACTCTGTTTAAAACAATTCTATAATAAAGTGCTTAATTATAAAATGATTTTGAAAGAGAAACGTAATTGGACAGAGTTATGAGTCTGTGTACGTTTGTTAGGACAATGATTAGGTGTAGTCTGTGCATCCTTTTTTCTTACATACAGAAAAAAATATTAAATAAAATATCTTTAAAAAATTATGACACGTATCATAATTGTATTGGACAATCCCTTGGAATGCACCAAGATAGGTGTTACTAAGAGAGTACCTAAATTTTTTTTCCATTTATTATAGTATCAGAGCAAAAATGCGAAAATTCTAAAATGCAATTTCTTGATTCCTCTAATATCATATCATCTAATACTTTCAAATATTAAGGAGTGTTTTTCTTTTCCAATTAAAATATATTTTGTAAATTTTCATGAAGTTTGGCTCCTTATAAACAAAAACCAAAACTTTCATTTCTCTATGACAAAATTGGTAAGTTTCAAACAATTCTACATTTTTTTTTCCATGAACTTACAAAAAAAGAAGGGGGGGTTCTCAATCTGTACTCAACAAAAACACAAATATACAAATACAAGAACCTCCATGCATATACATGTATGAAAAGCAAAACCAGAAGCCAATTCATTTTTCTTTTTTCCCTCTTCTTATTACTAGCTTTCTTTAATTTATTTGATGGGTAATGAATATATTTTCAATTTTTTTTTATGAGAATGGTTATTCGTACGACTGCGAAAGCCACGGATGTGCGAGAGCTTCCTTTGCAGTTGGTCGTCTTTCTGGATTGATCTCGAGTAAGTTTGTAAGAAAGTCAATGAACCCCGAGTCAAAAACTCGCAGATGATCCTCCAAGGAGGACTCTTCAGGGATGATGAATTCCATTTGATCAGTTTCCTGCAATGCAAATTCTCAAATATTATCAATTTTCTTTGGATGAAACAAAACATTATGGCTTATGCTCCACATAATTTTCCAAGGGAATCTGAAACCAACCTCATTCATATAAAACAGATCATATTCTTTAGTGAAGTATTTGTGTGTCTCCTGTCCTTTTAGGAGCATCTCCAGGTCGATGGGCCCGAACAATCCGATCATGCGTGCGAGGATCATTACAACTGCATCGTTTGGAAACAATACCTGAGAAAGCATAGCAGATAAGTAAATAAAATGTATAAACTCGATCAGTTTTGCTTGAAGCAGAGTTTTATCTGGATATGAGAAAGAAAAACTTACTTCTCCCGACCATAGCTCAGCTAATATACAACCGAGAGACCACAAGTCAATCTTTGGATCGTATGGGAGACCTAGTATTACTTCAGGAGCTCTATAGGATCGAGACTGAACGTATAGGCACAAGTTATCTGATTGAAAGCAACTGCTTCCAAGGTCGATAACCTTAATCTCACATCGTTTGTAACTTTTAATAAGAATGTTTTCTGGCTTTAGATCACAGTGAATGATTCCCAAATGATGCAAGAACTCCAATGCTTCCAAACATTGACGTGTAATGACCTGTCGAGAGAAAATTGGTATATTTTATTTCTAAGTTTTTAACTCGAGAAAGCATAGTGTCGTCCTAGCTTAAGTGAACCTACCTGCAACCTCCGAAATGTAAAATAAGCAGCTCCACCAGATTCTTGATTGAACTTTTGAAATTCGTACAAGTTTGCTCGAAGTAGCTCGCAAACAATGAAGAGATGTTCCTGTCAAATTATAGTTACACGAACCAGTGAGTAGGGCTAAAGAATACTCAAAGTTCATATAAAGGGAAGAGATATTCCAATTTACTAGTCCAGACAGATTTGTACAGAAGTTAGAAGCACTAAACCAACTCAAATTTGATAAGCGAGCGTGAGGAAAACAGATAAAACAGACCTGATGATAAAAGTAGTCGTAAAGCCGTAAAATGTGGCACTGATCTGCAGGGTCATGTTTGTTGACAAGCTTTAGAAGTTTGATTTCATCTAAGCTCTGATCGAAAAAATCTTTGTCGTTTTTAATAATCTTTAGGCAAACATCTACTCCCATATGAAGATCATGTGCTTGAACAACTTTACTAAAAGCGGCCGATCCTAGGTATTCAGTAACATAGTATCTGCCTGCAAGGACTTTATTTAGCACAATAGGCAAATCCTTGCTCTCTTCAAATCCAGTCCTGTAGATTGCATAATACATGAGAACAACTCATTGCTACATATCAACCTGCAACACACAAGCTTTAAATATCTATCAAAGCAAAGAGTAGAAGGTGTAAGATTTTTGCAACAAATGTCACTTCACTTGAATTAAACTTCAAGAGCAATCGAGTGCCTAAGCGTTTAAACATCGTTTCTAGACATAAGGGAAAACTTCATCCAAAAAACATAGCCAACCTGTTCTTTCTATGTATAATTCTCAGATCAAATACTTCAAATTCATCATTGTTGGTATAATACATCGGGAGCTCGTCGTCAGCAGCAACACCATCTCCATCTGCAACTGGTTCAAATTCATTGGCTTCCTCCTGTACTTCTCCAAGACTACCGACTTTAAAGCTATTGGCTGCATTAAGTGTGTAACTTCTTTCAAGGATCTTATTTTGGGAGTCATTGTGATCTTCAAACTCTTGGACAAAGTTAGAACTAGAATATATATCAGTCGAAGAATCACATTGAGGAGCCAAATCACAATTAGCGACAATGTCTTTAACTACTTTCGACTGGAAATCATTGGAATCCATTTCATTAAAACTTGGATTCAGATAATTACAATCTGCAGACTTGTTATAAAACTCTCCATGAGCAACACAGCATTTGCAAAAAGGAATCGAGCCCTTAGAGAGCCCCTCAAACCCTCCTTCAAGTTGCTTATATCTGTCAACACCGTCGACCTCGATCAAACTTTCGTCACTCGAGGGAGTTGAACGACAAAGAATCGACTTCGCCGGAGCTGATAAACTACTAAATTGCTCATCTCTCTGAGTAGTCATTATAAACTTATCCTCACTAGGGCAGCCAAAGAAATCCTGACCCTCAAAGGAAGGTGTCATGAAATTCACATCCTCTTTCTCATCATACCAAAGAAAATCATTCTGCAAATCAAATTCATGGTAATCACGCGCCGTATCGAACTGAGAGGCAATATCTGAAGAAGAATCTGAAGGAATACCATAAGGATTGATGAATTCTGCAACAGTAAAGGCATTCTGAGAAATCTATACCTAAACAGAACACAAAGATCCCATTTGCAAAATCAACAACATGGGATTTCCTATTTTGACAGTGGAAGTAAATAAGAAAGAACATTTACAAAGTATTCTCTCTCGACCATCATTTTAAACCCCATTTCTCAAGACTTGGATCAAACAACAGAGGAAAGGAAAGCAAAGCAAGAATACTGTTTCTACTTAATTCAATACGATTAAGACAACTTGAAGAAACTATTCTGAATTTCTTAAAAAAGCAAAGAATCTTGTAACTAAGCTCATGGACATTAATCCGAACATGAAATCTGACCCAATTCGATTAAGACCATTACCAGAGGAGCAAACGTCAGAAGTAGAAGATCTCAAGCTTACAAACTCATCGTCAGAAGAAACAGAGTTCGATCCAGAACGATCGTCGTCGTCGCCGTCAGAACGAGCGGCCAATTTCCGGGAAGTGGACGGAATTCTGACCGGAGGTGGAGCAGGAACCATCGGAAAGAAGAATTTCTCAAAATCAAAAGAACCCAATTCAGATTTTTCAACCACATCCCTTTTGAGAGCTGACTCTGCCTCTGAAAACCCATTTTTCCTCAGAAAATCGAGCACTGCTTCCACGTCTGAAACCGCCATGGATGAACAAGCTCAAAATTGGAGAGAAATTGATAGTGGGGGTATGAGAGAGACGATTCAAAATGGTAATTCAGAAGATTTGGATTAGCAAAAGTGGAAAATTTTTTTAGTCGACTCGGAGTTTGCATGCTGGAGAGAACTCTCCCTCCCCCTCTCTCTCTCTCTCTGTTTTTTTTTTTTTTTCTTTTTTTTCTTTTTTTCTTTTCAATGTTATGTGAAACTGAAGCGATCGAAGGGCGATGCTGATTTACAGAGTACCAACTTTGAAAAGTGATTAGCCTTGGGTTTTTAAGGGGTTTTTATCGGTGGGTCCAAATTCATTATTGGTCGTACGATTTTCCACGTGGCTAAATCATAGCCTTACACGTGTAATGATTGTTCTTTGTCTCTCTTTTTTTTTTTTTTTTTTTTTTTTTTTTTTTTTTTTAAATATTTTGGCGACAAGATTTAGTAGTCGTTGGGGACCCGAATTCATTTTAACTTTTCCACGCCCTTTTTCTTCTTCTTTTTGATTCTTCATCTTTAAAAAATATATTTTTTAAATTGTTTATATATATATATATATATTTATATATATATATATTTTACATGGAAGCTTCTTTTTTCAACGTCTTTCTAAATTTTCTCACTTTTTATCATTGGAGTTCAAATTTTCCCCTCGTAGTTAAATTCCTCATATCGATTTAATATCTTAATTTTAATGTTAAATTTTATTTGTGAGAAACAATTTTAATGTTAAAAGTTATATTCAGTCTATTCAAAAAGTTTAAAAAACACTTTTAGTCCTTCAACTTTCGTAAAATTGACAATTTAATCTTTAAACTTTGATTTGTAATGATTTAGTCCTATAACCTTCAATTTTGTAACAATTTAGCCTATGAACATTACTATTAACAATTTAGTAATTATACTTTAAAATTTGACATAATTTAGTATCTATTAAAGAAATTAATGTTAAGAATTATTAAGATTTTTTGCATAAATAAATCGATAAATTATTTAAAGGCTCGATATTTTTATGAAATACAAAGTCTATACCATAAAAAAAATAAAAATTGACATCTAATTTTGAAAAGTTTGTTTGTTAGAGATTAAATTGTTATAAATTTAAAATTTAAGAATTAAATTGTTACTTACTAAAGTTTATAGACTAAATTTTCATCAAATTTAAATTATAGAGACTACATTGTTACTTTCATCAAAGTTTAGGGCCAAAAATATTTTTTTTATTTTGATAGTTTTCAACCTACGAGAATGGAGAAATTAAATTTTTGAAAAAATCAATAACACATTTTAAATAAATTAATATATTATTCTCTAAAAGGAAGTCAGTTAATATATTCATTTTGGTCTCATCAATAGAGTTGTGTAATGAAAAAATGACAATGGTGATGTGAATATGATTTAACCGACATAGCATTAATGTAGCCAATGATTTTAATCGTATTTTCTAATTAATGAAAAGTGAACATACTAAACAAGCATGAAAATGAAAGGTATGGTCTTAACTTGATTTTAAATATTATAATCTTTAAAAAAAAAATAAATAAATACATCATGATTATTTTTAGTTCAAATTTATGTTTATTTTAATCAATTGAGTTGGGTTCATATTGACTATTATAATAAAATTGTAGATGTTGAAAAATTGACATTTATGTAATTGAGCTTTCTCGAGTTAATCAATCAATATAAACTAAGAGATTAATTACAATATAATCATATTTAAGTCTTCTCATTCACATAATTAAGGTCCATTTTTAGTATTAAAGTTGTAATGTCCATTTTTTCTCTCCCTCTAAAAACCATATGAAATGAACAAAGACAGCAACCATTCATACTAACAAAGACCTATATGCTGCTTTTTACCAAATGAAAATGAAATTAGAACTTATTCAATAATATTCTCCAACACTGTTTTTTTTTTTTTTTATCCCATTTCTAAAACCCATCTATTCAATTATAAATTTTAAATCGGATTCAATTTATTTAGGTCTCTCGTTTGATAACCATTTTTTTAATTTTTTATTTTTGAAAATTAAACATATTTTCTCTCATTTTTTATAATGATTTGTATCTTTCAAAGTACAAGTGTTGAATTCTTAGTCAATTTTTAAAAGCTATTCTTTTTAGAGACAAATTAGATATTCATTGACTTGATTTTAAAAAATTAAAAACAAAAAATCAAATAATTAGTAAATAGGGGTTAAATGTTTTAATAATTAATTTTTTTTTAAAGGACTCTAAATTTCATTCGATAAATTAACACTGAGACTAAATTAGACTTTTAGATTTCTAATTTTTTTAATATATATATACATCATCGTAATTAAAAAGAATTTTGAGGATTGTTTGAGTAATATTATATTGTGAATAAATAATATTGAATGGAGAAATAATAATTGTGAGGGATAATTTTGGAGGTTGAACCGACTTTTTGGGGGTGGGTGTGATGAAGCAATTGCACCAACCGCAGAGCCATTATGGTTGTTCATTTTTAAATCGTCCACAGTAACAGTCATACAAGTAGCTTTTTTTTCTTTTTCTTTTTCTTTTCTTTTTTTCTTTTTCTCACTTTTGTAATTTCTTTCTCCATGTGATTATGTGTTGAGGATTTAATTATTTGGTTCTTTTGCCATTTTCTTTTCTTTTTCTTTTTTCTTTTTTAAATTAATTATTAACATAGAGGGTCAAGTCTATGAATTCTAGGAATTTGTGCATTGTCGAAAAAGTAAGGTCTCAATTGCTGAGACAGTTGAATCGAGCCCTTCCCTATTTTACGAAAGGGATAAGAAGCAAACCAAACTAATTGTCCCCCACACTACTATCTCAACATTCCACCACACTGACATTGCCAACATAGGTTAACAACACCACATCAAAATATATGAAAAACCGTTGGAAATGACTTTTGGGCTTAGACCCATAAAAAAAAATAAGAAGGGTGGGAAGTTTTGTCCCACATGAATAGATTTAGAATTGTCTAGAGGGATAAATACCAAAGCATTCTAGGTGAGAATCCAAAGTGTGTTGATGATGGAAGTATAACCCTTTCACCACACGCGCGTTGCCACCATTGTTGCCTCCTAAACGGTCGGGTTTGGGTAATCATGCTTGTGCGAAAAAGAACTAAATTTTTATTACTTATCTTTTTAATCAGACCTGTGAGAGGGGACACAACAAACTCGATTTCCATCTTCTAATTCCCTAAATTCTTCTTCTGTTATGAGTAATCTTCTCATCGGTTCTAGTCCATTTTTCGACGAGTGCACGTCTGAATTTGGAGGCTGGTTAACCTAGGGGGAACAACCAGCATAAGCGATTAGCGCCGAGGTCACGCTGTAATTGCTTTCAGGACAGTAGTTTCTCTACGGTGTAGCAACACTTCGTGACATTTGTTCTTGACATTTGTTCTAACAAAAACTACCTATTTAGTCAAATTGAACATGTCACTTGTTAACTTAAACATCCAAGTGTATGCGGTTCAACGCTTACAAGTTCTTTGGTAGGTTAGTTTATCTACCTGTGAAAACCTTAGAGTGATCTATCAAGATTTGAATTCTAAAATTAATTTTGCGAGAGTTTGATTTTGAGGTTGTATCACAATCTTTACACTAATATTTGCATAGTTGGTTTAGATAGTGTAATGTTTTTTTTTTCTTTTTGGTTGAATTCAAAAATAGTTTTTATAATTTCTTTTGGTTAAAGTTGTAAGACATATGAATGAATGGACAACTATTTACAACTTCGGTGTTTAGGACAAGAAATGAAATAGTGAGCTCCAAGAGTTATGAACTATATGAAGTTGTGAACTCTTGGGATCCACAATATAAGAAGTTGATAAGATATAAAATTAATGTTTTTTCTTATAGCGAGACCCACAAACTCTTTGGATCAAATAAGAAGGGGAGTTCACAATTTCTATTTTTTAATTCCTCCCAACTTCTTGGTCCAACACACCCAAATGTCTAGTTTACTGGAAATAATAATTATTTAATAGCTTTGTATTTTATTAAAAAAAATTATTTACAGAAACTTTAGAAGGGGGGAAATACAATTAAAAATGGCATAACTGATTCATGTTATTTTTTTTTATTTTTTATTTTTTATTTTTTTATAATTTTCACTCAAATTTAACTTTAACTCGAGTGGTTGAACAGTTTTATCTTTCTTATGTATATAGTAAGTTCTTTAATAAAGAAACTTAACAACATAACATAAAGTTTAAAAAGAGATTAAAATTAGAAAATAAATTAAATCATTCTAAATTAATCTTTTGTAGAAAAAAATCATTAAATACATCTTTATATGTTCAATTACTCAAATGTATACTTTTTTCTTTTTTTTTCCATTTAAATTGTACATTAGATATTTGTAAAAGAAGTCCACTTGTAAATGTGTAATCACATTTTTTTCCAATAACCTATGAACAAGAAATGCATATATTAATTATTTCACATGGTTTGACTATCACTTTAATCATAATTTAATAATCCCATTATTGGATGGTTAACTCCAAAAAGATTATTTCTAAATACAAACTTTACTCATAAATAAAACCCTCTTTTTCAAGTGATTTAACAATTAATATCCAACAAATGGACCTTCAACACTTGGATTAATTCTTTATCCATTTTTTTTTATTGATTTTTAAATTATAAAACAACAACAGCAAACAAGTGACCATGGCAAGTTCAAGTTGTAAACTTGGAGGCATCTTTAAATATTAGATATTCATATTTTATATCATGATCTTTTGATTTTAAAATTAATTAGTAAGCAGTTAACAAATTTGGAACTCTCTATTCTTTCTTCTCCCAAAGGAATATGATTAAACTAAAATATTATAGAGTAGGTAGTGATGTTTCTTGAGAGAGATATGAATATAATAAAATATTAATAATTAAGATTCTTTTTAGTAAGTAATATGTGGTCGGTGAATTTGAACGTGACGAAATAGGCCAAAAATCAGTAAAAGATAAGTAAAGATAAATACAAGATAAAATAGACTTAATTCAAATAAGTTTAAGTGTCAACTAATCAATTATTTTATCATATCTAATCCTAATTTATTAGGATTAAGAAAAATTTATCTCATCCTTATCATAAGAAAAAAAGATAAACTCTATCTCATTATCCCTATAAATACATTATTATAACTAGAAATGAGGTAACTTGATCTGGGATCTAGATCTTAATTTATAATTTAAACTTCTAATTTCTTTTCTATTCTATAGTTCTCAACTCTGCCTTTGGCATCAAAGCTATATATATATTTTTTGCAAGTTTTCTCTTTCTCAAATGATAAATTTACCATTGATATCATGTGAAGATTATATGCATTTTTTCGTGTCCAAAATTTGACATTAATGTAAAAGACTCAAACCACAAATTTCTTATTCATGGTCGTGTTTGCTTTCGTGTATTAATTATTTCACTTTCACATAACAAATAGTACTTTAATATTGAATTTAATGAGAACTAAAAATTTAATGAAGAGTAACGTTTAGAACAGAATGTATTAAAGTCGATGTTTGTAAAATATAATACACCATACTTTATTATTTTGGACTATAATAAGCATTGAATTTAATGTAAAAATAATGCAGGGTTGACGATGATTTTTGAAAACAGGTAGTTCAAACAATAACTTTCAAATAGTATGTTATTATGTAACAGAATTAATATTTTGAGTAATATTATGTTTCATTTTGAAATTTTAGATTTTGAATTTAGATAGATATGAAGTCGTTTTATACCTTTCATAACTTCAAACTTCTAGAGTTCAAGAAATTTGACTTGTAGGATGGAATCATGGATGGATATTCTAATTTGATACTTTTTGCTCAAATGTATTTATTTTATTTTATTTTATTAACAAAATTATCTTCTTTAATTTATATATATATTCTTAATTGTAAGTTATATATCCAATGTGTTTTATTTTGATGTCTAGACCACTTTGAGATTTTTTTTTTTTTTTTAGTATATGCAATCCATATTCTACCCAATAAAAATCGATCATGTGATAATTTTTTTGAAATGATTTTTTAACTTTTTTACTTTATATAAAAATGGTTGCTTAGAGATTAGGCTGTACCTAATCGTTGTTGTTTCTTTGTTTTTTTCCTGTTTGTGATCTTTTTACCAAATTTTAATATATTCTTTTACTTAAAAGAAAATAAATTAGAATTTTGTTTTTTTTTTAAATAGTATTAAAATATAGTTTTTAGAAGTGGGTTTAGTTTTGAAAATGTTTTTAAAAAATAGATAACAAAATATAGAAACACACAAATGTACAAGTGAAAATAATGTTTATGTCAATTTTCAAAAACAAAAAACGAAATGGATATCAGAGTTTGAATCTCTAACTTTCTCACATGTTAAACTGCAAAAAAAAAAAAAAAAAAAAACACACACACAAAAAAACTTTTAAAAAATTTGTTATAAAAAAATCTCCTTCTATTTTGTACTTTGTGTCAAAAATACTTTCGAACTTTCAAAAGTTTATAAAAAAAACCTCTTAACCTGTCAATAAAGTAATAAAAAAAACCCTAACTATTAGTTTTAGATTAAAACATTAGTTTTTTGTTTAAAAAATACCTCTTTAACTTTTCAAAAGTTTTAGAAATACCCTCAACTAAAAAATAAATCTTTCTACTGTTAGTATGTATGAAACCCAAACCACTAACCGTTTTTTAAACTTTTGAAAAGTTTGAGGTATTTTTGAAGCAAAACACTAATGTTTCATCTAAAACTAACGATAAGGTATTTTTTTAACTTTATTTGAAAGTTTGGTATTAAACTTTTAAAAGTTTAAAAAACCCTCAACTAAAAATAAAAGAAAGATTCAAAGTTATCCTTACTGTTAGTATCCGAAACCCTAAACCACTAATTGTTTTTGAAACTTTATAAAGTTTAGGGACATTTATTAAACAAACACTAACGTTTCTATCCAAAACTACGATAAAGGTATTTTTTAAACTTTATTTGGAAATTTTGTATTTAACTTTTCAAAAATTTCAAAAATCCTTCAACTTTAAAAAAAAAAAACAAAATTACCTTACTGTTAGTATCTGAAACACTAAACCACTAACTATTTTTGAAACTTTGAAAAGCTTAAGGATTTTTTTGAAACAAAACACTGACAGTTTTCATCGATTAACGGTAAGAATATTTTAAACTTTATTTGAAAGTTAATAGTATTTTTTAACTTTGAAATCAAGAGTATTTTTTACCCAAAGTTAAAAATTTAAAGTTTATATATATATAATTTAGCCATGAAAAATGTACAATTAGTTTTTTTTTTTTTTTTTTTTTTTTTTTTTTTTTTTTTTTTAAGTAATGAACAATTAAAATTAGAGATGAAGAAAGTGTGAGATTATGATGAAGAAAAGCCCACATGGGAAGTAGAACCCACAACATTTCATGTGGACACTAACATGAACACCAATAATCCTCATTCTCAGCAAAACTTTGAGCAGTGATTTGACTCTAGACCCCATGTGGGTCTTTTAATTATGCTATATCCCTCACTTTTTTTTTCATACCAGCTAGTTATTACACACGTGCCATCCACGTGACTAAAAAATTTTCAAATATAAAATTTTATGCTAAATTTCAAAGTTGATCATAATTTGATCCGACTTCTAAAAGTATTAAAAGAAATAATGATTTGAATATCATATAGGCTTCATTTGGGATTATAGTAACTTTTAAAATAATTGCTTGCAGTTGTGCTTTTATAAAAATCAACTGTGAAAAGAACTAAAATAGTATTTAGTAAATTTCAGCTTAAACTTGAAAAGTAAATAAGTATAAAAACATCTTATTTTAGATATAATAACTAAAATAAACTTATAATCAACTTTTTTTTTGTAATTTTAAATTTTAAATAATTGTTTAGTATGATAAATTTTGTTTGTTACAGATTAATTTTTAAATATTAAGGAAAATAACTTTATTTTTAAAAAATAAATATGGTATGTACTTCTTTTGTTTTAAAAAAAAAATGATGCATTTAACTTATGAAAAATAGAAAATAAATTTGATTAGGTGAGAAATAGATAAATATATAAAATAAATCTTCTTTTTAAAGTATAAAATTGAAAACTAAATATTAATTAAAAATTCTCTTTGATTTTAGGAAAATCTAAAAGCTAGAATGATACTACTTTAAAATCAACATGAAATTAATGTGTTTTTAATATTGCATTTAATATATTTAATTTAAATCTGTCTTACCAAATGCAAAAGTTAAGATTTTTTTCAAATGACTTTTTGACACAAGTAACGCAATATCAAAGGTAACCATAATCTTGTTTTAATTAACTTTCAATGAACATGAAATGCAATGTTTAGTTGAAAATATTTTTTCATTAAATGTACATCACAAATTGTTGAAAGAGAAATTTTGGACTAATTACAAATTGCCACATCATTAATTAAATTAATGACGAAACTCCAAATAATTGAACTTGAGACCTATTAGGGTTGATGCCCTAAATCTCGTAGGGTCCTATAGTTTATAAACCTTGTATGAACAAACATATCTGTGATTAATAATATTTGATATTTATTCACTTTGTCTATGAAATATATGATATTTTAGTTGCATTAACCACAAACCAATAAACTAACATCCAAGGTTATCGTTGTAACTTAAACATGTATGTGGAGACATACAGATGAATCATGTTTAAGTGATAACCTAAATAGTCTGTAGTATATGGATAATGTTGGGTACCTTATCCTTGTGACACTACGAGTGTGGCCCACTTTATAGGTGTTACAAATATTGTAAAGTGCTACAAATGATCTGATCCTGATCACTCATGTATTAGACATGCGAGCGGGGATGTTCTATACAAAGGAGTTTGTATAAGACCGAACCACGAAATGTTTAGTCTCATCATATAACACCATTCATAATAGAGACTTTCATTTCACTAGGATGGTCATAGGTAATATGATCTTAATCCTGAGTGAGCTATGAACTCCTGCCTATGAGGGTAGTCCTTAGATTTGTATAGGTGAGAGTGGCCAGATCACCGACTCAATAAGCCTACCATTTTGGGGATTTATCTGATTGGGGAGCTGGGAACTCAGCTACACAAGATGGAATTTACTCCTTCCTCGAAGCAGGGATAAGTAGATAAGTTGCTCCCTTAAGGAATGATGTTGGGTCTTGAACAATGTGGCACCACACCTTCTCCTGGCCCAAGAGGGGTTTAGTCATAGTGGGACTATGATCTATTGTTCATTAGAGGGATCAGTGGTACTTAAGGAGTTAGATGTAACTATAGGGGCAAAATGGTAATTTGGCCAGCTGTACATACGAGTAATTTGTGAAGGGTTATCGTACTGTTGATGGTTATATCCAATGGACATAGAAATATATTTGTAGTGCGAAGAGTGCAGCTGTCGGTCTTTAGTGGAGTGCCCAACAGTTAACGGATGGTGGATAATGTGATTAAAGAGTTTAATTAATTATTCACGTACGGTTGGAGCTTCAAGCTACAGGTCCATAAGGTCCCCTTGGTAGCTCAAAAGGATTTAGTTGAGAATCGGTTTTTGGGGTAATTTGAAATGTTCAAATTAATAAGAGAGAATTTAATTATATATGACATAATTAAATAGATTCAATTATATATGATATAATTGACATAATGTTATGATATTATTGTTTAATTAGAGGAATAAATATTTGAACGTGATTCAAATATATTAGCTATGAATGAGATTCATAGTTGTTAAATTTAATATAAATATGATTTATATTAAATACCATAAAATAGAGAAAAAGAACTATAGTTTATATTGTATATGATGCAATATTAAAACTATAGGTTATAAATATAATATAATAAGTTGGTTATCATATTTATTTATAATTATTAATTATTTGATAATTATCCCTTTTTTCTCTCTAACCATATCAGTGGGAGGTTAATGGTTTTTTTTATGGAAAATAGAATAAAAAGAAAAACATTTTTCTTATTCTTCCAAAGTGTGTTACACGATAGAGAGTTACATGAAATGTGGAGAGCCTATGTGATAGACTTGACTCACTATACGATTGAAGATTCTCTATGCGATAGAGTGTGCTTTTCTTCCTTCAATCGTCTTCCTTCTCCAAATCAAAAACTCTCTCCTAACAAAAATAGCCAAAGCCCACCACTTCTGGGTTCTCACACCGAGAATACCAAGGTCACCAAGTGGTAGTATCCTTCTTTTTTTGGTTCGAGTTCTGGTTGTTGTTTGATCGAGGAAATGTTGCTATTCGAAGTGTTCGTGAAAGTTCGTGGGATTAACGCAAAGAAAAGTTCTTCAAAGGTATAATCTCTAAACTTTGTATCTTATTAAAAAGCATGCTGTAATTTAGTTAAAGTACATAATTTGTATGTTTTACTGTAAATGTTTATGTTCAATCAAAATGGGATTTAAATGATCTGCTTTCGCTCATAAGTTCTCTGTAAAAACGAGTTCCTTCAGGACCAACTAGAAATTGACATGTGTCCCTAAATTGAAGTTGAAGACATAAATTGGCGAAATCCGATGATGCCGTGTATTTTCATCACAAACGTTGGATTGAGTGAAATTAATTTGACCCAATTAGATATTATAATTTGGATTAAAGTCCAGTTGAGCCCAAAAATGGGCTTAATTTGGCCCAAACGCTAAAATAGGTCCAAAAGGCCAAAGTAGGTCCAAGTTCAACTAATTGGGCCCAAGGCTAGGCCAATGGACCAATCAAGCCCAAGGTCACGAAGCCCACCAAAGAACTCTATAAATAGAGAAGCTTTCTTCATTTGTAGGGCAACACTTCTACATTCCAAAGAGCTTAGAGAGAATTTTTCCAACAATCAGAAGACTCTTAGACTGCTGAAGCTACACAGTCCTTGAAGACACAAGTCTCCTAAAGATATAAAGACTCTTCCAAGACTTCGATTTCAAAAACATAACGTGCTCCGCTTCTTCAAGTCAAGCGTACACATTCAACTGAGAGCCAGAGGATCAAGTACTAAAGATCGAACCACATCGCTGTTGGGGTTGATGCCCTAAATCCTGTGAGTTCTGTAGTTTGTAATTGTAATGTACAAATAATTTTATTTATTTAATAAAGTATGATATGTTTTATTCGACATTTAGTAGCATTAACCTACAAAACAAATAAACTAACATTCAAAGTTATCTTCTATAGCTTAAACATGTATGTAGAGACATATAGGTGGATAATGTTTAAGTGATGACCTAAATGGTCTGTAGTATATGGATAAGGCTGGATACCTTATCCTGGTGATATTACGAGTATGACTCGTTTTGTAGGTGTTACAATTGTTGTAAAGTGCTATAAATAAGCTACTCCTGATCATTGATATAGAGACATGTGAGCGGGTTTGTTCTATACAAAAGGGTTTGTATAAGACCCAATTATGAAATGAATAGTCTTATATATAACGCTGTTAATAATAGAGGTTTACATTTCACCAAGATGACCTTAGGTGGCATGATCTGAATCTGAGTGAGTTGTGAACTCCTGCCTATGAAAGTGGTCCTTTGATTTGTATGGGTGAGAGTAGCCAAATCGCCGACTCAATAAGCCTACTATTTTGGGGATACATCTGAATGAGAAGCTAAGAACACAGTTACACGAGACAGAATTCACTCATTCCCTAATCTTGGGGTAAGTAGATGAATTGTTCCTTTAAGGGTTGATTCCGGGGCTTGAACTGTCACATCCCCTCCCAGATTACCCTTCTTAATCTAGAAGTGAATGTGATGACAACAGTTACCAACCCTTTTGGGGCACTTACTGTCTAACTTACATCCTTAACCTGCTTAGATCCCTGGAATACATATATAACATTCACCAAACTAATAAAACTTTAAAAACAACCTCAAACCACTAGGGATCAACAAAAACTTACTACATCATATTAATAGGTATAGAGGAACAAGAGCTTTCATATCTTTATAAAGAATAAGTTTTATGATGAGCATGATAAACCCGATACTGAAGAATTTTGAGAATATATCTGAGCCATAGAACCTAAGGTATGACGATATTTAATTATTACCATGTGCATGTTGGTAGAGTTGACGTTGGTAGTGTTAAGATTACTCCACACCAACTAAGTATTGATGTTGAGGGATTGAGCAAAAGGGTTCTCTCTTAACTAAGGATACAAGTTATGTTTTTTAGAGATACTATGTTTTAAAATGTTTTAAGTACGAGTTTGCTTCGTAGTTTTCAGTTTCAAGCATGATGAATATGTTTTATTAGTCACTCACTGGGCGAGTAGCTCATTCTTTCAAATATTTTTCTTTTTCCAGGTAGTGGTCATCTCCCTAGAGGTTAGTTGTCATGCTGCTTTGCTACTCAAGGACTCGAGTTAAAAGTCCAAAGTCTAAAGAGAAGTTTAGGTGTTTCTTCTGTAAATGTCTACATATGTGTTGCTCATATCAGGGACTAGTGAAGTATGTTGGGACCCACTGAACTTTGACATGTTAATATGATGTAGTTATGTTGTTGTTGATCCCTGGTGTTCTGAGGTTATTTTTAAAGTTTTATTAGTTTGGTGAATGTTGTATATGTATTCCAGGGTTCTAAGCAGGTTAAGGATGTATGTTAGACAGTAAGTGCCCCAAAAGGGTTAGTAACTGCTGTTGTCACATTCACTTCTAGATTAAGAAGGGTAATCTGGGAGAGGGTGTGACATGAACAATGTGGCGCTACACCCTCTCTTGGTTCGAGAGGGATTTAGTCATAGTTGAACTATAACTTATTGTTCATTAAAGGGATTAGTTGTACTTAAGGAGTTAGATGTAACTACATGTGAAAAACGATAATTTTGGCCAATTGTACTTCAATTTGTGAAGGGTCATCACAGTGTTGACTGGTTATATCCAATGGACACAAAAATATATCTATAGTGCAAATACTGCAACTATCAGTCTTTAGTGAAGTGACCGGTAGTTAATAGATGTTGAATAATTTAATTAAAGGAGTTTAATTAATTGTACAAGTACCATCGGAGCTTCAATCTATAGGTCTATAAAGTCTCCTTTGTAGCTCAACAGGAATTATTGAGAATTAATTTTGGATTAGTTTGAATTGTTCAAATTAATTGAGGGAATTAATTATTTGTGATATATTAAATTAAATTAATTAAGTTATATAATTAATATAATGTATTTGATATATTATGATATAAAGTTTATTTTGAGAGGAACTAAATATTGAATTTGATATACAATTATATAGATGAGGTTCATATGATTAAATTTAATATAAATGTGATTTATATTAAATACCATGCATTATTAAGAGAATAAAACTATAGGTTATATTGTATTTGATACAATATTAAAACTATAGGTTATGTATTATATTTGATATAAACATATAGTTAATATATATTATATAATAAGGCAGTTATTATATATATATATAATCTAATAATTTTATTAAATTATTTTGATTTTTATATTAATTTTTGAAATTAATAGGAGGGAGTTGTAACTCTCTCCCCCTCTTTTCTCTCTGGTGAAATAACACGTGTAGAAGTGGGGGTCAAGAGATCTTCATCTTCTTCATAAAAGATTTTTTGACAGAAGGTTCTCTGATATTCTCCTAAGACTGATAGAAGAAAATTTTCTCTAAAAAAAAAAACTCTCTCCCTCTTCCCAAAAGAAAGATAGAGCCAACACCTCCTGTGATTCTCATCCCCTACAAAGAATACAGAGGAAATTCATGGGGTGGTGACCATTATGGTTTCTTGTTCGTGATAGTTCGTGAAGAATAGGGATTACGTGAGGAATGGTTCTTCAAGGGTAAGAACTTTCTAACCCTAATTCTTTTCATCTTGCATGTAGTAAATTTGTTCGAATTGCATAACTGTTGTTCTGTAATTTTGTATTATGTGAAAATTGGGATTTGGGAACGATCCCCGCTTCCGCTGCGGACCTTCGGGTTCCTTCAATCACATCAACATCAGCATCAACACCATCTTAAGTTCAACTTCCACGAAACAAGTTTCTCCAAAAATCTTATGCGAATAATTTGGCACGCCCAGTGGGACATATCTACCTCTCATCTCTCTCTCAATATCTAAACAAATCAATGGCACCAAAGAAAGCTGTATCCAAAGTAACTGCTGCAAACGATTCCTACATGGGACCTGTCACCTACAGCCGTTCAAAGGGAGCTATGAAAGAACAAAAGCAAGGTTCCATTATTATGCATAACAACTTGAAACAAATGATAAAATCTCCTAAAGGCGGGATTGTCATCAAGGAAAATTCCTTGTTTGACAACTCTAATTCTTACATCCTTGCAACCACTAATTACTTTTCAAGGTGGGCAGAGGCCATCGCTTTGAGGGAAGCTAAGAAAGAAAACGTGTTGGACTTTATCCACAATCACATCATCTATCGGTACGGTATCCCCCATCGAATTGTGACAGATAATAAGAAGTAGTTCTCTAATGGCTTGATGGATAGGATGTGTGAGAAGTTCAAGTTCAAGTAGTTCAAGTCATCCATGTACAATGCTATAGTAAATGGGTTGGCAGAGACATTTAACAAAACATTGTTTAACCTGCTAAAGAAAATTGTCTCTAAGTCAAAGAGAATTTGGCAAGAGAAGATCGGTGAGGCATTATGGGCTTACCAAACCACTCATTGTACCCCTACAGAAGTCACACCTACACTCTTGCTTATGGAGTAGAAGCCATCCTCCCTTTGGAAAGAGAGACTCCATTACTAAGATGGCGGTGAAAGAGGGATTGACTATAGAAGACAATGCCAAGTTACGTCTTCAAGAATTAGAAGCACTTGATGAAAGACAACTGGAAGCTTAACAAGCATTGGAGTGTTACCAAGTGCGAATATCTAAAGCCTTTGATAAGCACGTGAAGCCTCGATCTTTTCAAGTCGGTGATCTGGTGCTTGTTGTAAGAAGACCCAATATCATGATGAGACATACGGGAAATAAGTTCACACCTAAATAGGATGGACCCTACTGAAGGGAACCGTGAGGTCTGCAGTGAATGTGGGATCGGTCCCAATTTTTAGTTTTTCACAGAATTAAAATTACAGAACGTACAAAATATGCATTATATAAATTTTACAGCATGCTAATTGAGGGAGGAAGAAATGAAGAATTAAAACTTATCCTTGAAGCCGGAAAGGTCTTCACGTAATCCCTCGATCCGATCACGAACTTTCCTCGTATTGAAATCCCAAACAGAACAAAATCAAGTGGCCAACACCACAAGTGTACCTCCTGTATTCTTCTTAGGGTGTGAGAATGAGCAAGATGTGTGGGCTCTGCTATATTTTTGGGAAGAGGGAGAGGATTTTGAGAGGAGAGGATTTTTTTTGTGGCAGAAAACAACTTTTGTTGGGAGAGATTACTCATAGACTCCTTATGTGAAGAAGACGAAGAAGACATCAAAAAACCACTCCCTACTCCACGTTTTTCTGAGAGTAAATTAAAAAGAGGGATGTTGTAACTTCTTCCCTTTAATTAAGTAAATTAAAATAAATTTACTTTAATAATATATATATAATAACTAACTTATTATATGTATATATAACTATATGTTATATCAAATATAACTCATAACCTATAATTATTATATTGTATCAATACAATATAACCTATAGTTTTATTTCTTTCAATAAAACATGGTATTTAATATTGGGTTTTATGCCCTAAGACTTGTAGGTAGTAAACACTATTAATTGACTGTCATCGATAAAGAGTTATTGATGTTAATTCAATAAAGGTTATTGTTTGTGTTATTTGTCTATTTTGTCTTAATAACCCTAAATCCAATAAACTAACATCCAAGGTTGTCCTATAAATCTTGAACTATATGTGGAGACATACACGGATCAATGTTCAAGATACAGCTAAAAAGGGTCTATAGTATAGGGATAAAGTTGGGTACCTTATCCTGGTAACATTATGGATAGAACCCACTTTGTATTTGATACAAACACAATGATCCAATGTATTCATGTAGCTGACAGGCGAGTGAGGGTATCCTATGTAAAGAGTTTGCATAAGACTGGATCACGAAATAGTAACCACTAGATGTAACACCGTTAACTAGTTAGGTTCCTATTTCAATTGGATGACCTACGCAACTTAGTCTTAATCCTGAGTGTATTATGAACTTCTATTCACGAGAGATTTTCCTTTGACTTGTATGGGTGAGGGTGACTAGATCGCCGACCCAATATGCCTACCATCTTGGAGACAAGATCGAGTGAGAAGCTGAGAACATAATGATACAAGATGGAATTCACTCATTTCCGCCTTAAGAGTAAGTAGATGAGTGTTTCCTTAAGTGGTGTGTCTTCGAGACTTGAACAAAGAGCCCTACCCTCTCATTGGTCCGATAGAGGTTTCTATTTATTGGTTGGATCATAAACAGGTTGTTCATTAGAGGAGCATTGGTATTTAAGGACTCAAAGGTAACCCAAGGGTAAAACGGTAATTTGACCTAGTTGGTGTTACGAAGACTCATGAAGGACTAACTTGCTAATATTGGTCCTATATCCATGGACATAGAAATATATCTGTAGTGAGAAAAGTGCAACTGTGGGTCTTTGGTGGTGTACTCACAGTTAATGAATATTTATTAATTTGGTTAATGAGTATAGTCAATAAATCTCATATCATTGGATTCTAATCTACAGGTTCACCAGATCCCCTCGTTAGATCACTAGAAGATACTTAAAAGGGATAATTTGAATTGTTCAAATTAATTTGAGGAAACTATATATTGACGTGATTAATATATAATTAATTATGAATTTGATCTATAATCAAATTGGAAAGTAATACTTGAATAAGATTCAAATTAATTAATTCAAGTGAATTAGATTCATAAAGAATTAATTAATAGAGAGGTATTGTACACATACATGCAATGTATATGATAATTAAATATATACATTAAATTGGTTTAATGTATAAATAGTTATTGAATTATTGTGCAAATTAAAATTAAATAAGTGTTATTTAATTGTGTAAATTAAATAAGTTATTTAATTTGGACTAATTAATTAAATAATTGTTATTTAATTAATTACAGAAAAAGAAAATATATATTTATATAAAAGGAAAATATATATTAGGAAAAGGAAAATATATTATGGAAAGACCTTGGTCATTTCCTATATAAAGATTTCCCTATGGCTCTTTGCAACACACACAATTCTCATACAATCTTGTTGTAGAGAAACTCTGACAATTCACAACATCCTAGTGTTATTGTGCATAATTTTCTCTGAGTCTCTCTACTCTCCAAAACCTTATTCTCCTCTTCCTTTCCCAATAGTTGGATACCACCTATCCTCTATTGAAATTCTAAGAGAATAATGAGGGTTCTCTCGTGGTATTGTTTGAGAATGTTGAAGGAGTTGTTCGTGATAAGACTGTTTGGAGATTCATTCGTTAGAACCTTGGAGAGACTTGTTTGTAGCATTAGGGAATCTACAAAGGTAAGAATCGTTCTAATCCTTTTCATCATTCTAATCCTTTTCCTAAAAGCATGCTAATTTACGTGTCTATACATTTTTCTTAGATTAACGATTTTGTTATTGTAAAATCGAATCGCAGATACAAGGCGTTCTAAAGAAACACTTTCGTTACGGGATTCGATCCCTTCATTTAATATAAATTCAATTCATATTAAATTCAATTATATGAATTTCATCCATATAATTAGTATTGAATCATATTCAGATATTTAATTCCTTTCAAAATAAACTTTATATTATAATGTATGGAATACATTATATTAATTATATCACATATAATCAATTTAAATTAATTATATCATATATAATTAATCCGTCAATTAATTTGAACAATTTCAATTAATCTAAAATTAATTCTCAATAATCTCATTGAGCTATAGAGGGGACCTTATAGACATGTAGATTGAAGCTTCAGTGGTACTTGGATAATTAATTAAACTCTTTTAATTAAATTACCCAACATCCACTAACTGTTGATCACTCCATTAAAGACCCACAGTTGCATTCTTCGCACTACAAATATATTTTTGTGTTTATTGGATATAACCAGTTAACAATGCGATGACCCTTCACAAATTGCTCGTAAGTACAGTTAGACCAAAATTATCGTTTTGCCCCTGTAGTTATATCTAACTCTTTAAGTACCACTGATCCCTCTAATGGACAATAAGTCATAGTCCAACTATGACCAAATATTTCTCGGGCCAAGAGAGGGTGTGGCCACATTGTTCAAGCCCTGTTATCATCCCTTAAGGGGGAGTAATTTATCTACTTGCCCTGACATTGAGGAAGAAGTGAATTCCGTCTTGTGTAGTTGTGTTTCCAGCTTCCAATCAGATGAATTCCCAAAATGGTAGGCATATTGAGTCGGGGATCTGGCCACTCTCACCTATGAAAATCAAAGGACCGCCTTCATTGGCATGAGTTCACAACTCACTCAGGATTTAGGTCATATCACCTATGGCCATCCTGGTGAAATGTAAGTTTATATTATTAATGGCATTATATAATGAAACTAATCATTTCGTGGTTCGGTATAAGGTCGTATTTGATGGTCGGCATGGCGATAGGCTTCGCTTCTACGATGCCTCCCCATACAAACTCTTTGTATAGGATACCATGCTCACATGTCTCCACATAAATGATTAGGATCAAATCATTTGTAGCACTTTACAACACTTGTAACATCTACAAAGCGGGCCGTATTCGTAGTGTCTCAAGGATAAAATGTCTAGCCTTATCCATCTACTACAGACCATTTGGGTTATCATTTAAACATGATCCACCTGTATGTCTTTACATATATATATAAATTATGTAAAATAACCTAGAATATTTGTTAATTGGATTGAGTTATGTTCGCTCATAAAATAACAATTATTTTAACAATAACAATTTGTTTATATAAAGTTTACAAACTACGAGAATACAAGAGAGATTTAGGACATCAATCCCAACAATCTCCCACTTATCCTAAAGCTCAGGGAGCCAAATATACAATACAAATAATGTACAAAATACAATAAACTAGGACATACAATATACTCCAATAACATCTCCCACTTGCCCAAGACAACATGTCGTATATCCCGTAGGCCTAGACTTTCTAGATGACCTTCGAACACTTTAGCCGTAAGAGTCTTTGTAAACGGATTAGCAACCTTGTGCTTTGAAGCAATCTTCATGACAATCATGTCACCTCGATGAACAATCTCTCGAATCAAGTGATATTTCTACTCAATGTATTTGCCTCTTTGATGATTCCTAGGTTCCTTAGAAATTGCCATAACACTACTATTATCACATAAAAATATGATGGGCAAATACATATTTGGAAAAACTTCCAAATCAATAAGAAACTTCTTAAGCAAAACAACATCTTTAGCAACTTCACAAGTAGCTATGTATTCGACTTCCATAGTGACAATAGCTCCTCCATTCAGAGTAAACATTGACCCTGCTGTGGATTTCTGAGAATCCCGATCAGTCTGAAAGTAAGAGTCCATGTATCTTGTAAGGATCAAATCCTTATCTCCATACACAAGCATATAGTCCCTCGTTCTTTAAAGGTACTTGAGGATTCCAATGATCTAATATTAGATTGGATTGATATATACTGACAATCCCTACTGCATAGAAAATGTCAGGTCTTGTACATTACATTGCATACATAAAGGTACCAACAACCGATGCATAGGGAATTGGTCTCATTGCCTCAACCTCTCGAGGAGTTTTAGGATACCGTTCCTTCGACAATACAATTCCATGCCTGAAAGGTAATACTTATTGGAATTGTACATCGAATATCTGACAAGCATCTTGTCAATATACGATGCCTGAGACAAGGGCAACAAGTTCTTATGGTCTCTGATGATTTGGATCCCTAGAACAAACTATAATTCTCCCAAATCTTTCATTTCGAATTGGGTGGCCAACCACTTCTTTACATTAGTCAGAAAACCTACATCATTCCCAATGAGTAGGATATCATCCATATATAGCACGAGGAAAGCTACTAAGTTGTTAATGATTTTCTTGTAAATAAAATGCTCATAAATATTTTGATTAAAACCATGAGAATTAATCGTAGCATAAAATCTTATATTCTAAGATCGAGATGCTTATTTCAGTCCATAAATGGACTGATTAATTTTGAAAACCTTTTTCTCTTGATCTTGTTCAATGAATCCTTCTGGTCGATTCATGTAGATGGTTTTTTCAAGAATGTCATTCAAAAAAGTAGTCTTGATGTCCATTTTCCATATTTCATAGTCATAATATGTAGCTATGGACAAGAGAATTCTAATAGACTTTAACATGACAACAGATGAGAAAATTTCTTTATAGTCACTCCCTCAACCTAGGTATAACCCTTTGCTACAAGTCTAACTTTAAAAGTCTATACATTTCCATATACACCTCTTTTTCTCTTGTAGATTCACTTACAACGTACAGGTTTTATCTCATCAGGTTGATTTATAAGCTCCTAGACAAAATTGAGGTACATAGACTCCATTTCTTAGTTCATAGCTTTGATCCAATCATCCTTGTCAACATTTTCTATTGCTTGTCTATAAGACAATGGATCCTCAACACCACCATCAGTTATGATGTCTTGGGCTTCTATTAAACTCATGTAGCATACAGGTGGGTTCATAACCCCACTACGTTGAATATTTAATTCTTCTCATATATACTTTATATTATAATGTATCAAATACATTATATTAACTATATAATATATAATTAATTTAAATTAGTTATATCACATATAATTAATTCCCTTAATTAATTTGAACAATTCAAATTAATCCAAAATTGATTCTTAATAATCCCTGTTGATCTACAGATGGACCTTATGGACTTGTAGATTGAGGCTCCATTGGTACTCAGATGATTAATTAAACTCCTTTAATTAAATTATCCAACATCCATTAATTACTGGTCAATCCACTAAAGACCGATAGCTACACTCTTCGTACTACAAATATATTTCTGTGTCCATTAGATATAACCAATCAACAGTACGATGACCCTTCACAAATTGCTCGTATGTATAGCTGGGTCAAAATGACCGTTTTATCCCTATAGTTACATCTAACTCCTTTAGTACCACTGATTTCTCTAAATCATAATCCAACTATGACCAAACCCCTCTTGGGCCAAGAGAGGTGGTGCCACCTTGTTCAGACCTCGAATCAGGCCGTAAGGGAGCAATTTATCTACTTACCCCGATATTAGGGAAGGAGTGAATTCCATCTTGTGTAGTTGTGTTCCCAGTTCCTTAATCAGACGAATCCCTAAAGTGGTAGGCTTATTAAGTCGGCAATCTGGCCATCTCACCCATACAAATCAAAAGACCGCCTTCATAGGTAGGAGTTCACAACTCACTTAGGATTTAGGTTGTCACCTATGGTCATCCTGATGAAATGTAAGTTTATATTATTAATGACGTTATATAATGAGACTATTCATTATGTTGTCTGGTCTTATACAAAACCCTTTGTATAGGATACCCTCCCTCACATATCTCTACATGAATGATCAGGATTAGATCATTTATAGCACTTTACAATAATTGTAACATCTACAAAGTAGGTCATATTCATAGTATCACCAGGATAAGGTTTCCAGCCTTATCCATCTACTATAGACCATTTAAGTTATCACTTAAACATGATCCACTTATATGTCTCTATATACATGTTTGAGCTATAGAAGATAACCTTGGATGTTAGTTTATTAATTTTGTGGGTTAATGATACTAAATGTTGAATAAAACATTTCATATTTTATTAAATAAATAAAATTATTTGTACATTACAATTACAAACTACATGACCCACGTGATTTAAGGCATCAACCCCAACGAGTATTGTACTCCTTGAACTTTTCAAGTGCTTTAGACTTGTGTTGCATTAGGTATAGATACCTATATCTAGAATAATCATCTATGAAAAAGATGAAATATTTATACTCTCCTCGTGCTCTTACATTCATTGGACCACAGAGATCTAAATGTATAAGCTCCAAGGTCTCTTTGGCTCTATAACCTTTTCCAGTAAAAGGTCATTTTGTTATTTTGCCTTCAAGGCATGACTCACATATAGGTAAAGAGCTTTTTTTCTAAATCATTTAGAAGTCTACTCTTCATAATCTCTCAATTCTATTGAGATTAATGTGTCCTAACCTTATATGCCAAAGATGAGCATTTTCTTTAGGAGAAATTCTCTGTCTTTTAACAGTTGTTGCCGTTTTGAACATTTCAGTATTTAGCACAGCTTTTGTAATTAATGACCTTAATACATACAAGTTACTTTCCATTGAATACTTTAGTTCAATAAGATAAAAAACAAAAATTAAGTTCCACTTGATTTTGGGAACTACATATACGTCATCCAATAACATATATTGTTTCTTGTCCAAAAATAACTTAAATCTACCTATGGCAACAACTGAAACGACCTCACCAGTACCGATTCTAAGAGTCATTTCTTCAGCTACCAATTGTCTTCAGGAATTAAATTCCTAATAGGAAGAGCATACATGATTAGTAACTCTTGAATCAACTATCTAGGTAGAACCATCATTCTCTACTAAGCACGTCTGCAAGACAAATAAATCAGATTTATTTTCTTTGGAGTTCTTCCTTTTCTGGAGAGTAGTAGGATTAGTTCCATAACCCATATCATAAACTCGAAGTTTCATCAATTCTCGTTGATTAACTTCATTAGATTTGGCAACATTTTCTTTCTCTATTTGTCTCTTGACATTCAATATGGATTGGAGTTTATCGAGGGAGCTGACATTACTGGTTTCGTTGTCATCAACCCCACTTTGTTTGAATTGTGAGAACTTTCGCTCAAACAATTCTTGCATTGATTACATGATCTGATGTGCAGTGACCATGCTCTCAAATCTTTTGATTAAGGCATCAAGTATGCTTGACAAAATATTAACTCGGGCCTTATCATTGGCCTTCGTCCACATTTTCTATGCATCATAAACATTTCATGTTGCATCAAGGGTTGGGACTAGAGGCCTCATTCAAGAGGATGTTGAGGTTGTTAACCACAATTTTTTTTTTAACTAATTCTTTCCATGTTGTATAATTAAAATCGGTCAAACAAGTAGAGGCAAATATGGAAAAATACAATTTGACATTTTTGCTGAAAAGAAACAAATTGATCTAATCAATTTTAGCAAAAACTAAATGAACCCTATTTAACATCTAATTTTTTCCATGATACTTCAGTGATTTAGGACAAAAGCCACCAAAAGGCAGTCAGTTGTCCCTTCATTTAACTGAGGCAACCAATTATTACACCAGAATAACTCTTATTCCTATAATATTTAGTCATAATTGATTTGGTCAAGAAATCATTAACTAGCTTAACAATTTAACGTAAGTGTGACCCTTCATTTTAGACCCTAGAGTTCCGCCCCAATGAGCCAACCGAAGGGAAAAATCGACTGGGAAAAAAACGAAAGTGATCCTATCCATTTCTTGAGTTCACCTTGTTATTGACCTAATGGATATTAAGGGAGAAACATGAGTGGAAGATTAACATATTGTATATATCTTTTTCCTCAAACTGAGTATTTTAAAAACCTTAGGGTTTAATTAACTTAGAAAAAATACGACTAATTATTTTTACTAAGTGATTGCTTAAGTTTGCCCAACAATAACACTTATTTTGGATAGTTAAACATTTTTAACTAATGTTCGATAAACATTTTAACAAACTTTAATCAACAATTGCATGCTTGTAGCAAATATATCTAATTTATCTTCTAGGCCAGTTCCCAGGTAGGGGTGTTCTGTTTCCATCAACTTAAATACCCCAGCCTAGACAGAACTAGCCTTAGACAAATGTCCCTTTTAGATACGTTTATTACCATTTTAATCTTTTATTAAAACCAATTTAATCCTATTAAACCGATTTTTAATCTCATTAGAAATTTTGTGATTTTAGATTTATGTGAATCATATTTTTAAACTATTTAAAAAAATGATTTGAACCTAAGTTTGCATGCAATCTGAATTATTAATTTTAATTTATAATTTCATTTAATTATAACGATTATAAAATAAATGAAACAAATTAAAACCATTCGTTGCATTTGATATCATACTTTGTAAAATTATAACATTTATAAAATTACCTAAAGTAATGACATGCTTCATATAATCTCCATTTCATTACTTAACATACATAACAATTATATACTAAAGTAATAAACTAAAATAATATTCATACATACATCCAATAATATAAATGATGCATGCCAATGTTATTATGCATGCAAGCATATATTATAACACTTATATTATATGATGTATGATGCATGAGCATACTATAAAATAGATCATGCAATTATATATTATAATATTTATAATATAGACGATGGATGAATAATGCATAACCTCTGGTGGGATTTTACTATTGTTGGGTTGTATGTCCTAAAACTCGCAGTTTGTAATGTTAAACATATTCTATTATCAATAAAGATGTTATTGACGTTTATTCAATAAAACTGTTATTGAATATGTGAATGCACTTGTAAAGTCTAAATCCAATAAACTAAAGATCCATGACTATTATATGAATACATGAACTTTATGTGGAGACATATGAGTGGATCAAATTCAGTAAATAGCCAAAATGGTCTATAGTATACGAATGAGGCTGGGTACCTTATTCTGGTAACACTATCGAATGCGGCCCACTCTGTAGTTGTTACAATTTGTTGCAAAGTGCTACAAACAAATTGATCCTAATTTGTTCATGTATTAGCATGAGGAGCGTAGGCATCCTATGCAATGAGTTTGCATAAGATCAGACCAAGAATTAAGTTACCCTTACTTTATAACTCTGTTTACTGTTTAAGACTGATTATTTCAAAGCAATGACCTAGTAACTTGACCTTAATCCATAGCTTACTATGAACTCTTGTTTATTCGGGATTATCCTAAGATTTGCATGAGTGAGGATTGGCTCAACAACACCGGCTGAATACAATTTCAGGGTTAAGAACGGACAAATAGCTGAGGACATAGGATGCAAGACGGAATTCACTCCTACCCGTTTTTAAAGACAATAGAGATGTTATTCTCTTAAGTGCTGACTCCGAGTCTTGAACAAGAGGCCCCACCCTCTCATTGGCTCGAGAGTGACTTAGTTTAGTGATTGGATCACAAATCGATTGTTCATTAGAGGACCCATAGAACATAAAGAGCAAGATGTAATCTCAGGGGTAAAACAACTTATGACCCAGCCGTTATTATGAAAAACTAGTAAAGGGTTGACTTACTTATCATGGTTATATCAAATGGACACATATATATCTATAGTGATGGGAATGCAACTATAGGCTATAGTGGACAGTTGTATTAGTTAACGCATGTTGATTAACTAGGTTAAAGAGTTTGACCGGTTAGTCTTGGATCGTTGGAGCTCATGATCTATAGGTCCATCAGGTCTCCTTGCTAGCTCACTACTAAAAAAATCAAAGAATTAGGTGAAGTAAGAATTTGAAATGTTAAAATTTGGGAATTAGGAAAAATTGTATTTTATATGAGATATAATTTACAATTAAATAATTAATTTATTAAATATTTTTTATAGTATTCTTGAACATTAACATGAAAGTATTTTTTTAACTTGATTAATATGATTAATCAAAGTTAGGTGTCAAAAATAATTTAATATGTGATATTAAATTTATTTTTAAATATTTTCTAAATTATGAAAATGTTTTTTCATAAAAGTTTGTTATATTTATATTAAAATTAGTTAGTGAAAAAATCCAATTGTTGGATTTTCCCACTAACTAAGTGGACTTTGAAATGACACTTCCCAAGCTTGACACCTAAAGATTACTGTTGGGGTTGATGCCCTAAATCTCGTAGGGTCTTATAGTTTGTAAACCTTGTATGAACAAACTCTTATGTGATTAATAATATATGATATTTTTATTCACTTTGTCTATAAAATATGTAATATTTTAGTTGCATTAACCTCAAACCAATAAACTAACATCCAAGGTTATTGTTGTAACTTAAACATGTATGTGGAGACATGCAGGTGGATCATGTTTAAGTAATAACCTAAATGGTCTATAGTATATGGATAAGGTTGGGTACCTTAGCTTGATGACACTACGAGTATGACCCACTTGTAGGTGTTATAAATTATTGTAAAGTACTACAAATGATCTGATCCTGATCATTCATGTATTAGACATGCGAGCGGGGATATTTTATACAAAGGAGTTTGTATAAGACCGACCACAAAATATTTAGTCTCATTATATAACACCATTCATAATAGAGACTTTCATTTCACCAAGATGATCATAGGTAACATGCCTTAATCCTGAGTGAGTTGTGAACTCCTGAATATGAGGGCATTCCTTTGATTTGTATAGATGAGAGTGGCCAGATCGTCGACTCAACAAGCCTTCCATTTTGGGGATTTGTCTGATTGGGGAGCTGGGAACACAACTACACAAGATGAAATTCACTCCTTTTCCGAAGCAGGGATAAGTAGATAAATTGCTGCCTTAAGGGCTGATTCTGGGTCTTTGACAATGAGGCGCCATACCCTCTCCTGGCTTGAGAGGGGTTTAGTCATAGTGGGACTATGATCTATTGTTCATTAGAAGGATCAGTGGTACTTAAAGAGTTAGATATAACTATAGGGGCAAAACGGTAATTCGACCCAGCTGTACTTGCGAGTAATTTGTGAAGGGTCATTGTACTATTGATTGGTTATATCCAATAGACATAAAAATATATCTATAGTGCGAAGAGTGCAGTTTTCGATCTTTAGTGGAGTGCTTGACAGTTAACGAATGGTGGATAATGTAATTAAGGTGTTTAATTAATTATTCATGTACCGTTGGATCTTCAAGCTACAGGTCCATAAGGTCCCCTTGGTAGCTCAAAAAGATTTTGTTGAGAATTAGTTTTTGAATTAATTTGAATTGTTCAAATTAATAGAGGGTTTTAGTTATATATGGTATAATTAAATTATTTCAATTACATATATGATATAATTTTCATAATGTATTTGATATATTATAGTTTATTGGAAGAAAATAAATATTTGAATGAGATTCAAATATATTTTCTATGAATGTGATTCATAGTTGTTAAAGTTAATATAAATACGATTTATATTAAATGCCATATAATAGAGAAAAGAAACTACAGAGGCATTTGATCACCCTACTGTGACTTTTATCTTGCCTCACTGAAGCATCATTGCAAAATAGATGTCACTTAGGGTACACTAGACTATTTCACTAAAACTTGATTGGTTTTCTAAAAGTGGTATAATGCAAGTAGACTAAAATAATTTTTTTCCTTTTTCAGCAAATTTAAAATGGCTACTGCGACTATTTACTTGCCGTCGATAAGTTAATTGGCAAGAACTACGCTAGTTGGAAAAATGCGATCAACACTATTTTAATCATCAATGACCTGTGTTTTATCCTGATGGAAGAGTGTCCTTCTATTCCACCTCCTAATGCTCCTTGAAATATTCTGGAAGCATATGAGTGCTGGAAAGGGCAAACGAGAAGGCCCAAGTGTATATCTTAGCAAGCCTTAACGAAGTCTTGGCCAAGAAGAATGAGCCCATGCTCACCGCCCATGAGATCATGGAGTCCTTGAGGGGAATGTTCAGACAACCGCCTGCACAGCTCAGGCATGACGCTCTCAAGTACATCTTCAATGCCCGTATGCAAGAGGGGACATCTATTCGAGAAATTTTCTCAACATGATGATCCACTTCAACGTGGCGGAGATGAATGGGTCAAGCATCAATGAGTCTAGTCAGGTTAGCATCATTCTGGAACCTTTACTTGAAAGTTTCCTACACTTCTGTAACAATGTTGTTTTGAACAGGATTAACTACAATCTGACTACCCTGCTCAACGAGCTGCAGATTTCCGATCCTTGTTGAAAAGCAAGAAGAATAAGGGTGAAGAAAATGTTGTTTCATCTTCCAAAAAATTCCATAAAGGTTCGACCTCAGGAACTAAGTTTGTACCTTCTTCCTCTGGCACTAAAAAATGGAAGAAAAATAAGGGTGGAAAGGGGAAGGCTTCTGCTAACCCAGGAGTTGATGCTTTAAGGGGTAGACAACCTATCAGGGTTGATAAGGGAAAAGGTTTACATTGCAACCAGGATGAGCACTGGAAGGGGAACTGCCCCAGATATTTTGCAGAAAAGAAAAAAGTCAAACAAGGTAAATATGATTTGCTTGTCTTGGAAACTTCTTTAGTGGAGAATGATGATTCTGCCTGGATTATTGACTCTAAGGCCACTAACCATGTTTGTTCTTCATTTTAGGGAATTATTTCTTGGCAACAACTTGATGCTAGTGAGATGCTGATGCGATTTTGAACTGGGCATGTCATCTTAGCTATGGCAGTGGGAGGTCTCCGGTTGACTTTACAGAACAAATTTCTCATTTTGAAAGATGCATATATAGTTCCTGATTTAAAAAGGAACTTGGTTTCTGTAAAGTATTTATTAGAACATTATTATCAAATCAACTTGTCTTTCAATAAAGTGTTTATTACAAAGAATGGTGTTGATATATGTTCTGCAAAACTGGAAATAAGTGCTAGCAATAAATGCCCTCCATAACATAAAGATATTTAAAACTGTTGTAACTCAAATTAAAAGACTAAGAATTTCTCCTAAGGAAAATGCCCAACTTTGGCACCTAAGACTAGGACACATTAATCTCAACAGGATTGAGAGGATGGTGAAGAATGAACTTCTAAACGAGTTAGAAGAGAATTCTTTACCTGTGTGTGAGTCATGCCTTGAAGGCAAGATGACTAAAAGAACCTCTAGAACTAGTATATTCAGTCCTTTGTGGTCCGATGAATGTAAAATCTATGGGAGATTATGAATATTGCATCATTTTCACTGATGATTTCTCAAGATAAAGGTACATTTATTTAGTGCAACATAAGTCTGAATCTTTTGAAAAGTTCAAAAAATTCAAGGCTGAAGTTGAAAATGCATTAAATAGAATGGTTAAAACATTTCGATCTAGTCGAGATGGAGAGTTTATGGATTTAACATTTCAGAACTATATAGTAGAACATGGAATTGTTTCCCAACTCTCAACACCTAGTACACCTCAGCAAAATGGTGTATCAGAAAGGTAAAATCGAACCCTGTTAGACATGGTTCGGTCTATGTTGAGTTACGCTTCCTTACCTGACTCGTTTTGAGGTTATGCAATAGAGACTGTAGCGTACATCCTGAACTACATTCCCTCTCAGAGTGTTTCTGGAACACCTTTCGAGTTATGAAATGATCGAAAAGCTAGTTTACGTCATTTCAGAATCTGGGGTAGCAGCACATGTGCTTGAGGCTAATCCTAAGAAATTGGAACCACGTTCAAGATTATGCCTATTTGTAGGCTAACCCAAGGGAATAAGAGGTGGTTATTTCTTTGATCCTATAGAAAACAAAGTATTTGTATTGACAAATGCTACTTTTCTTAAGGAAGACCACATAAGGGAGCACGGACCCATAATTAAAATTGTGTTGAATGAGATTTCCAAAGAAACTACTGAATCTTCAACAAAAGTTATTGAAGAGCCTAGTACCTCAACAAGAGTTGTTGAAGTAGGTTCATCTAGTAGGTCAAATCCATCTCAAGTGTTGAGGGTTCCTCGACGTAGTGGAAGGATTGCGAATGCACCTATTCCCTATATGGGTTTAACTGAAATCCTAGCTATGGTAGCTGATGACGAAGTTGAAGATCCATTGTCTTACAAGAAGGCAATGAAGGATGTTGACAGAGATAAATGGATCAAAGCCATGGATCACGAAATGGAGTCTATGTACTTCAATTGAGTATGGAATCTTGTAGATTAACCTGATGGGGTTAAACTTATAGGTTGTAAATGGATCTACAAGTGAAAACGGAGTGTTGATGGGAAGGTGCAAACCTTCAAGGCTAGACTGATGGCAAAGGGTTATACCTAGGTTGAGGGTGTTGAATAAAACCCTAAACCCTAAACGACTATGATTTCAGGCTGACGGGGATTCTAGGAAATCTACATCAAGATCAGTGTTCACTCTTAATGGAGGGGCAGTAGTATCGCAAAGCACAAAGTAGGGGTGCATCGTGGACTCCACCATGGAGGCTGAGTAGCGGCTTGTGAAGCTGCTAAGAAAGTCGTTTGGCTCAGGAAATTCTTGACTGATCTGGAAGTTGTTCCAGACATGTCAAAGCCCATCACATTTTATTGTGATAATAATGGTGCTATGGCTAATTCCCGAGAGCCTAGGATTCATAAGCGTGGCAAGCCCATAGAGCGGAAGTATCATCTCATCTGAGAGATTATGTATCGAGGGGACGTGATTGTCACGCAGATAGCTTCGGAGCACAAAGTTGTTGATCTGTTTACAAAGACTCTCACGGCTACAATGTTTGAGGGACAGATCATGTTTGGACTAGGGCAAGTTGGAGATATTGTATTGGGCGTGTTATGCCCTAGTTTATTGTTTATGTACTTGTATTTTATTATATTGTACACTCCACTAGCTTTAGGTCAAGTGGGAGATTGTTGAGGATGATGCCCTAAATCTCGTAGGGTTCTATAGTTTGTAAACATTGTATGAACAAACTCTTTATGTGATTAATAAAATATATGATATTTTATTCACTTTGTCTATAAAATTTGTGATATTTTAGTTGCATTAACCACGAACCAATAAATTAACATGCAAGGTTATCATTGTAACTTAAACATGTATGTGGAGACATACTAGTGGATCATGTTTAAGTGATAACCTAAATGGTCTGTAGTAGATGGATAAGGTTGGGTACCTTATCCTGGTGACACTACGAGTATGACCCGCTTTATAGGTGTTACAAATGTAGTGAAGTGCTACAAATGATCTGATCCTGATCATTCATGTATTAGACATGCGAACGGGGATATTCTATATAAAAGAGTTTGTATAAGACTGGACCACAAAATATTTAGTCTTATTATATAATACTATTCATAATAGAGACTTATATTTCACTAGGATAACCATAGGTAACATGTCCTAAATTCAGAGTGAGTTGTGAACTCCTGCCTATGAGAGCGGTCCTTTGATTTGTATGGGCGAGAGTGACAGATCGTCGACTCAACAAGCCTACCATTTTGGAGATTCGTTTGATTAGGGAGCTGGGAACCTAGCTGCACAAGATGAAATTGACTCTTTCCCTGAAGCAAGGGTAAGTAGATAAATTGCTCCCTTAAGAGCTGATTCCGGGTTTTGTACAATGTGAGCCACACCCTCTCTTGGCCTGAGAGGGGCTTAGTCATAGTGGGACTATGATCTATTGTTCATTAGAGGAATCAATGGTACTTAAGGAGTTAGATATAACTATAAGGGCAAAATGATAATTTTGGTGTATTTGTACTTACGAGCAATTTGTGAAGGGTCATCATACTGTTGATTGGTTATATCCAATGGACACATAAATATATCTGTAGTGCGAAGAGTGCAACTATTGATCTTTAGTGAAGTGCCCAACAATTAACAGATGGTGAATAATGTAATTAAATGGTTTAATTAATTATTCATGTACGGTTAGAGCTTCAAGCTACAGGTCCATGAGGTCCCATTGGTAGCTCAAAAGAATTTAGTTGAAAATCAGTTTTGAATTAATTTGAATTGTTTAAATTAATTGAGGGATTTAATTATATATGATATAATTAAATCATTTCAATTATATATGATACAATTGTCGTAATGTATTGGATACATTATAGCTTATTGGGAGGAAATAAATATTTGAATATATTAAATGTCATATAATAGAGAAAAGAAACTATAATTTATATGTATGTGATACAATATTAAAACTATAGGTTATATGTTATATTTGATATAACATATAATTTAATATAAATATAATATGATAAGTTAGTTATCATATTTATATTATTATTATTATAATTATTTGAATAATAAGGAAGGGAGTTAACTCCCTTCCCCATATTTTCTCTCCACCCACATTAGTGGGTTAGTTATTCAATTTGGCAATTGAAGAATAAAATAAAAACAGTTTTTCGTCTTCTTGTATGTTGAATTGTGTTGAACAGTTGAGAGTTACAGAAAAGTTATGTGAGTTTGCCTTGTGTGTGAAATCTCTCAATCTTCTTCATCCTCCGCCTTAAGACTTATCCCTCCTAACCAAAATAGTCAGAGCCCACCACTCCTGGGTTTTCACCTCGAGAATACCAAGGATTCCATTGTGGTTGTGTTCGGGTTTCTGTTCGAGTTTTGTTGAAGAAGGTCTTCAAGAGGTTCGTGACTGTTCGAGGGATTCCTGAAGAAAGGTTCTTCAAAGGTGATATTGCTTGTACTTATTTCTTGTAATAGCATGTTGTGATTTATTTTAAATGCATACCACTTGTATGTTTACTGTAACCTTAGTATTCGATAATTAATGAAATTTGGATGATCCGCTTCTACTTAAGGTTCTTGTCACATGAGTTCCTTTAGGGGATACTGTCCCTATCCCCACCCTGTTCTCGGTCAGGGAACCGTTTTTTAACTTTGGTTTGACCCCCGGTCAAATCGAGGAGAGGGAGGGACCCGACTCCACGGGGATTTTTGCCAATCCTACTTAGGTTTCAATCCCGTGTTATGCGTTTTTTATATTGTTTTGTGTGATTTTAATTATCCGTGGTTGGTGTTCTAAAATTTCTGTTATTTTTTTACGATTGGTGCATTAAGGTCCTAAACACTAAATAAAAATAGAAACCATTTTTTAATTCTAAAATTAAAATTAAAATATAAAGTATGCTTTAGTTCTTTATGTTGCAATTAAAAAAGAAATCAGTCTCTTTAGTTCTTAGGAAAAAAGTTCAGTGCAGTTTCTTTATCTTATGTGAAAGATTTTTTTTCAAAATTTAGAGAGGATTTAATCTCAATTCTCAACAACATACTCTTGAATTGGTAATGTTTATCTTCCTAGAATTTTTAATTCTTATATTCTTAAATCGATGTAATAGTTTTTAATATTTTTATTGGGAATATTTTCGTAGAGTTAGCTCTAAGTCAATATGGAGAGATACTTTTATTGTGGCGTTAATTTTTTGCACATAATTTTTATATTCACATTAAGCTCTATATAGTTTTGTTTGTTTCAATGTTATTTTACATTCAGATTACTCGTATAGGTTTTTAAAATTAATTTCATAGTTCAAGCTAGATGATTATTTTATCAAATATCACTCGTTTGGATATACGAACTCGCAAGTAAGTTATAAAATTTTCTAGGACTTAAGTTTTTATACTTTCTAATCTATATAATAGAATGTAATATTCTTATTATTAATACTTTTGTAGAGATAATTGAAAATTAATATGGATCAATAATATAAAAGAAAAACAACAATAGATACGGTAGAGTCATCATCTTCAAAAAAGAAAATTGTTTTAGATTCTGATCGATCTTATACAGAAATCAATCTAGAAGAACTACCCGCAGATCTTGGTCTAAGAACCAAAATTTATGATTATAGTAATAATATTCGAGATCAAGTTCATAGAGCATATTTGCTAAAAGGTCTGTGTCAACCCCAAAATTGTACTTTTCTACTTATGAAATCTGGTACAAAGTTAAAACGATTTAATTCAACTTGTTTAGTGAATATTCTAATTGGTTAGAATATAGCATTTTAAAAGATGCTGCATTTTGTTTTTGTTGTTATCTATTCAAATTAGAAGTAAATGAAGAGTCAGGAGGTGACTATTTTATTAGTGAAGGATTTTCTAATTGGAAGGAAAAAAAAAAAAATTGAGTATTCATGTTGGTGGTCATAATACTGCACACAGTAAGGCTTTGGGTAAATATGAGACTCTTTTGAAATAAAAACAACATATTGAGACTTTACTAAATAAGATGTCTGACTAAGCACGAGTTGAGTATCGAACTCGTTTAGATGCATCAATTGATTATATTCGATTTTTATTATGACAAGGATTTGCATTTCATGGATATGATGGGACAAATGATTCAAAGAATTAGAGTAGTTTTCTTCGACTTTTACAATGGTTATGCAATCATAATAAAAATATTGAAGTTGTCACTTTGAAAACAGATAATTTGAAATTGACTTCGCCTGATATTCAAAAGGATATAGCTCATTCCATTGTTGTAGTAGTTGTTAATATGGTTATAAAATATATGAGTGACAAACAGTTTTCTATCTTGATAGATGAATCAAAAGATGTATATTCAAAGGAGCAGACATTAGTTGTATTGCGATATGTGGATAAAGACCATGTTATTGAACGATTTGTTGGAATCATACATGTCAATGATACAACTTTTTTATCACTTAAGAAAGTCATAGATATATATATATATATTTTTATCAACATGGGATAAGCATCGGTAGTTTATGAAGACAAGGATATGATGGAGCTGAAGAAACCATGAGGTCCACAACGGAAGCGAGGATTGTTCCCAATTTCCAGTTTCACAGAATTATTAAATTACATAACTCTATGCATTTTAATAAGAATACAGCATGCTTTAGGAAGGAAATTTGAGAAGGAAAAACAACTTACCCTTGAAGATCTAAAACCTTCACAAATTTCCTCTTCAAATGGTCACGAACAAACACGATCATAAACCCTTTGATGATCGTGATCAATAAACAAAAATGGCCACCACCATAAAAGAGACCTCCTGATTCTCCTTGGGATGAGAATATGAGCAAGAGTTGTGGGCTTTGATATGAATTTTGGGAGAGGGAGAGAAAATTTGAGAGAGAGGATAAAAACTTTCAGGAAGATCTTGGAAAACACTTACAGAGAGTTCTATTCTCTTCTTGGGAAGAAGATGAAAACATGAAATAAAATAACCAACTCCCCTACACGTCTAATGAGAGAAAATTAAGGGGGGAGAGTTATAATTTTGAAAGTTAAATTTAAATTAAAAATAGGTTTAATTTAATATATATAATGTTATATCAAATATAAAAAACCCAAGTTGTGTCCATTCCAATTTTGACTTCTAAATAGCCCGATTTCCCATGGAGTTTGGAAGCAATCATTGAGGAGAACCTGAAGAAGTTTTGACTCAAATACTTGAGATTTTGTTTGTTTATAACTAACAGTTGTAATGGCCAGCTAGTATATTCTTTTAAATACCACTTATTTTAAATTCAAACACAGAGTTATCATCATTTTCTTAGTTTTCTGTAAACATCAAAATCTGTACGCAATCTTCATCAGTAAAAAAAATTCAGATCTTCCCGTGGACGTAGACAATCTTGCCGAACCACGTAAACATTGTGTCTCCTTGTTCTCCTCTTATCTTTCTTATTCATTCATGTGTTTTCTTTACTGCAAATTGCGTGCCATTCATTTAACTTTCAAATCGCATCGGGTAATCAGATTATTGAGTCAATCATGCATCGATTCTTTACTATCGAGTAGCTTCGAGTACATCATTTTCACCTTCGAGTCGCACTGAGTATCGTTCAAGAACTATCGAGTACGATCAAGTAATAGTTTTGTTGTCATCGAGTTGCATTGAAGATTTAATAGAGATTCGTTAGACAAAGAAGGGAATTCTCATTGAAGATCGTGTAGGAAGCAGTCGAGCATCGAGTTCCGAGTATCAAGGATTTAGCATAATAATTATGAGTCATTTCTTTATCTCTCCAATGTTGATTTTGAGTATTTGGGACTTGTGAAGAGTGATTAACCCAACAATTTGTGGTATCAGAGCTTGTAAAGATCATCAAGGTCAACTTTCTAGGAGCTTTAAGATTCTCATGAAATCAAGACTCGATACTCGATCGGATTAGAAATGGCTGTTCCAAGGTATGAGATTGAGAAGTTTGATGGGAAGTGCGATTTTGGCCTATGGAAGGCCAAAATCAAAGCCATTCTTGGACAGTAAAGAGCACACAAGGCCCTTTTAGCCCATTAACATTGTCAACCACCATATCAGCACAAGAAAGAGAAGACATGGAGCTTACATCATATAGGACTCTAGTTCTAAATCTCAGTGACAGTATTTTGAGGCAAGTAATTGATCAAGATATAGCCTACAAGATGTGGGTCAAGCTGGAAGGTCTTTTTTCCAACCAAGGATTTCCCCCAATAAAATGCATCTGAGGGAGAAGTTCTTCACGTTCAATATGGATTCTGCCAAGCCTCTTTTAGATAATTTGGATGAGTTCAAGAGGATAGTCTCAAAGTTCAAGAGCCTTGGAGAGAAAGTTTGTGACGAGAATGAGGCTTTTGTGCTATTAAACTCTCTACCCAAAGCCTATAAGAAGGTGAAGAATGCTTTGAAGTATGGCATAGAATCAGTCACCATTGATGCGATCATTTCAGCATTAAGAACTAGAGAGTTAGAGCTTCAGTCAGTCAAAAAGGAGCAGCTTAGTGCAGAGGGACTATTTGCCAAGGGGAAGAACAAGCAGAACCAGTCTAAGGGGAATAAAAACTAGTCAGATGAAGAGCACAAACCTAAGACCAAGCTGAGATGCAATTACTGCAAGAAGAAAGGTCACCTGATGAGGGATTGCAATAGTCTAAAAAGGAAAAACCAAGAAAAAGAGAAGGATTAGAAAGGGAAAAAATTAGAAGCATCAGTGGTTGAAGGTTCCTACTTTTTACTCTAATGCCTTAGCCTCCACCAGAAATCAAACCAACCAAATCAGTCCTCTTGGAAAGCATGATTGGGTACTTGACTCCGGATGTACCTATCACATGTTACCTTTCAAACCTTGGTTTAGTACTTAGAAGGAAATAGATGAGGAATCAGTGTACAAGGGAAACAATGAAGCCTGCCAGATAGGTTGGTTTAATGTCCTTATACGGATCAATCAAGCTTCTAAGAAATGTTAGACATGTACCTTTGCTCAAGAGAAACTTAATATCTCTAAGCATTTGGACTCCATTGGGTGTGAATGTAGAGGAAAAGGTGGAGTTCTTGATGTGATCAAGGATTCCAAAGTTGTGTTGGTTGGTGAGAAGGTCAATGAACTTTACATTGTGAGAGGAGTAAAGATGATGACAAGTGCCTACACAGCTTTAATAGCAAGCATAGCAGAGGCTGACTTGTGGCACAAAAGACTATCCCATATTAGTGAGAAAAGGATGCAAGCTCTGTCCAAGTAAGGAATCTTGTCCAAAGGTATTAGTGAGCAGCTTTCCTTTTGTGAACACTGCATTTTAGGTAAAGCAACAAGGAAAAGTTTCACAAAATCTCAGCATACCACCAAAGAAGCATTGGACTACATCCATTCTGACCTATGGGGACCATCTCCTACTCCAAGCCTTAGTGGTACTTTAGAACCGATAATGGTCTTGAGTTTTGTAATGAACACTTTGATAAATTTTGTAGTGAGAATGGTATAACTAGGCATAGAATAGTGAGGTATACACCTCAACAAAATGGGGTTACTAAGAAGTTAAATAGAACCATAATGGAAAGGGTTAGGTGTTTGCTCTCTGTGCTATTTTAAGGGAAAGTTATTAGGCCGAAGCTACATCCTATACCGTGTATATCTTAAATAGGTGCCCTCACACATCTTTAGATTTACTTACCCCTGAGGAAAAGTGAACTAATCATCCTCCTAACCTAGATAACTTCAAGGTCTTTGGATGTAGGATTTGTACACCAAAATAAGGGAAAGTTAAAGGCTAGAGCAGTTAAATGTATGTTTGTAGGCTTTACAGAGGATGTCAAGGGATTTAAAATGTGGCATCTGGTTGAGAGAAAGTTCATAGTGAGCAGAGACATCACCTTTAGGGAAGAGAAGATGTTTATGCAAAAGAAGAAAAAGGTAGAGGATGAAGGAAAGTCATCCAACACTGGATTTGAGGTGGAGTTACCATCTGAGCAGCCAAATAAGTCTAGCCAACCTAATGACACAGGAGAAACTGAGGAAGATGTAGAGGAACATGAGGAGACAACATGCAAGCAACTTGATTTAAGCCAGTATGTCTTAGCTAGGGATAGAGAAAGGAGAACTTTCACACCTCCAGCTAGATATACTGAAATGAATTATATGAATCTGGTTTTAAATGTTGAAGAACCAACTACCTTTGAGGAAGCAACAAGTTGTGCTAATGTAAAGGATTGGATTGAAGCATAAGGAGATGAATTCACTAAAAGTGAATGACACTTGGTCCTTGGTTCCTATACCAAAAGGTTACAAACCTTTTGCATCTAAATGGATTTTCAAACTTAAGGAAGGAGTATCATGTGATCAAAAGCCTAAGTTTAAAGCTAGATTGTTTGCAAAGGGGTTCACTCAAAGGGAAGGAATAGATTATGCTGAGATTTTCTCTCCTGTTGTAAACAGACTTCTATAAGATTTCTTCTATCCTTAATTGATCAAAATAATCTAGAATTGTATCAACTAGATGTCAAACCTACCTTTCTTCATGGACATCTAGAGAAGACAATTTATATGGATCAACCTAAAAGATTTGAAGTTAAATGAAAAGAAAATCTCTTTTGCTTACTCAATAAGTCTATATATGGGTTAAAACAATCACCTAGATGCTGGTATAAGAGATTCAATGACTATATTTCTAGCATTGGGTTCAAAAGAAGTTCATTAGACATATGTGCTTATGTAAACATAGGTTCTTATAAGGACAAAGTTTACCTACTCATATATGTAGATGACATGTTGTTGACAGGTAGGTTCAAAGAAGATTTAACCCATGTTAAAAACCTCTTAAAAAGAAAGTTTGATATGAAGGACTTAGGAGAAGCAAGTAAGGTCCTAGGAATAGAGATCCCTAGGAACAAAGATGAGTCTATTCTAAGCATCAATCATTCATTTTATTGTGAGAAGATCTTTAAAAGGCTTAACATGAATGATGCCAAACCTGTGAGTTTTGTTGAAATACGTTGAATTAGTCCTAAGGAAATTTTTGTATTTTTTGCTATATTTGCTAAATTAGGATTTCACCTCATTCTATTTATATCTGAGGTTGGATCTATTGTAAATATGACATTAAAATAATAAGTCCTTTTCTACCATGGTTTTTCTTCCCTGAATTAGGGTTTTCCACGTAAACTCCTTGTGTCGTCTTCTTTTTCTACTTCAATATGGTATCAGAACAAGGTGATGAAACCCTAGCCCCAGTAGAAGAAACTCAGTCATCAAACTTGATAGGTGAAGGTACGCTAACCAATGAGACTATGATTCAAGCAGCGGTTGATCGCTATCTCCGAACCATCATCCCAAGTGGCTCAGCCAAACAGATCCAGCTGGCGAGCCGAACAGCAGGTGGTGGGCTTGCTCCAGCTAGCGTGCCGATTAGCTTCCAGTCTCAGCCGTTCCAACCGAACACCATCGAGGAAGGTCACGTAAGAAGCGAACGGTCACAACCCAGATCGGACTCTCGATTTCGCTCCAGCGGCGCACAGCGAATGGTCACAATCCGATCGGACCCCTGACTTCCCACCACAAACCGTTCAGCCTCGCACGTCCCAGTCGAGCGCAACGAGTCGAATCTACGCCCGATCGGGATACCTCGGCATAGCAACAGAAACCGGATCTACACAGAGACGATCACTATGGTTGACTCTCAATTGTCGGTTAGGTACAGATCGGCAGCGATTTCTTCACCTTGCAGCCGATCGTCGAGCCCTTCTGTCCTTATTCATCCCACCAAATCACAGCCGTTGGAGCAAGACGGCACGGGTTACCGAACTTTGCCAGTGGGGACTTCCGGCAGTGCTCTTCATAGTACCAATGGTGGACAGCTTCTTCCTCATGTATTATCCAGTCAGCCTCAGATTTCGAATGGGGGATTCCATTTAAAAATCCTATGGTTTTTAGACAGAAAAATTCCAGATCTAGAATCTCATGGGAACTCCAAACACACACATTATGTTAGTCTTCAGACAACAGATTTGGTCGCCCTGGATCCAGATTGAATGGCCATGATTCTCCACGATGTATTCAGAAAAATCCGGTATCAATGTTTCCCTACTCTTAAACTTCTACATTTTTATCTGTAACAATTTGGAAATATTCCTGCCAGGAATATCACGGGAGAGAAGTTGAATAGGGCAAAAATTACTCTTCTTGGTCCAAACAATTAAAATTGGTTCTTCTTGAGGGTACGCCATAAGTTTGGATATTTAAACTGGAGAGATACCACGATGAATCCTGGGATCCTCAAGAGGTGTCTGGGAGGCAGAGGATTCTTGCTCCACTCAATGTTAATCAGTAGCATGGACCACCAAATCGGGAAAACTTTACTTTCTATTCAGCCTTGCCCGAGATATTTGGATGTAGTCCGAAGGTTATGATTCGAAGCGTCAGAACGCATCCCGCCTGCTAATCTAACGTTAAACAGGTTCCGAATGCAAACAAAGGAAGCATGGATGTAACGTCAACTTTCAAACAAGATGTATTGTTATGGCAAGAAATGGAACGTATGTCGGGAGATCATCTGGAACTGCCACAAGATGAATTCAATATTACTCAAGATAGAAGAGTTGACGCGTTGTATTGATTTTCTTGCCGGGCTGACCCCCAAATTTGATACAGTTTCGTAGTAGAATACTAGGGCAGAAAACCAATTCCGTCTCTCATGGAAGGTCCTGTTCAGAGGTTAGATTGGAAGAAGATAGATCGAGTGCAATGAACGGGCCGGGTGTTACCATGTAGAGTCAGCTGCCTTCGGGGTAAAGTCCGCTGGAGCTGATGGTGACAGCAGAATAGTAAAACCACCCCAGTTTTTTTAGCATTGCAAAAATAGTTTGGCACACGAAGGATCAGTGTGGAAATTGCATGTCGCCTCCAAAATTGGTAAAACGTCGCCCTCCGAATGACCAATCGAAATCTGGGCGTGCTCTAGTGGGTGAATCAGTTGAGGGGGCTGCACAACCTCAGACACAACCTCCAGTGATTAATCTTGGTGATTCAGGCACCATAGGGATCGAAACAGTTGCTCAATCAGGTATCCCTCAATCTTTTAGTTTCCTTGTTGAAGGGAATGAGTTATGGATTCTAGATTCAGAAGCGACCGATCACTTGATTGACTCATTCGACCGGTTTCTCTCATACTATCTAAGTGCTGGAAATGAGAGGATTCGAATTGCGGATGGGTCTTTCGCTCTTATTGCTGGAAAAGGCAGACTGTCACCATTTCAGGGATTAACTCTGCAAACATGTACCCAAAATTTCTTACAACTTATTATCAATAAGCAAAATAACAAAAGATTTGAACTGTAGAGTTGTCTTCTCACTAGATACTGCTTTGTTTCAGGACTTGAGCTCGGGGAAGACGATTGGCACTGCCCAATATGACAGAGGCCTATATTTCCTTTCTACAGATGCTTCCTCTAGAAGCTTGTTTAGGACTGGTCTTTTATCTTCGTTTACTATATCTGAAACAAATTATTTATTGTGGAATTTTCATCTTGGACATCCTAGTTTTCAATATATGCGATATTATTTCCTCATTTATTCCATAATGTGAATGTTTCTTCATTATCTTATGATGTCTGTATACGTGCTAAACAACCTCACGTGTCCACAGTGATGTTTGGGGTCCCTCAAACATCGCTATCTTGTCTGGTAAACGGTGGTTTGTAACTTTCATCGATGACCATACCCGACTTACATGGGTATATCTTATTGCTGATAAGTCCGAGGTTTTATCTACCTTCAAACAGTTCTATACCACTGTATTAACACAGTTCAACACAAAGATTGCCATCCTTCGAAGTGACAATGGTTGTGAGTTTGTCAACCACACCTTCTAGGAATTCCTAGTGTCAAAAGGGATCATCCATCAAAACTCGTGTGCATATACTTCACAACAAAATGGGGTGGCTGAACGGAAAAATCGCCATCTCTTTGAAGTTGCTCGTTCCTTGATAATTCCAGCGTCTCTTCCTTCATACCTGTGGGGAGATGCGGTTCTTACCGCAGCTCATCTAATTAATAGAATGCCTTCACGAGTTCTAAAGTTTCAAACTCCTCTTGAGTGCTTCAAAGAGTCCTATTAGTCTACCCGTCTTATTCCTAAGGTTCCTCTTCGTGTGTTTGGGTGTACAACCTTTGTTCATACTCATGGTCCATACCGGACTAAGTTTGCTCCACGAGTTAAAACATGTGTGTTTTTCGGGTATCCCCTTCATCAGCGAGGCTATAAATGCTTTCATCCATCTTCCAGAAAATATTTTGTCACTATGGATGTCACGTCCCTTGAAGATACTGTTCTTTCCCGTTACTCATCTTCAGGGGGAGACCATGAATGAAGAGACTAACAATTCCACGTACTCCATACCCATTAGCCTCAATCTTGAGCCTAGTCTGAATATTCCTGAACCTGAGCCTAGTCCCAATGTTCCTGGACCTAGTCTACCTAGTCTTGAACCTAATTCTGCTCCTGTTGTTCCTGTGTCGGTTCTTCCTACTA
>NC_052352.1:63249971-63253614 GCF_009727055.1 Benincasa hispida | reverse complement strand
CCGAATGGAAAGCAGTATAATAGAGGAAATAAGAGCTTCTTTGAGGCAAATAAGACTTGGGAGTTAGTAGCTCTTCTAGAGGTCACAAAACAGTTTGGTTGCAAATGGGTTGATCACAGTGAGTATAAGTCTACGGAACATTGGAGAGGTATAAAAGCCAGGTTAGTTGCTAAAGGATTCACTCAGAGTATGGGATTGAATTATCAGAAACTTTTTCCCCAGTGGCTAAAGGTTAAACACGATTCGTGTTCTTCTGTCTGTCGCGTTGAATAAGATTGGGCCCTACATCAACTAGATGTAAAGAACGCATCTAAATAGTGAGTTAAGAAGAGGAAGTTTATTATTGAGTCCAACCAGGTTTCGAAGCTAAGTTGGGAATATGGTTTGCAAACTAGGAAAGTCGTTATATGGTTAGAATTAGTCTCCTAGGGCATGGTTTGACAGGTTCAACCGTGTTTGTTAAGTCCCAAGGTTGTTCAGGGGCATTCTTATCATACCTTGTTTACCAAAAAAATTCACCCTTAGGAAGATTGCTGTGTTAGTAGTGTATGTTGATGACATCATTCCTATCAGAGGATAGACACGGTGAAATTGCTAAGCTAAAACAAGGATGGCAAGTGAATTTGAAATTAAGGATTTGTAGTTTAAGGTATTTTCTAGGGATGAAAGATGGCAAAGATCAAAAGCAGGAATAATGTTTCTCAGCGGGAAGTACACTCTGGACTTGTTAAAGGAAACAGGAAGATGACCGGATGCAAACCTATTGACACTCCTATGAGGTCAATAGCAAACTGAAAAAGTAATTTCGGAAGGAGTTCCTGTGAATAAGGAGATATCAACGCCTAGTAGGGAAACTGATTTAACTTGTCTCATACTAGGCCTGGAAATTCCTATGCTGTGAGTGTAGTAAGTCGGTTCATGCAGAGGTCCATATGGGAGCAATAGAAGTTGTGACTCGAATTTGAGATATTTAAAGTCCACCCCTGGGAAGGGCTTGGTGTTCAGGAAACATGACACACGAGATCGAGCATATTACTTGACTTAGATTGAGCTAGATCTGTGACTGGATAGAAAGCCGTCAACCTCAGTGGTATTGTACCTTTGTATGGCGCGAAATTTGGTAACTTTGGCCAGAGTTAAAAAACAGGGTGTAGTAGGCCAGAAGTAGTTGCTGGGCAGGAGCTATAAAGCTATGAACGGAGTATATGAAGAAATGTCTGCGTTGGCAGAAAGTTTTATCTGTCTTCCGAGAGTTAGTCCGGACCATTGATTCTATTGTGATAATAAGGCTGCCATCAGTATTGCGAATAATCCCGTGCAACATAGAAGCTAAACCATGTGGAAATTGACAGACACTTTATTTAAAGAAAAGGTTAGACCGCTCGCAGCCTATTTTGTATTCCCTATTGTACCTTCCATGCTCCAACAGATTGCAGCAGATGTTTTTACAAAAGGCCCGTTATCGAGACAGACGTTTGAAGCTGTATTAGCAAGTGGATTCTTGCCGAATTTATCTATACCCCAACTTGAGGGGCGAGGTGTATGAAATACGCTTGATTATTAGCCCCTAGGGCATTTTTTGTTTGTTTGGCTATATTTGCTAAATTAGGGTTTCACTTCATTCTATTTATATCTGAGGTTGGGTCTATTGTAAATATGACATTAAAATAATAAGTCCTTTTCTACCGTGGTTTTTCTTCCCTGAATTAGGGTTTTCCACGTAAACTCCTTGTGTCGTCTTCTTTTTCTACTTCAATGAGTTTACCTATTGCTCAGCACTTTAAACTTTCCTCAGCTAACTCTCCTAAGGATTCTGACTAAGAACATCAGAAACAGATAGTTGTCATACCCTATAGTCAAGTAGTCGGAAGCCTAATGTATTTAATGATTTCTACTAGACTTGATCTCTCATATTCAGCTAGCTTAATTAGTAGATATATGTCTAATCTTGGTAAGAGACATTGGGAGGCTACTAAATGGATCCTAAGGTATCTAGTTTGGTCTAAAAACTCAAAGTTAGTCTACCAAAGGTCAGTTGAGCCAAACTTAGAGCTTTATAGATATGTGGATGTTGACTATTCTGGTGACTTGAACAAAAGGAGGTCCTTAACAGGTTACCTTTTCCTTTTTGGTCCTAATCTAATCAGCTGGAAAGCATCATTATAGCCTATAGTAGTCTTATCTACAACTGAAGCTGAATATATGGCTTTAACTAAAGAAATCAAAGAGGCTTTGTGGCTCAAGGGACTGCTGAAAGACTTTGGAATAGATCAAACAGTAGTGAAACTCTACTGTGATAACCAAAGTGCTATCCATTTGTCCTAGAATCCATAATTCCACACTAGAACAAAGCATATTGATATCAAATATCATTTCATTAGAGATAAAATTGAGACAGGGGAGATAGAAATTTTAAAAGTAAAATACTTCTGACAATACAGCTGATATGTTAACAAAACCTGTTTCAAAGCTTAAATTGTTTAAATGTTTAGAACAGGTTGGTTTTGAGCTTCCAGATACAGGGTAGACAAACTGGTCAGAATCAGAAAGATCAAAATATTGCAAGACATTGGAGTCAAGATGGAGAATTTGAAGAAGCTTTTACTCAAATAACTCAGATTTTGTTTGTTTATAACTAACGGTTGTAACGATCAGCTGGTAGATTCTTATAAATACCATTGATTTCAAATTCAAACATAAAGTTATCATCATTTTCTTAGTTTTCTATAAACATCAAAATCTGTATGCAATCTTCACCAATAAAAAGAATTCAGTTCTTCCCGTGGACATAGGCAATCTTGTCGAACCACGTAAACATTGTGTCTTTTTCTTCTTCCCTTATCTTTCTTGTTCATTCGTGTGTCGTTTTTACTGCAAATCGTGTGCGATTCATTTAACTTTCAAATTGCATCGAGTAATCAGATTATCGAATCAATCGTGCATCGATTCTTCGCTATCAAGTAGATTCGAGTACATCGTTTTCACCTTCAAGTCGCACCGAGTATCGTTCAAGAAACATCGAGTACGATCGAGTAATAGTTCTATTGTCATCGAGTTGCATCGAGGATTTAACAGAGACTCGTCAGACGAAGAAGGAAATTCTCATCGAGGATTGTGTAGGAAGCAATCAAGCATCAAGTTTCGAGTATCGAGGATTTGACAGAATAATTCTGAGCCATTTCTTTATCTCTCCAACGTTGATTTTGAGTATTTGGGACTTGTGAAGAGTAATAAGCCCAACAGAACCCAAATGGAGATGGATGATGACAAAGGTTTCAAAGGAGTTGATTGCAATCTTTGGAGTTGAAAGTTATGTTAGTCCATGGATTTTGGGAAAGGTTTTGGTGGGTTGCTAAGATGAAGATCGATAATTATTGTTAAATAAGAGATTTAAGTGCTCCAATTTGTTCCACCGAGCAAAAACTCTATGGTGAGTCCATGGATTTTGGGAAAGGTTTTGGTGGGTTGCTAAGATGAAGATCGATAATCACTGTTAAATAAGAGATTTAAGTGCTCCAATTTGTTCCACCGAGCAAAAACTCTATGGTGATTCTTTGATGCGAGAATTTAGCGAATGGACTAATGTTTCAATGGCTAAATCCACAAGATAGATGGAGGGCTTTGATGAGAGGGAGAGAAATAG
>NC_052352.1:63217030-63249966 GCF_009727055.1 Benincasa hispida | reverse complement strand
GAAAGAGATGGGGAAAATTTAGTGGGTTGAAAAGGAAGAGATTGAAATAACTTCAAATGTTACCACAAATTGGATACGGTAAACGAAGGGCGGGAGACTAAAATTTTATTTTGCCTTTTTTTCATTCTTTTGGTATCTCTTTTCATAAAATTATATGCTTTGATGTTATAAAAGTGGTATTTGTTGTAGTGCATGTCTCGTTATCATTGCTAATATCAACATTATTATCTCTTTTTTCACTTTCCTTCTCACTCTCTAGTTGTTTTTTTTTCATTCAAGTTTATTAATTACATCTTCATTTTCAAGCATATAATTATCTACTATTTTTGTTTCATCTTTCTATTTGTCTATACCTATCATTTCTTCTATTATTTCATCGGTTTTATCACTTTTACTTCCAGTAACAAATTTATCGAGAGCGCCTTTTTTAGATTCAATCAATTTTCTATTATTCTTTTCTTCTTAAGTTTTTCATATCCAGTTTCATGTTTTGTAGTAGACATATTGATATTTTAAGTATGGAAGTATAAACAAGTCTTAGATGTTAAGATATTGAACAATCAATAATATGAAATATTTTTTCCCAAAAAAAAGGTAAAAGTATTTGAATGAACAAAATATGGAACTTTGAAGCAGCTGGATTGAGTTGAGGAAATGATTTCTGCTCTAGCAATCGATAATCAAACTTGGACTCATGAGGCCACAGAATATCAATGAAAATCTGAGAGTTGAGAGAGATTTAGAGAGAGGAAGAGAATTCTACTCAAAATGAATCTAACCTACCATACATAATATATTTATGAGGGGAACTAGAAAGATCTTAGTTTTGGAAATAATTAAATAATAAATATAAAAAGTCTCCAACTCTCGCAATGTGAACTTATGAGAGTTTTGAGGGAGTTATATTAGTGGTTGAGATTTTTAAGAAAATTTGAAAGAAATTATGAATAAAAAGATAAAAGGTTAATAAATTTGAAATGTCAACCAATCAAAATTGAGAGAGTTTATGAGCTCATTTATTATGGATTTTTGTAGTAGTTTGTAATTTCAGTATTATGAGAAAAATTATATGAAAAATATAATTATATTATTTTTTATTTTAAATGTAATTTCATTAAAAATTAAATTAAATAGATATCAATATTGTAACAAGCACATATCAAAATATGAGACCTTTCTAAAAACGGGAGCCTTAGGCGATCGTGTCACTCGCCTATAGCTTCAACGAACCCTGTTTATAAAATGAGTGGATGTCTCATTTGTATCTTTTAGTTATCAATGATTATTTTGTAGAAGAGGTGGGTGTCTCATTTGTGTCTCTTCGTAGGTTGCCAGCTATTTGTAGAAGACATGTTTTGATTCGATTTGAACAAATGTTGCCAAAAAGGTTTTAAAGGGATATAAGGGCAAAATAGGATTTAAAAAAACAATTAATCAAGGGTAAATGGGAAACTAAAGATTCTCCTATTTTGTGCCTTTAACGTATAAGGTAAGATTATAGCTTTTTTTTTTTTTTTTTTTTTTTTTTTTTTAATGTTAAATTATAAAAATACCAACTCTAATTTTGATATTTGTTTAAAAAAGATCCCGTTATGTTCTTTCAAGAGCTGCAATATTACTCTTATTGTTTCATAAATGTTTTAAAATTACTATTTCAATAAAAATGTAGTAAAACTTTAGATAGAAATCGAGATTTTATAGGTGTGGCAATGACCTGAATCCTGTGGTAATGTTCAGATTCCAATTTTCATTTTAGGTCATCACTATACTATTTAAAGTCCCAATTTTTGTCTAACATTTTATAAAATTTCTATATAAAAATAGTTTTGAAATATTTGTAAAAAATTGAGGGTAATATTGTAACTTTTGAAAGAAGATGAATATTTAAATAAAAATTAGATATTTTTTTTAATAATTTAGCCTTCAAGGTATTATAAGTAATTAGATTAGGCTCTTTTTTATTTGTTTCCAAATGGAAAATGAAAGATCATGCTTTTGGATACACAGATGGGTGGAGGTCTTGGATACACAGCCCAAATATTGGACTTGAGATACACCCATGTCAAAGCTTGGGCTGGGCTATATGATATATTAAGTTACTTTTCTTGTACAGTCCAAATCTTTCTTAGTCTCTATGACCCAAAGTATATTCTTACAATAAATTTGTAGACTTTGGTTTTTATCAACGTGCGTATAGTTCAATTGACACGTTGGAACTAACAAGAGCTCAACTTGACTGATATCTATATGTGTTGAGGACGAAGAGATTCGTGGTTCAAAAAAAAAAAAAAACCTGACATGTTAAGTTAATGATACAAAAGTTCGTGGTTTAAATTTGTAGAGTTCACATATACGAATAATTTTTTTCTTTTAAAGTTCAATATTTAAGGATAGAAATTTAAACATTTGATATTTTAAACAATTTAATATCTTAATCAATTAAATTATGTTCATGTTGGCTAGATAAATTAGACGAATTTAATTTAAACTATAACACTAAAAATACTAGTTACTAGTTAGTCAAGGATTGACTAGCATATCATAGTTACTAATTTATTAGAGCTTATAAATAAAATCTTAATCTTATCAGATGACCATTTACATAATTATCCACTTTCTAAAGCATAAACTTCCGAATGTAATAGGAACAAAAATACATTTGGGCAGAACTAATAAATAAATTGATCAGATATTCGAATTCCCATAATTTTTTTTTGGAAACAATTTTTTCTAATAAATGATAATAGAAATCTTTTCAATCTTATCAAAGGTGTTGAATTTGTGCCTATAATAATAAACTCATCAACATTTTTTTAGCAAAATAAATTCATCAGCTTAAACACGATCAAAACCAAACTAGATAAAACATTGCCAAAGTGAGCTTAATTTTGATGGTATTGACATGTGTTTTGTCTCTAAAAGTTGGAGGTTCAACCCCCCATCTCTTGATGTATGAAAAAAAAAAGATTTAGACAAAATGTTGATAACACTCATATAGATTAAATTTATCGTCAGTATAGTTTGACCAAATATTTAGTTACATAGTTATAAGATAAAAACCGACTTTAACATTTGAGATAACATAATGGCTACAACATACATAATTAGTATAAAAAAAACACTTTTGATTGCTAAATTTTATGAAAGCAACAATTTAGCGTATGAATTTTAGTTTGTAATAATTTAGTCTAACAATTTTAGTTTTAAAAATTTGGTTCGTAAACTATACAATTTATAACGTTTTACTCCTAATGTGAAAAATATTATTAAGATTAAGTGAAATTTCTTATACATGTAGATTGATAATCTAGTTGGAAGTCAAAATTACTTATAAATTATAACGTTATGTATCAAGAGTGAATACTTGATTTTGATGAGATTTTTCATAATAGGGACATAATTGCTAAAAATTTCAAAAATATAAGGACCTTTTTGATAAAATATAAGTTGACACTTTATTAAATCATTACGTAATAAATTTTTTTTATTGTAGGACTAAATTGTTAAAAAATTTCAAAGTATATGAACTAAATCGTTATTTATTAAAGTTTAAAAACTATTTTGGGTAACCATTTCGTTTTTTGTTTTTGGTTTTTGAAAATTAAGTCTACTTTGTTCCAATTTCTTAGAATGATTTGCATGTTTCTTAAGTACAAAGAAGAAATTTGGAGTTAACCAAAAACCAAATCATTACCAAACGGGGTCAAATGGTTACTAAACGGACCTAAATTATTAAAAATTTGAAGGGATTTCTACTAAGAGGTCTTAACAATAGGCCATATTTGTTACTGTCTTGAATTTCATTTTTTTACAAAAAAAAAAAAAAAAAAAAAAACTATTGGTTGCCCTATTTTCACTATATCAGCAGTTATTAACAATTTAGCCCTCACCTACGTTTATATATATAATTCTCTCTCCTCCATGCATATATTCTCTTCCCCCATGCTTCAAGGTCATTTCTTCCTCCTCTCTTTATTTTTTCCTACCGACGGTGTGAGTTACAGGCAGGAGACGAATGGTGTGGGGCGATTCAGCAACGGGGCGAGCACAGAACGAAAAAAACGGTGATGGTGGACTTGGAGCGGATGAATGACAATGACGAACTCAGAGAAAATGAATAGCGACGTCGGACTCGGAGTAAATGAATGGCAACGACGGACTCAGAGCAGACGAACAGCGGACTCCATTCAACTTTTAGTTTTATTTTTTTCTATTTTTATATATATTGTGATATATATGTACTTTTCTTTAGCTTTTGTAGGAAATTTGATATATAGTGTAGTATATGTATTATGATATATACAAACAAGAATTTTTTTTTTTTTTTTTAGACTTCATGTATTATGATATGTATACTGTGGTGTAAATGAAATTTATGAACATTTATATACTGTGGTATATTTCATATATCGGTTTGTACTATGATTTATGTCAAATATTGAATTAATCTCTTATTTATAAATTGTAGTATATTTCATACATTGGTTAGAATATTTTCAAATACCTAACAAAATGTTATAAGGTAAATTCAAAATAACCATGAATCTGTCAAAATATTCTAAGATATATTTAAAATAATCATTAATCTGTCGAAAAAGCAATAAGTTGATATGTGAAAACCAACGTAAATAGAAAATAAAATTTCATTAAATGCATTTTTTTCATATTGAAAATTGGAAAAAATTACAATAAATGTATTTTCTCTCTCCAATTGATAAATGAGAAAAATCATAATAAATGTCTTTTCTCTCTCTATCATGAATTATTTTCTCTCCTCATCATTAAAGTAGCTTTGAAAATATGAAAAAATATATAAAAAACGGATATAAATAAATGAAAACTGGTATAATTGTCCAAAATTAACCCTAAAAGTCATGTTTGAAAAAAAAAATCAAATTTTAAGACATTTATAAAATATAGGGTTTGATTTAGGCATTCTATGTAGAAACCCCCAAACTTGAAAGTACATACACTAAATAAACTAAAGTTGAGAGATTAAATTATAATTGATTGCCAAAACGAAGATAGCTATTCTCTAGGTTTGATTCCTCCCCATATTGTAAGAAAGAAAAATGAGAAGTTTGAAATTTCCCTTCACACATGGTTAAACGAAGTAAGGGAAAAAAAAACGAGTCCTGATAAATTCTATCCTACTTGTTACATGAGGTAATTGAACCAAACTTAGGGAAAATTTCACGAAATGACCCAACTCTCAAAAAAATTTCTATGGATGACCTCTTCCTAAAAACCTATCTATGACTGGCCTATTGCACTTGTGAAATACAAATTTTACCCCCAATTTAAAAAAATACTTTTCAAACCGCGCTACGAAGCATCATTCACCCCACTTTTTCGCTTACATCTTCTCTCACTGTGCGATTTTGGCTCTCATTTTCTCTCATTTTTGCTTTCGTACCTGACTCGTCATCTCCATCTTCATCCGAGCGTTTTGCCACCTTCTCGCCGGTCGTTTGTACACATTTTCCATCGTCATTGATCTCTAAAAGGTATGTGACTCTTCTCCTCGAATGCATGTTGATATTTGTTTAGATTCTCGTCGGTTGTTTAGGGTTTGCAAAGGGTTTGTGCCTACCATTTGTTAAACGATCTTTCAACTTTTGTTAAAGGATCATGTATTCGTTCTTAAAGAGATTGCTTAGATAATCCTAGGTGAGCATTTAGTATTTTTTAAACGATCGATTAGAGAAACGTAAACGATCGTTTAGAAAAAAAAAAGTGTGACCGTTTAAATATTTGTAATGCGATTGTTAAGACATTATGATTGGTTGTCCTGAAAGAACTTGTGAAGCCCCTGAATGGAAACGTGGATCGTCCCAATTTTTAGTTTTCATAGAAACAAAAAATTATAAAAGAAAATATGCATTAAAAGTAAAATTCATGACATGCGTAATAAATGGAAAATAGAGAAAAAAAAAAGGTTAGAGGGGACTTTACCCTTGAAGAACAAACAATCTTCACAAAAATTCCGTTCTCTGGATCTGTCACGAATAAAACACGAACCATCAAAATGGTCACCACCAATTGGAGCCTTCTATATTATCTTTTGGGATAGGAATCACAAAAGTGGTAGGCTCTGTGAATTTTGGTAAAGGGACAGATTGAGAGGAGAAGAGAAAATTTTCTGGGAGATTTTCTTCAGCAAAAAACACCCCTAAGCAGACATTCTATGTTGAAGAAGAAAAGACGTGAAAAAATGAAACCCACTTACACGTCCAAGAGCGATTGAGAGATTTAGGGGGAGGGAGTTAGAAAATAACTCTCTCCATTTTAAATTTCAAAAATTTAAAATAAATTTAAATTGATTAAAACATGTTTCAATTTATTTAATATATATATTAACTACCTTAATATATGACATTTATATATATATTATACTATATGTTATATCCAATATACACATAACATATAATTTACATTGTATCAAATACAATATAACCTAAAGTTTGAATTCTCTCAATAATGCAAGGTATTTAATATAAATCCTATTTATACAAAACTTAATTATATGAATTCAATTCACATAATTAATATTTGAACCATATTCAAATATTTATTTTCACTCAAAAAATGATATACTATAATAATGATATCGAATATAATTAAGTAAAATTAATTAAATCACATATAATTAATTAATTCCCTCAATTAATTTGAACAATTCAAATTAATCCAAAATTGATTCTCATTAAATTCCTATTGAGTTAGAGAGGGGACCTCGTGAATCTGTAGATTGAAGCTCCAATGGTATTTAAATAATTAATTAAACTCTTTTAATTAAATTATTCAACATCCATTAACTGTCGAGCACTCTACTAAAGACCGACAACGACACTATTTGCACTACAGATATATTTCTGTGTCCATTGGATATGACCAGTCAACAATGCAATGACCCTTCGCAAATTTTTCGTAAGTACAGCTAGGCAAAGTTCGAGTAAACAGCCAAAACGGTTTATAGTACATGATTAAGGTTGGTACCTTATTCTAGTAGCACTATTGGATGCGGCCTACTCTGTAGTTGTAACAAGTTGTTGTAAGGATACTACAAACGAAGTGATCCAGATTCATTCATGTATTGACATGAAGAGTGGGGACATCCTATACAATGAGTTTGCATAAGATCAGACCAAGAAATAAGTCACTCTTACTTTATAACGCTGTTTACTGTATACGACTGGCTATTTCACTTAGATGACCTAGGTAACTTAATCTTAATCTTGAGCTAACTATGAACTCCTGTTTAATCGGGATTATCCTTAGATTTGCATATGTGAGGGTTGGCTCAACAGCGCCGTCTCATAAGCCTCCCATTTCAGGGGTAAGACTAGGTAGCTAGCTGGGGACATATGATGCAAGATGGAATTCATGCCTACCTGATTTAGGGATAAGAGAAAGGTTGTTCTCTTAAGTACCAAATCCAAGTCTTGAACAAGGGGCCCCACCCTCTCACTGGGTTGAGAGGGATCTGGTTTAGTGACTGGATCACAAACCAATTGTTCATTAGAGGATTAGTAGGAACGTAAGGAATAAAACGTAATCTTGGGGGTAAAATAAACATTTGACCCAGCCGTTATTACGAACAACCTGTGAAGGGTCGACTTACTAACTATGGTTAAATCATGTGGACATAATATATCTACAGTGAGAGGAGTGCAATTATGAGTTTTAGTGGAGTGACCCATTAGTTAACGAATGAGGATTAATTCAGTGTAAAGAGTTTAGCCAATTAATCTCGGATCATTAGAGCCCATGATCTGTAGGTCTACGAGCTCCCCCTACAAACTCATAAATGGATTAGCTTTAGAGTAGCATGATAAGTTAATTTGAAACGTTCAAATTAGAATTAAACGGAATTGGAGAATTAATTAAATATTTAAAAATGATTTAAATATTAAATTCATGAATAGGGATTTGTGAAGGTGGAATTTGTGTAAAATTAATTTAATATTTGATATTAAATTAATTAGAATAAATTAAATTGTTTAATTAAAATTAATTAAATTATTTAATTAATTATTTCTTATTAATTTTATTAGAAAATTAATTTACGAAATTAATTTTTTAAAATCAATAATAATTTCATTTTTTAAATTAAGTTGATTTTGCAAATCAATTTGAAATTAGAAATTTGGAAAAAAACAAAAAATTGGAAAGTTGGTTTCCTACACTCACTTAACCAAGATGCTCATACAAAATCCACTTGAATCTTGATTCTCTCTTCAAGCATGAGTTGCACCTCATGCAGTCTTCTTCTATGCATGAATGCCCTGCAATAAATAGAGAAGATGGAAGTGGAAAAATCGGGCATGCAAACAATTAGAACTTGCTGAAGTTTTGTTGAAAACTTGTAAGGTTGAAGAAGGGTTCTTCAAGTTGCATCATTAGTGTTTTCCCCCAAATTCCCTTCATTCAAACTTATTTTGAGTCCCACAACTCAATCTAAAGCTCCAAGAGAATAGTAGGGAAGATCTTGAAGTAGTTCACAAGAAGAATTGGAGAAGATTTGCAGCTGGATTCGAGTTTGAAGAGGTTCTACAAAGGTATAACTTGAAGCCCTTTTATTATAATATGAGCATGTTTTATTTACAGCCAAAATTAATGAATTAGAATGCTTATTGATCCTTGTTGTTTTCGCTGCATGCTGATATACTCCTTCAGTTAGCATGCAATAAGCGGAAGCAAATATAATCATTAAGCACTCTAATTCATCATTAAGCACTTTAATGTTCATATATAAGTATGGTTTCTGAAATTTACCTTTGTTGAACTCTTTAAATCTTCAAATTTCAGTTTGAATCTCCTCTCCAAATGCTTGTAGACCACCACTTGTCATCCCTACTATTCTCTAGGACCCTATATTGGATTGTGAGATCCAAAATGAGTAGGAATTGAGGGAATTTATTAGAAGAAGGACTAATTCTTAGCTTCACGGTTGAAGAACACTTCTTCAACGAAAGTTCTAGAAAAATTTCATTTCATATGTTGCTCTCTCAGCAAATTGGACTGTGGTTTTGTTCATTCTTCTCATGCAATCTAATTGCATGATAGATTGATACCAAATAGGTCAATCTATAGTGGGATTTTATGTGTTCAAAGTGGGATAAACCCATTAAAATTGATTTCACATTTAAAATTGTATTGAAACAAACTTTTTTATTGAATTTTTAATAAAATTCAATTTTAATTTAATTTTGCAAAAATTAAATTAAAACAAAAAATGATTTAAATATTTGAATTTTCTTGAAATTCAAAAATTCAATTTAATATGAAATTAATTCAAATAATTAACTAAATAATTTAATTAATTAAAAATAATTCAATATCTAATGTTAAATTATTAAATCACCAATTCCACAAACATGAATCCCTATTCATGTAATTTAATATTTAAATAATATTTAAATATTATTGAATTCTCCAATTTCGTTTAATTCGATAATTAAACGTGTGATTATATCGTATATAATTACTAATCCCCTTAATTTGAATTTGAATGTTTCAAATTTTCTCATCACGCTATTCTAGGGTTTAGTTTGTTTGTGAGTTAGTGGAGAGACGTAATGGACTTACAGATCATGAGTTCCAACGATCTGAGATTAATTAGCTAATTCTTTAATCCAAATTAATTAACATTTATTAACTACCGGGTCACTCCACTAAATCCTAGTACTTTCACTCCCCTCATTGTAGATATATTTAAGTCCACTCGATATAACCATAATTACTAAGTCAACCCTTCACAGGTTGTTCGTAATAACGGCTAGGTCAAAATTGTTTTACTCCTGAGATTACATCTTGTTCCTTAAGTCTCACTAATCCTCTAATGAATAATTGGTTTGTGATCTAATCACCAAACTGAGTCCCTCTTGGGCCAATGAGAGTGTGAGACCCCTTGTCCAAGACTCAAGACCCCTGAATCAGTGTATCCAGTAAGAATCAGATCCTTAGCACCATATATGAGCATGTAAATAAATCAGAATCAGTGTTAATTTTAGCTTGGTGGGTGATTTTTATAGGTTGTATGAAAATGGGAGCTAATATGGAAAATTTCTGTTTTGGCATTAAAATTTTCTTCAATTAAGTGTTAATTGTTGTAATTAGCTCTTTATTTCTGGGCCTTAATGTATGATTAAAAGTTTATAAATTTGTTAGAGTCAATAGAGTTGCAACTAGGTTGTAATTGAAGAAAGAAGCAAGGAAGGTTAGTAGTAGAAACCTGGAATTGAAGCTTCTGCCTTGCAGTGTTGCAATGCTGCCTACAGAGCATCGCAACGCTATTCTTAAGACAGCCCATGGCATTGCAACACTGGGAGGAAGTGTTGCAACGCTACTCATCCCAGCCCAGAAGACACGTGTTCGACCTGATCGATGGTTCAAGTGAAATGATTCGGCCGGTTCTGGTTTTAGAGGTCCAGTTCAGCCTGGTTTTGGTCGGTTTAACTCTTTTTGGAGCCTTGGAAGTCCGGTTTGAGTTGTTCGAGTCTGGTTTGGGTCGGTTTGTGAAGTCTAAAAGTTGTTTGAAGTTGGTTTTTATTATTATTGTAATAATTTAGGTTGTTTGCTTTCTTAGGATGCCAAAACTGGTCCATATCAGTATGTGTTTAATTATTTATGCATAATGAATGTATGTTATAATTAAATAAATCTTGTACGTGCATATGGTATACCATGTAGATTTAAAATCCCACCATAGGAATCATGTAGCATGCATTGAAAGTATGTTATAAAAGTTATAATATATAATATGCATGTTTAGGGTTTCAACTGTTTAATATAATGTGTTATATTAAATCTTGAAATTCTTGATGTATGTTATGGATGAAAATCTTGTCTACAGTTTTATAAGTTGTTACAAAAATGGATTAGACATTTAAAATCCATAACAAAAATAAGATGCATGCTCACCTAAGGTTAACAAATAACAAATTGTTTTAATAGTTAAAATATGTCGTTATCTTGTAAAATTCTAGTTACAAACTCAATCGATCGATAATCTTGTCTATGGCTGGAGGTATTTAAGTTGACGGTTTATGGAACACCTTCTACCTGGGGATTTTAGCCGAATAGTTAAGCATTGTTAACCCGGTTTTATAAGCATGCGTACATGATGTAAGGTTTTAAAATTGGTTTATCACCTAGACATCGTAGGTTAAATCCAAATATAAATATTATACTTGGATAATCACCTAGCTTTGGGTTATTTTGTTAGCCGGTGTATACCTAAATAAATATTTACCCAAAACAAACAGAACACTTCAATGGGAGATTCATAACATATACGATATATTGTTCTTAGCTTTCACGTCCCTAAGAGTTCACACCGTGAGATTCATGCTCAGCTTCATGTCACCCTAGAAGTGACCTTCATTTAGAAAGTGTTTGCATGGGTCAATAGCAAGATGAATAGGGGAATTTGTTCATAGTAAGTGGATGAAGGATGTATGTCAATGTGTCATGTGGTCTCTTCCATTAGTTTAGAGCGTGAGATTCCTATGTTGCACCTACTTGTCGTTTTTAGGTGACATAAGCTAGTTGTTTTGCATTGGCTATCCCCTCAGAGGGTTGTAACATGGGATTTGGAACAACTCAAACTCTAGAAATGGATAGGATTTCTTAGGTTAATTCCCAACCTTAACTATTCAATTCGGTAGCATCATTGGGGCTGACCTCTGAGGTCTGAAAATGGAAGGTTACAGTTACGAGAATTACTAAGTGTCAATGAGTTCTTGACAAAAAATGGTAACTAAATGACTATAGGAATATGAGTTATTTTGGAGCTATTATTTAGTCAAGAATGTCTTGCTTCAGTGAAGGAGTATTTGACTGCCCCTCGGTAGCATCTATTCTGACTTGCTAAAGTATCGTTGCAAATAAAATAATAAAATTTGGGTACATTATTACTTTGCTAAAACTTGATTGGATATGAAAGCAATTTACAAATTAGAATTTGGTTATAATTTCAGCATATCGAGTTCTTCTAAATCACTTGCTTTCGATAAATATAATGGTCTTAATCTTTCAACATCAAATATAAACGCAATACTAGCATATGATGATTTTAAATTTTTTTTAACAGAGGAATATCCTTTATCCCCCAGCTCATCTACAAACCAAAAAGTTCTAAATGCATACGAAAGATGGATTAAGGCAAATGAAAAGGCCTGAATCCATATTTGAGTAAATAAATATGATATACTGGCTATGAAATTTGAGGACATGGTTTTTGCTAAAGAAATCATGAATTCGTTATAAACATTTTTAGAACAATTTGTCAGGAACGATATTCTTGAAGATGTTTATAACCACGATATAAAGGATAGAACAACAAGTTCTGGATATGTTAAAAGTAATAAACGTGAATGTCATAGATGAGGAAACTAAGAAAGCACAATAAAGTAAATATGATTTACTTGTCATTGAGACATGTTTAGTGAAAAATGATAAATTACCTTGGATATTAGATTCAGGAGCCGCTAATCATATCTGTGCGTTCTCCCAAGAAACTAGTTCCTGGAGGCAGCTTACAGAAGGCAAAACAACCTTCAAAGTAGGGACTGAGGAGGTTATCTCAACTAAAGTAGTGGAAGAGATGAAGTTATTTGTTGAAGTAGATTCATTTTACTTGAAAATGTTTATTACATTCCTGCCATGAGGAGGAATTTAAAATTTATCTCATGTTTGCTTAAACAAAATATAAAGTCTCTTTTGAAGATAATGAAGTGTTCATTTTCTCAAAAGGTATTAAAATATGTTATACAAAATTGGAAAATAACTTATATGTGTTTAAACGAACTGAGGTAAAAGTTGTTTTGAATATAGAGATATTTAAAACAACTAAGACTCAATACAAGAAACGAGAATTTTCTCCTAGTGCCTGTCTTTGGCACTTAAGACCTGACTACATTAATCTCAATAGGATTAGGAGATTGGTTAAGAGTGGACTCCTAAATCAGTTAGAAGACAACTCTCTACCGCCATGTGAATCTTGTTTAGAGAAAAAATGACCAAAATATCTTTTACGGGAAAAGGTCTTAGAGCCAAAGAACCTTTAAAGAATTCAGACCTTTGTGGTCCGATGAATGTTAAAGCCTGAGGAGGGTATGAATATTTCATTAGCTTTATCGATGATTATTTTAGATACGGCTACATTTACTTAATGCATCATAAGTCTAACACCCTTAAAAATTTCAAGGAATATAAGGCAGAGGTTGAGAACCAATTAGGTAAAAAGAATAAAATACTTCGATCAGATTGAGGTGGTGGTTATATGGACTAAAAATTCCAGGACTATTTGATAGAACACAGAATTCAATCCCAACTCATAGTACCCAATACACCTCAACAGAATGGTGTAACAGAAAGGATAAATAGAACCCAGTTGGACATGGTTCGTTCGATGATGAGTTATGCTCAGTCTCAAATTCTTTTTGGGGACATACAGTAGAGACTGCTATATATATTTTGAACATGGTTCCCTCCAAAAGTGTTTTAGAAACACTTTACGAGTTATGGAGAGGACGTAAAAGTAGTTTTTTCACTTCAGGATTTGGGGATGCCCAACACATGTGTTGGTGCAGAACCCGAAGAAATTGAAACATCGTTCAAAAGTATTCTTATTTGTAGGCTACTCTAAAGAGACAAAAGGTGGTTTTTTTTTCTATGATCCTCAGGAAGATAAAGTATTTTTATCGAAAAATGCAACCTTCTTAGAGGAGGACCACACAAAGAATCATCAACCTCGCAGTAAGCTAATATTAAATGAAATGTCCACAGAAGCTACAGACAAGTCAACAAGAGTTTTTTTTTTATCAAATTGGTCATTCAACAAAAGTTGTTGATGAAACTGGTACTTTATATCATTCTCAAGAGTTTTTAATGCCTCGACGTAGTGGGAGGGTTGTTCAAAAGCCTGACCATGATGGCTTGAAGATCCATTGACTTTTAAACAGGAATTGGAAGATGTGGATAAAGGCCAATGGATAAAAGCCATAGACCTCGAAATAGAGTCAATGTACTTCAATTCAGTCTGGGAACTTGTAAATCAACTAGATGGGGTAAAACCTATTGGTTGCAAATAAATCTACAAGAGAAAACGAGACCAAGCTGGTAAGGTACAGACCTATAAAGCTAGACTCGTAGCAAAAGGGTTTACCCAAAAAGAGAGGGGTAGACTATGAAGAAACCTTCTCTTCGGTTGCCATGATCAAGTATACTAGAATACTCTTATCCATTGCTGCTTTTTATGACTATGAAATCTGATAAATGGACATCAAGATAGCCTTTCTGAATTAATATCTTGAAGAGAGTATCTATATGTCTCAACTAGAGGGGTTTGTAGAACAGGGTCAAGAAAAAAAGGTTTGCAAGCTTAAAAGATACATTTATGGTTTGAAACAAGTATCTCGATCCTGAGGTATGAGATTTGACACTGCGATAAAAATCTTATGGCTTTGAATAGAACGTTGACAAATCTTGTGTCTAGAAGAAGATTGTCAACAAAAATATAGCTCTTTTGGTTTTATATGTTAAGGATATTCTACTCATTGGAAATAAAGTAGAATTCTTAGCTGACATTAAGAGATGGCTAGCATTGCAATTCCAAATGAAGAATTTGGGAGATGCACAATATGTTGTTGGGAACCAAATAGCTCAGAATCACAAGAATATAACGCTAGCATTATCTCAGGCATTTTATATAGACAAAATGTTGTCTTGGTATGAAATGAAAAATTTCAAGAGAGGTATGTTACCTTTCAGGCATGGAACTCATTTTTCTAAGGAACAATGTCTTAAGATACCTCAAGAGGTTGAGGCTATGAAATGAATTCCCTATGCATCAGTAGTTAGGAGTTTGATGTATGCCATATTATATACATGCCCTGACATATGCTATGCAGTTGGAATAGTCAGGAGATATCGGTCCAATCTTGGATATGATCATTGAACTATCATTAAGAACATCCTCAAGTATTTACAGAGAACAAGGGACTATGTGCTTGTGTATGGTGCTAAGGATCTGATCCTTACAGCATACACATATGGAGGAGCTATAGTATGAAGAAGTATCAAGCAAAGTTGTATTGCTGACTCCACCATGGAAGCGGAGTACATATCTGCGTGCGAGGCAGCCAAGGAGGCAATATCACTTAGAAAGTTCTTAAAAGATTTAGAAGTGGTTCCAAATATGCATCTGCCTATCACCCTCTATTGTGATAACAATGGAGAAATTGTGGATTCAAAAGAACCTAGAATCCATAAGCACGGTAAGTACATCGAGCGTAAGTAGCATCTCATCAAGAAGATAGTATACCGAGGAGATGTGATCATCATGCAAATAGCCTTAGAAGATAACTTAGTTGATCCTTTTACAAAGGCCCTTTAAGCTAAAGTGTTCGTGGGTCATCTAGTGGGACTAAGACTACGAGATAGATAACTCTAAGGCAAGTGGGAGAATTATTGGATATCTGATGCCCTAGTTTATTGTAATTATTCTCTCATACTCAACATTGTATATATCTGTATATATGTAAACCCACTAGAGTTTTAGTCCAAGTGGGAGTTTGTTGGGTTGTATGTGCTAAAACTCGCAGTTTATAAGATTAAACATATTCTATTTGCAATAAAGAAGTTATTAAAGTTTATTCAATAAAACTATAATTGAATATGTAAATTGCACTAAATCCAATAAACTAAGATCCATGGCAATGAGTACTTAGACTTTATGTAGAGACATTAAAGTGGATCAAGTTCAAGTAGATAGCCAAAATGGTCTATAGTATATAGATCATGATGGGTATCTTATTTTGGAAACATTATTGGATGCAGTCCACTTTGTATTTAATACAAACGTTGTGATCCTGAATCATTCATGTGGAGACATGCGAGTAGAGGCGTCCTATACAAAGAGGTTATATAAGACCGGACCAAGAAAGAAGTTACTCTTACTTTATAACACTGTTTAATATTTAAGACTAACTATTTCAAAGCGATGACCTAGGTAACTTGACCTTAATCCTGAGCTAACTATGAACTCCTGTTTATTCGGGATTTTCCTTAAATTTGCATGGGTGAGGGTTGGCTCAACAGTGCTGGCTCAATAAGCCTCCCATTTTAAGGGTAAGACCGCGTAGATAGCTAAGGACATAGAGTGCAAGATGAAATTTGCTCCTACCCGCTTTTAGGGATAGTAGAGAGGTTATTCTCTTAAGTATTGACTTCAGGTCTTGTACAAGGGGCCGATCCTCTCATTGGCTCGAGAGGGACTCAGTTTGGTGATTGGATCATAAACTAATTGTTCATTAGAGGATCAATGGGACTTAGATGTAATCTCGGGGGTAAAACAACTTTTGACCCAACCGTTATTACGAATAACTTGTGAATGATTGACTTACTGATTATGGTTATATCGAGTGGAGAGAAATATATCTACAATGAGGGAAATGCAACTACTGGGCTTTAGTGGAGTGACTCGGTAGTTAACGAATATTGGTTAATCATGTTAAAGAATTTAGCCAGCTAATCTGTGATTGTTGGAGCGTATGATCTATAGGTCCATTAAGTCCCCCTACTAGCTCACAAATGGACTAAACCTTAGAATAGCGTGATGAGAGAATTTAAAACGTTCAAATTCGAATTAAGGGAATCAGTAATTATATATGATATAATTACACATTTAATTATCAAAATAAGCAGAATTAGAGAATTGGATAATATTTAAATTTGATTTAAATATTAATTACATGAATAGGAATTCATGTTTGTGGAATTGGTGTACTAATAAATTTAGTATTGGATATTGAATTATTTTAATTAATTAAATTTTATTCAATTAATTTTATTTTGAAATTTGAAGTTTATGAAAATTCATATAATAAAATAATAAAATCAATTTTTGTTTTAATTTAAGTTTGAAAATTTAAATTAAAATTTGAAATTTTGATTTTTAAATAAAATTTATTTTAAAATCAATTTAAAATGAAATGTCAATTTTATTGGGTTTTTCTCACATTTAATACTTAAATTCCACCTCCTACTCCATTAATTGAAGGGATTGTGGTGTCAATAAACTATGTAATCTGATTTCATGGTTCTTGTTTCAACTTATATAATGTTATTCAGCTGAAAATGGGCATGCAAGTTTAAGAGAAAAATTAAAATTTTGAGTGAGGAAGTTGTTCTTCAACTCTAGGACACCAAATCTGTTTTCATCTTTTCCTTAAGAATTCAACTCATTTTGGGTTCCAACACCCAATCTAAGGTCCTAGAGAATAGTAGGAAAGATCAATGGAGGTCTACAAGTATTTGGAGTGAAGATTCAAGCTGGATTTGAAGATTTAAGAGTTCTTCAAAGGTAATTTTAGAAACCCTATTTCTTATTCTTGAACATGCTTTCTTAAATGCTAAAATTGATTGAATTAGAGTACTTAATGATCCTGATTTCTTCCACTAATTTCATGTTAACTCCATCAATTGGTATCAGAGCATTGCAACAATGTTCTTTAGACAACCTAGATTTGAAGCATTTTCCCGTGGCGTTGCAATGCTAGGATGAAACGTTGCAACATTGTTCATCCCAGCCCAAAATGTACGCGCACGACTTGACCGACGGCTCAAGTGAATCGGTTCGATCGGTTCAGGTCTTGGAGGACCGATTCAACTCAGCTTTTAGTTGGTTCAACCCATTATGAAGCTTTGGAGGTCCAGTTCAAGTGGTTCAGGTCGATTCGTGAAGTATAGAAGTTATTTCAAGCTAGTTTTTATTATTATTGTAATAATTTAGGTTGTTTGCTTGCTTAGAATGCCAAAACTGGTCCATATTAGTGTTTGTTTAATTATTTCTGCATTATGAATGTATGTTATAATTAAATAAATCTTGTATGTGCATATAGTATGCCATATAGATTTAAAATCCCACCATAGGAAGCATGTAGTATGCATTGAAAGTATGTTATAAAAAGTTATAATATATGGTATGCATGTTTAGGGTTTCAAGTGTTCAATATAAAGTGTTATATTAAATCCTAAAATGTTTGATGAATGTTATGGATTGATGTCCTAATTCTCCCGGAATCTCATAGTTTGTAATTTGTATACATTGTTATGAATAAAATAAGAGTTATTTTATCTGGCATTTACTCATATCCAATAAACAAAGCTCCATGGTTATTGTATGTAAACTTAAGCATGTATATGAGATATACAAGTGGATTATGCCTTAAGTGTGATAATCTAAAAAGGTCTGTAGTATAAGGATGAAGAAGGGATACCTGATCCTGGTGACATTATGGATACGGTTCGCTTTGTAGAGGTTTACAAGTGTTGTGAACTACTACAGATGGTAGATTCTGACCATTCATGTGGAGACATGCGAGCGGGGGTATCCTATACAAAGAGTTTGTACAAGACCGGAATACTAGATGATTCGTCTCTATATATAACGCCATTGATACTAGAGACTTAAATCTCATCTAAACGACCATAGGTGACATGACCTCAATCTTGAGTATTTTGGAAACTTCTGCCTTTTAGGATGGTCCTTTGATTAGTATGGGTGAGAGTGGACAGATTGTCAACTCAACATGCCTACCTTTTTGGGGATTTGTCTGATTTGGGAGCAGGGAACTCAGTTACATAAGATGGAATTCACTCCTTCCCCGAAGCAGGGGTAAGTATATAGATTGCTCCCTTAAGGGCTGATTCCGGGGCTTGAACATAGTGGCCACAACTTCTCTTTGGAAGAAAGGACTCAGTCATAGTAAGACTATGACTTGTTCATTAGAGGGATCAATGGTACTCAAGGAGTTAGATGTAACTACAGGGGCATAACGGTTATTGGCCCAACTGTACTTACGAACGATCTATGAAGGGTTATTGCACTGTTGATTGGTTGATATTGAAGGATCTCATACCAAGAGTTCCATGAGCGTGTTCAGATTGCTCCGATTTCACAGTGACCGAAATACAAATGATATACATTCAACACATACAATTATACACATAAATCTAATTATCGGCATGCTCAGAACACAATAAATAACAAGGAAAGGATTCCATACCAGTTGAAGACTGTCTTCTAACTTTAGAATCTTAATGCAGCGGAAACCCTCCAACAGATCTACCAACACCCTGCGGGAACGTCAACTGTAACAACACGATCAACACGAACACGAACGCTACAGCGGGGACGACACCACCACTAAAGAACCCCAAGTATTCTTGGAGTGAAAACCCAAAGAGTGGGCTTTGGTGAGTTTGGTAGAGGACGGAGGACAACGATTCGTGTAGACGATAAGCAAGTGGGAGATAATACAGTGCTATCGTATAGCAAAAATGCTTATTGCATAGAGGAGCTACACGATCGTGTAGGAAAGGCTGAACGATCGTTTAGGAAAAACGTATCGGGCTTTCGTTTCATGAATTTTTTTTGGGCGGTCGAAGAAAAATTGAATGCGCTACGCAAAATGAAAACTTCTTTTCATTTTTAACCCATCGGTCACCATAACCGATGATGCCCACTATCATATAATTAATCAATTAATTAATTAATTAATATAATCATATTATATTTATATCCTATAGTTTGATATCACATATCTATTATAGTATTTTCTCCTCTACTTGATATAAATCATATTTATATCTAATTTCCTCCAAAATAATGTATCTCATACTTAGGCCATATACCAAATATATAATTAACTAGTACCAATTATATTCATATATAATTGAACTTCCTTTGTCAATTTGAACATTTCAAATTAACCCAAACACTGGTTCTCGACTTTATCCAAGCTACCCAGGGGACCTAATGGACCTGTGACTCGAAGCTCCAAACGATACATGAATAGCTGACTAAACTCTTTATAGCCATGAGATCCACCATCCGTTAAGCTCAGTGATTCCACTAAAGACCAAACAGCTGAACTCTTCTTACCAATCAGCATATTTCTGTGTCCATTGGAATATAACCTAATCATGAGTACGATGACCCTTCACAGATGCTCATTAGTACAGCTGGGCCAATTTACCGTTTTGCCCCTATAATTACATCTCATCCTTAAGTTTCACTGATTCATCTAATGAACAATTAACAACATAGTTCAATACTATGTGTGAACACCTCTCGGGCCAAAGAAGGTGTGTGGCGCCACATTCGTTCAAGCCCCGAAATCAGGCCTAAAGGGGCCATCTATCTACTTACCCCTGCTCGGGGAAGGAGTGAATTTCATCTTGGTGTAGATTGAGTTCCAGCTCCCAAATCAGAACGAATCCCCAAAATGGCTTTGAAATCGACGACTTGGGCCACTCGCACCCATACAAATCAAAGGACCGCCTCAATGGTAGGAGTTCCTAACTCACTCAGGATTGAGGTCATGTTACCTATGGCCATCCTAGTGAAGTGAAGTCTCTGTCATGAACCGGTGTTATATAACGAGACATTAACACTTCGTGGTCAGGTCTTATACAAACTCTTTGTATAGGACGCCCTCGCTCGCATATCCCCAACATGAATGATCAGGATCAGACCATATGTGACAAGTCACAACACTTGTGACCATTCCACAAAGCAGGTCGCGCCCGTAGCGTTACCAAGATAAGGTTTCCCTCCTATATCCATATACTACAGACCATTTTGGCTATCACTCAAGACATGATCCACTTGTATGTCACCACATACATGCTTGAGTCACATACAGATAACTAGGGATTTTATGTTTATTGGTTTGTGGTAAATCAAATAAAACAATTAACCGAGAGAAAAACAAGATGTGAAGTAAATATCATATATTAACAACACAAGTGTTCGTACATACTGTTTACAAACTACAGGACACAAGACTTTAGGGCATCAACCCCAACAGATATGAACACATAATATATCTGTAATAAGGAGAGTTCAGCTGTCGGTCTTTAGTGGAGTGCCCGACAATTATCGAATGGTAGATCCTGTGACTAAAAAGTTTATTCAGTTATTCATGTACCGTTGGAGCTTCAAGCTACAAGTCCATAAGGTCCCATTGGCAGCTCAATGGATTCAAGTTGAGAATCAATTCTTGGTGTTGATTTGAAATGTTCAGATTGATAAGAGGAAATACGATTATATATGATATGATTGGTGTGATGTATGAGATACATCAAGTGAAGGATTAATGTTAATGAGATTTACATTAAGTACCATAAAATAGAAAAAGAGCTATGGTTATATGTTTCATGAGATGAAATATTAAAACTATAGGTTATAAATATAGTATGGTAAGTTCGTTATCATATATATTTATAATAATATTAATTATTGGAAAATTATCTCTATTTTCTCTAATAACCAATTGAATGGGAGGTTATTGGTGGTTTTCATGGTAACCGTGAGATAAAAGGAAAAATATTTTCCTAAATTTAGTAGTTGATGATTGAGATTTTCCATTCTAAAAAATTACTCACGGAAAGGCTATCAAGTGAATGAGATTTACTAAACGACAGCTGAAGAGAGACTAAACGATCGTGGAGTGACACTACACGATAGTCACTCAGCTGGCCGATAGCTAAACGATCGCGAAGCTTCTTCTAAACGATTGGGCATCGTCTATACAATAGACTTGTCATCTCCCACTTACTCAATCGTTTACATGATTGTTCTTTCTTCAATCTCGTCCTCTAACCAAGTCCACACAGAGCCCACACTTCTGGATTTTCATATCGAGAATACCAAGGTAGCCATTGTGGTGGTGTTGTACTCAACTTGACATAGCCGAGATTTTTGGAGGTCGTTCGCTGTGTACGCGATGTTCGTGTGGTGGTTGCTGTGTTTGTGATCTTGGAGATCACTGTGTTCATGGTCGCTATGATTGTGTTGTGTTATGGTCGTAGTGTTCGAGCATTTGGGTTTGCAGTCTTGCTGATTGTTCGAGCGTTCGTGATCGAGGGTGTTTAAAGATGAGTCTTCAAAGGTATGTGTAATTTTATCCTTTGATGTTCTTAAAGCATGCTGTAATTTCGAATTATGCATAGCCTGTAGTTTCTGTTTCTTTATTGTAATTGTTTATGTTCAAATATGATTGGAATTTGGAACGATCATTCCACTGCTCATAGAAATCCTCATGTCTGATTTCTTTCAATTGGTATTAGAGCCAGATTGTTCTGATATTCCAAATTTCACTTTTGTTTTGAACTTCTTTTACAGTCGTGATGGGTTTTCTACATTGCGTTTAATTGTTAAATGCATTTGTGGATGGCATTGATGAATGTTTACGAGTTTAATTGCCTCTATTTAAAGCTTTCTTTAAATTACAAAGTTTTAATTTGTAAGGGTCCCTATGTCAATCGAGTCTGTAATTCAAAGTGTTTGAGTTTTTTGAGTCATTTGTGATGAAGTTTCGAACCATGGAGATGCGGTTCTCAGCGAGGAAGAAGACCAAGAGTTGGTCGTGTCATGTAGCCTCCGGTAAATGAACGTTGGGATTTGGCTAAACGATCATGTATATTTTTCTATGCTATTGTGTAGTATTTACTAAACGATAGGGTAAATCGTTTACTCTATCGCGTAGCGTTGGTTGCCCGATCGCAGAGACACTAGAGGTAAACGATCGAGTGGGAGCATTTGATGCTCATCGTTTAGAAGAAGACACACGCGCTAAACAATCGTGTAATTAGCATGCTCATCGCATAGTCACTGCCTACAAGATCACGCGGTATATGATACTAAGACGCTCGCTCAACGATCGTTTATACGATAGTGCTTCACTGCATCGTTGTAGTTTAGACGATCGTATAAGGCTTGCATTGTGAAGCGTGCTACATGATCGCGTACCTTGTGCTTCATCGCATAGTAAAAGGTACACGATCGTTGCTAAACGATCATTTAGCTCTGGAAGCGTAGGTAAAAGATTGAGTAAAGCATTTGCTCTTTCGTGTAGACGATCGCGGGGAAGTTTTGGTACATGATCAGTGGAGACGTGGATTTCGATCGGATGTTTCAAGACCCGGTTTTCCTATTTGAATCAGAGACTCTTTGTTTTTGTAATAGTTAGCTTTAGTTTTTTGAGGATTTGAAGCAATTTATCCTGGTTCATTAACATTTGTTTATTATACATGAGATGTATGTAGTTTATATGGCAAAGTGTTTGACATATAGATTTGAAACCCACCTTAGGTTGTGCAATTATTCATGCATCATGTGTTATACGTGTTATAATATGGCATGAAGAAATTACATGAAAGTGTACGCATGCATCATGAAAATAAAAGAGTTATATTTATGCATGCAGTAAGCATATTCATGCATCATCTTTATATTATAAGCGTTATAGTATAAGGGTGAATGGAAGCATGTTTTGCTTGGTTCGTTGCTTGTTTGTATAAGAGTTATATAAAAGGTAGCAATGAATGAACAATGCATAGAGCATGACACTTAGGCTGTTTGTAAACGTTATGAATGCCTTGTATGTGTCTACTTTGCATTGTGTTTGGTTTTGGTTGTTTCTAGTTATAAGTGTTATAAAGAAAATTAGAACTAAAATCGATAAGAAAGAGTTACATGCGGACTTAGGGTGAACTCATGTTTTAAAAGTGTTTTAAAATTGGATTGAGATAGACCTAAGTTCAAAGTTCTACTGGGATTAGCAACCTAGTTTAATCTTTTTAAATTGGTTTAATATGATTAAATTGATTGCCATAAAAGATTAAAATTGTATTAAATCTATCTATAAGGGACCTTTTGTTTAAGGCAGGTTCTGTTTAGGCTGGGGTACTTAAGCTGATGGAAACGGAACACCCCTACTTGGGAACCTACCTGGAAAGGTGAATGAGATAGATTATCTGCAAGCATGCGACAGTTGGTCAAAGACTTCGTTAAAGAGTTTAATGGATGATGATCAAAAGTTGTTTCAACTATCCAAGGTAAAAGTTACTCTTCGGCAAACCTAAAAAGTCACTTAGTTAAATTCTTAGCGTGCTTTTTCTAAGTAAACTAAACCTTAGGTTATAAAATACTTAGGGGAGGAAGATATGTATTTGATATGTCAATGATTCTACTCATATTTCTCGCTGAATGTTCACACCGTGAGATTCATGCTTGACCTCATGGTGCCTTGGGAGCATCCCCCTTCGGATGGTGTTTTCATGAGTCAATATCAAGGTGGACGGAAAGAGTGGTTATAGTAAGTGGGTGAAGGGTGTGTGTCAACATGTCCTATGGTCTCTGTTATTGGATCGCATCATGAGATGATTCTGTACTCCCTCGTGGCGCCCTGGGAGAGTCCCCTTTGGATGGGTTTTGTGCAGTTGGTCAAGACCAAAGTGAACTTTAGAAATGGATAGGGTCGCTTTAGTTTTTGCCCCAATCGGATTGACTACTTGGGGCAGAACTCTAGGGCCTAAAATGGTGGGTCACACTTATGGGAGATTGTTAAGTAAGTTAATGATCTCTTGACCAAATAAATGATGGTTATTCGTTATAGGAGCAAGAGTTGTTCTGGTATTAATGAGTGATTGAGAATTTCTCAATTCAGAGGAGGGATAATTGACCTCCCTTCGGTGGCTTTTATTCTAAACCTTTGAAGCGTCATTGCGAAACTAGATGTCACACGGGGTTTATGTTAGTTTTGCTAAATCTTATTGGATGTTGTATGTTTTTTTTAACGGGTATTTGCTTAAAACATAACGTAGGTCAATGTGTTTTTTGTTTTCAGCAACGTGTTAGTATTTTCGTTGAATGCCTTTAATTTGACCGATTACATACAGTGGAAAGAGTCTTGTAAAACGTATTTCGTGGTAAACGACCTCGAATTTTTCATGGTTGAGGAATGTCCTCAAGTCCCAAACCTTGATGCACCGTGGAGTGTTCGTAATGCATATGAGGTGTGGATGAAGGCTAATTCATTGGCCCGACTTCACATTTTGGCTAGCATACCTGATGCTTTAGCCGTTGAGAACATGGTCATTGCACGCGAGATCATGGACTCGTTGCAAGATTTGTTTGAACATCAGTTTTTACTTTTCGAGCACAAAGGGATGGATGACAAAACCAATAGTGTCAGTTCTCAAGTTAGAAGTGTTCTCTAATATGGAACTTGGAGCTTATTTAGGTTCTGATACTGATCCCACTACTCTAAAAAAGAGGAGGATGGCTAAAGATAGTAAATGTGATTTATTGGTCTTGAAGACGTGTTTGGTAGAGAATGATAATTCTGCCTGGATCCTTGATTCGAGTGCTACTAATCACGTCAGTTCCTTTTACCAAGGATTTAGTTCTTGGAAAACGTTTCCACAGGGAGAGATGACTCTTCGAGTCGGTACTGGTGAGGTTGTTTCAGTTGTTGCTAGGCAGGCTGAAGTTATTTTTTGACAAGAAACGTTATCAGTTACTGGATAATGTTTTCGTAGTTCCTTATACTAAGAGAAACTTAATCTCGGTTTCTTGTCTCATTGAACAAGGTTATACTGTCTTCTTTTCTGAGAATAAAGTGTTTATTTTCAAGAATGGAATGGAGATTGGTTTTGGTTCAATGGAAAGTAACTTATATGTACTAAGGTCATTAGTTATAAAAGCCTTGTTTAATATTGAAATGTTCAGTACGGCAACAACAGCTAAAAGAACAAAGGTTTCTCCTAAAGAAAACTACCCCTTGGTAGCATCTATTCTAACTCACTATAGTATCGTTGCAAGTAAATAATGAAATTTGGCTACATTATTACTTTTGCTAAAATATAGTTGGGTTTAAAAGAAATTTACTAATTAGACTTTGTTTGTATTTTCAGCATGTTGAATTCTTCTAAATTACTCGCTTTCGATAAGTATAATGGTTTTAATCTTTCAACATCAAATATAAATGCAATACTACCAAATGATGTTAAATTTTGTTTTAACAGAGGAATGTTCTCTATCTCCCAGCTCATCTGCAAACCAAAAAGTTTAGAATGCATACAACAGATGGATTAAGGCAAATATAAAGGCCCGAATCCATATCTTAGCAAATATATCTGATATTCTGGCTAAGAAATTCGACGACCTGGTTTTTGCTAAAGAAATCATGGATTCATTACAGACATTGTTAGGACAATTTTTCAGGAACTATATTCTTGAATATGTTTATAACCACGATATAAAGGATAGAACCTCTGTTAATGAACAAGTTCTAGATATGTTAAAAGTAATAAACGCGAATGCCATAGATGAGGAAACTAAGAAAGTACAACAAAGTAAATATGATTTACTTGTCATTGAGACATGTTTAGTGGAAAATGATAAATTAACCTTGATATTAGATTTAGGAGTCGCTAATCATATTTGTTCTTGATCCTAGGAAACTAGTTCCTGGAGGCAACTTACCAAAGGTGAAACAACCTTCAAGGTAGAGACCGAGAAGGTTGTCTCAGCTAAAACAGTAAGAGATATGAAGCTATTTATTAAAGATAGTTTCGTAGTAATGCTATTATGAACAGGATTGACTACAACCTGACCATCTTACTCAACAAGCTATAAACCTTCCTGTCTTTGATGAAAAACAGGGAACACAAGGGTGAAGCAAATTTTGCTTCATCTTCTAAAAAGTTTCATACAGGTTCAACCTCTGGGATAAAGTCTGTGCCTTATTCTTCTAGCACCAAAAAGTATAAGAAGAAGAAAGGTGGTAAGGGGAAAGCTCACCCACCAGTTGCTGCTCAAAGGGGCCAGAAAGCCAAGATTGCAAAGGGAATTTGTTTCCATTGCAACTAGGAAGGACATTGGAAGAAGAATTGTCCCAAGTATTTGGCAGAAAAGAAGAAGGCCAAGCAAGGTAAATATGATTTACTTGTTTTGGAAACCTATTTAATTGAGAACGATGATTTAGCCTGGATAATTGATTCAAGTGCCACTAACCACGTTTGTTTTTCATTTCAGGGAATTAGTTCCTGGCAACAACTGGGAGCTGTTGTGTTTAGTTTGTTAACTGAAGTGGTTATTACTATTCTAATAGATTGACAATTATGGAAAGCAAACAACAAAAAAATGGGGCAAAAAGTACCTTAGAAGTTGAAGAACCATCAAGCAAAATAAAGATGAAAAAAGAGAAGGTATTAACTATATATTTACTATATATCTATTTCTAAGTTATTCTTTAGAATATTTATAACATATATTTTATTTTTTGTTTAAATAGGTAGAAAAAATCCCTAAAGAAAGTTGGAACTCCACTTTTGAAAGTCACAGTTTAAGTCAAGTTGGAAGTGATAGACCATATTAGGGGTTTAGATTCTACGTGTCTATCTTTATTTAAGGAAGGACCATTTGGGAATTTTATAGGTTTAAAAATGTCTAAAGTACCTTTACAACTTCTAGCACATTTGATTAGAAAACAATGTGTCTCTACTGATAACAATGTTCTTCTTTTCAACTTTGAAGGTAACATGACAGCGTTTGGGTTGAGGGATTTTTGTTTGATTACTGGATTAAATTGTGATGAATACCCTGTTGAAGATGTTTTAGATGAAACTGAAGAAAAAGATTCAGAAATTAGACAAGAATTTTTTAGAAATTGTACTAGCATCACTAGGGAAAATGTGAATAGTGCATTTGACTATTTTTCTAGTCACTGCAGTGATGAAAGAAAAATAGCAAAACTTGCCAATCTTTATTTGCTAGAAAACTTGTTGATTCCGAAACAACGTCATAATTGTGTGGATTGGAAGCATGTCAAGATGTTGAATGATGAGGAGAAGTTTAGGAATTATCCATGGGGAAGACTGTGTTATAGTCTTACTGTTGAGTTTTTTAAGAAATCTATTAAAATAAAAACAAACCAGTTGTCTATCTACAAGGATTCCCTATAGTTTTAGCTTATTGGACATATGAAATACTTCCTAAACTTTCTGAGGGGTTCGCAAAAAGAATGGGAAATGGCTTTCCAAGAATCTTGAATTGGGAAACAACAAAGCAACTAGATTGGCAAGATCTTAATGACAACATCTTCTCGGAACAAAATGTAAGTTTCTAATTTTTCCATTATTAATTGTGATACAAGTCTATCAATGATATTGATCTATTAATGATAGACGAATATCAGTGATATAAGTATTATATCTATTGAAACATACAAATAAATGTAGGGAATGAGTCTATCAGCAACATAGTTTATCAATAATAGACCAATATCATAGATAGATAGACTATTAGTGACAAGCCAATATCACTTATATGATCTCATTAAACTATGTCAATGATAACTCCTAACTATGATTATTTGAGTATTTCAAATCTTATAAAAAGAAGGTATTCTATATACATATTAAATATTATGTTTTCAGCTTCATTTAGTTCCTATTGTTGCATCAAAAGAAGAAATGACATCAGAATACTTTAAAAAAAATATAGAAATGGAGGGGAAAAGTTTGGAGGAAGGAGAAAATGTTGTAGAAAAAGATAAAAAGATTGGAGAAATAATATCTTCGTTACAAGAAGATATTGAAGGTCTTAAAAGGTAACATAAAGAAGATGTTGAAGATCTTAAAAAAGGACAAATGGAGATTCTCACTTTGTTACATTCTCTAATGGAAATTGTAAAGAAAAGTGAAAGACAAACTCAAGAGTGCTTTGACAAGAATCATCCTCCATCTATGAGTCTAGAAATGATAGATGCTGACGTTGATGCTAATATTGACAAAGTAGTTGAATATGCAACTACTTATGCCAAGGAGAAAGAGGTAAAATTATTAAAGCCTTCTAGTTCTTTTACTTTTTTGTTTTTTTTCTAATGATAGACTATATAAAGTAGATATAGTTTACTGACGATATACTAATATCTACAGATGCATGAACAAAATTGTGAGAAAGAGAAGGAAATAGAAGAAGCCAGTATTGCTGAAGGAAAAAAGATACCCATCTAGTTAAATAGTAGGTTATTGCTATTCTGTTTTATACTTCAAGTGTGCTGCTCATTAAAGGCGATCAGTGATAGGTTTCTATCACTGATAGAATGTTGTAATCTTTTTATTGGAGTCCAACAGTAACATAAAAAAAGTATATTGACATCTACAATTTTGTGCATTGCTACACTTATATAATATATTACAGAAGATTGAAGACAAGAAGGAATAAGTGAATGTACATGAAAAAAGGTAAAAAAATGGTGCATGAAAAAGCAAAAAAAGTGAAGATATAACAATTATCACATTTCCTATATTGCTTTATGACTGTTAGATTCAATATATATTTATAAAATTATAATTAAGTATTGACATTTTAGGTTATTGAACAAAAGGAAAATACAATGACAAATGCTAAAAATGTTAGACCGAAGAGACAATCTAAACTGTCAAAGAAGATATTGGAGAATGCAAATGACGAGAAGATTGCACAAGAGCAAAAGGATGCAAAGGACCAAAAGAATGCAAAGGACAAAAAGAATGCAAAAGAAGAAAAGAAAGCTTCTCTAAAACAAACAAGACATTCTCCTAGAATCACATTTCCCCTAGTTTTGACCTAAAAATCTCTCAAATGTAAAAATGTAGTTGTGACTTAGTTTACTGTTGTGGCTATTAGACCTTATTTTGTGTGGATATGGGATATTATACCCTAGTTTTTGTGGATGCACTAGTAGTATTAGTGATAGAAACGTATTTGTGATAGAAACGATCCATGATAGACTTCATATGTAATTCATTTTGTCATATAAATATAGGAAATTGTTGGATCGTTAGTTGAATCAGTGCAAATTATATACATTTTTGCTTATATTTTTTACAGTTGTAAGGACCAAAATCTTTTAATTATGTAATGGATGATAAGTGATATATCAATGTCAATGACAAACCAATATTAGTGATAGAAATCACAGTGCTTGAAATTACTCACAAAAACTTCATATGTAGTTCTATTTGTCATATAAATATAGGAAATTATGTCCCTTTCTACTTTCTATTTTAAAGTTCTAAGGACTAAACTCTTGGTATTATGTAATGGATGGTCAGTGATAGATCAATGTCAATGATAGACCAATATTAGTGATGTTGGGATTGGTGTCCTAATTCTCCCGAAGTGTCGTTGTTTTGTAAAGATACACATTGTTCAATGAATAAAATATGTGTTATTTAATTCTGGCATTTACTCATATCCAATCAACAAAGCTGTTTGGTTATCTTATGTGAACTTAAGCATGTATATATGATATACCAGTGGATCATGCCTTAAGTGATAACCTAAATCGGTCTGTAGTATAAGGATTAAGGTGGGATACCTGATCCTGGTGAAACTATGGATACGACCCGCTTTCTAGAGATTTACAAGTGTTGTAAACTACTACAGATGGTAGATCCTGACCATTCATGTAGAGTGCGAGCGGGGGTGTCCTATACAAAGAGTTTGTATAAGACCTAGACCACGAGATGACTAGACTCTGTATATAACGCCGTTGATACTAGAGACTTGCATCTCACCTAAATGACCATAGGTGACACGACCTCAATCCTGAGTGTTTTAGGAACCCTGCCTTGAGAACGGTCTTGATTAGTATGGGTGAGAGTGGCCAGATGCAACTCAACATGCCTACCTTTTTGGGGACTTGTCTGATCTGAGAGCTGGAAACTCAATCCACAAAAGGAATTCATTCCATTCCCGAAGTAGGATAAGTAGAGAGAATTGCTCCCTTAAGGCTGATTCCAAGGCTTGACATAGACAACTTCTTCTTTGGAGGAGAAAACTCAATCATAATAGGACTATGACTTATGTTCATTAAAGGGATCAGTGGTACTTAAGGAGACAGATGTAACTACAAGGGGCATAATGGTATTAGCCCATGTACTTACGAACGATCTGTGAAGGGTTGTTGCAGCTGCTGATCGATTAAGATGGACACATAATATTCTGTAGTAAGAAGAGTTCAGCTGTCGATCTATAGTGGAGTGCTTGGCAATTAACGGATGGTGATCCCATGACTAAAGAGTTTAGTCAGTTATTCACGTACCGTTGGAGCTTCGAAGCTACAGGTCCATGAGGTCCCTTGGTAGCTTGGATTCTGCTGAGGATCAGTTCTTGGTGTTGATTTGAAATGTTCAAATTAACAATAGGTTTTTTGACTAATATATATAGATCGGTATGATGTATGAGATACATCTAGTGGAGGATTAATGTATGAGATTTACATTAAGTACCATCGAAAGAAAAAGAACTATGGTTTATATGTTTCATGAGATGAAAATTTAAAACTATAGGTTATAAATATAGTATGATAAGTTGGTTATCATGTTATATTATATAATAATATAATTTATTGGATAATAATACTTTTCTTTTAAATAACCAAAGTGTGGGTGGCTTATTGGATCATGGTACCGTTAGTTTAAAACTGGAAATGTGTTTCCTATTTTGAAAAAGAAAGGTTTTACAAAAGTTGAAAAGATTTGAGTTTCTCTCCACGTAAGAAAACTCACGTCGATCAGTAAATTCGGATTACTAAAACGACAGTGGAGGCGAGGTAATCGATCGGCAGGTGCGAGCTTAACGATCGGCAGTATTTCAAATGATCACATACTTGCTAGACAATTCGTGCCCAAGGTAAACGATCGTGTAGTGTCTGTAGACGACAAACCGAGCTAAACGATCACATAGCTTTTGCTAGACGATCGCATAGCTTTATCTAAATGATTGGGCATCGACCTATACGATAGGTCTCAACCATCTCCCACTTGTCCATTCGTGTACGCGATCGTTGTTTCCTCCGTTCGTCTACCTCATACCATGTAACGACCCGAGTTCAAGAGGGGTACATGAATGAACCGATTTCACATCTGAATGAGAAGGATTCTGGGGACATGAAAGTATGATTAGGAAAGGCTTAAAAGAATTAAAAGTTACTACTTATACCAACAAGGTGCACCTTCCTTTTCGGTGGCTCAATCATAAGAACTTCAATGTTAAGCATGCTTAGCTTGGAGCAATCCTATGTTGAGTGACCTCCTGGGAATTTTCCTAGGATGCATGTGAGTGAGGACAAAGTATGCTGAAAGGACCCGTGTTGGTTTATAGGGACAACTTTCACTTCTAAAAAAGCATCCAAGGAAAGGGAGGAAGGGAGGATGACATAGCCGGTCGCAGGGGACGTAGGAGAATGTCGGGGCCATTAGGGGTTGAATCCAGATTCTAAATCCTGGGCCTAAGGTGTTACATACCAAGTCCGAAAAGAGCCCACCCTTTGGATTCTCACACCGAGAATACCAAGGTCGCCTTGTTGGTGGTGTCAGACTCAACTCGACACTGTTGAGGTTTTCTGAAATGTTCGTGTTGTGTTCGTGCAGTGTTGCGGTCGTGTAGATCGAGCATTTGTGAGTGCTGATTGTTCGAGCGATCGCGCAACGAAGCTGTATGAATCGCATAATCGTTTGTTTGAAGTTGACTGTACATGATTTGTTGATTCATGATTGTAATTTGGAATAGTCTTGTTCCGCTGCTCATGGAAATCTCTCTTCCGATTTCCTTCAATTGGTATCAGAGCCAGGTTCTCTAATATTCCAAATTACAAATCTGAATCGAACGCATTTTCAGTCGCGGTGGGTTTCTGCATTTGTGGTTAACCGTTTTCTGCATTTGTGGATGTTTTTTTATGAACATTTCGGGTTTAAATTGCCTTTTTGTTAAAGCTTTCAGTATTACAAAGTGTTAATTGTAAGGGCCTATGTTTTTGGGCGAAATTAACTTTGCAATCGAGTCTGTAATTCAAAAAATTCGAGTTCATCGTGTCGTTCGTGATGAAGCTCCGATGTATGGCGGTGTAGTTCTAAACGAAGAAGAAGATCAAGCGTTGGTCGGGTCGTATAGCCTCAGGTAAACGATCATTGGGATTTAACTAAGCGATCGTTTAGATTTCTTTTTCTAGACAATCGTGTAGTATTTTCTAATCGATCGTTTAGCTAATGCTAAGCAATGGGGTAAATCATTTACCATATCGTGT
>NC_052352.1:63207530-63216669 GCF_009727055.1 Benincasa hispida | reverse complement strand
GTAGTTAGCAAGCTTCATCGCTTAGTTACTACTTATGCGATCGTGCGTATGCGATGCGGAAACGCTAGCTAAGCGATCACTTAGGCGATGGTACTTCGAAGCATCGTAGTCACTTAAATGATTGCGAAAGGTGGGCGCTGTGTGGAGCGCGTTAAGCAATCGTGTACTTCAGGCTTCATCGCTTAGTAAAGGTACACAATCATGTTGTAGTAGCTAAACGATCGTTTGGATTTTTTAAACGATCGTTTGGATTTTTTAGACGATCGTATAGTAAATGCTAAACGATCATTTAGCTCTAGAAGCACTGGTAAGCGATAGAGCAAAGAGTTTTTTTTTTTATCGTGTAGACGATCGTAGGGTGCTTAGTACATGATGGATGGTTGAAGAAGTGATGCTTTGTCGAGCGGTTCAAGGCCCGGTTCGCCTGTTTGAACTGGAGACTCCTTGTCTTTGTAATAGTTAGCTTTTCTTTTGTGTTTTAAGGCAATTTTACCCGTTTCATCATCTTTGATTGCTTATACATGTGATGTATGGTACTTATATGTCAAAGTGTTTGTCATATAGTTAAAAACCCACCTTAGGTTGTGCAATTATTCATGCATCATGTATTATAAATGTTATAATCTTGCATGAAAAAATTACTTGAAAGGATGCGCATGCATCATGAAATATAAGAGTTATATTTTGCATGCATTGAGCATTATCATGCATCATCCTTTTATTATAATTGTTATAGTCTAAGGGTGAATGAAAGCATGTCTTACTTGTTTCATTGCAGTTTTTTGTATAAGTGTTATATAAAAGAAGTAGCAATGAATGGACAATGCATTAAGCATGACACTTAGGCTGTTTATAATCGTTATGAATGCCTTGCATGTGTTAGCTTCGCATTGTGGTGGTTATTTCCGTTTATAAGTGTTATAAAGGGAATTAGACCTAAAATCAATAATTCAGAGTTGCATGCGGACTTAGGGTGAACTCAAATTTTTTTAAAAGGGACCTTTTGTCTAAGGCGGGTTCTGGCTAGGCTGGGGTTCTTAAGTTGACGGAAACGTAACACCCCTACCTGGGAACCTACCTACAAAGGTGAATTAGATAGATTTTCAACAAACATGCGACATTTTGGTCAAAGACTTCGTTAAAGAGTTTAATTGTAACGACCCGACCCCCTAGGACTTAAGTTAGGCCGTCACTAAATACATGTATGCATGGAACTCAAAATGAAACTCTGTTATGGCGAAATAAATGCTAATTAAATAAGGTAAGTTCAAAAGACTTTCATTAAATTCAAATGTTAAAACAATAGTAGGGCACCCAGAAATCATAAAGGATAGTAAATAAGTCTGAAAAATGATCCTTAAAAGTAAGTTTTAAACATCAAAACTAAAAGTTAAGAAAAACATGAAAAGAACTCTAAATTTCATGATGCGGAAGCGTAAAAATTAGTCTCGGTGGCTCGATCACAAATTTCGCTTGTCCATCGCCGATGCATCTCTACCCTTACCTGAAACAACAACATGATAAAGAATGAGTATAAAAACTCAGTAAGTAACTCCACTACTAGGGTCAGGCTAGGCATCTATGTCCTCTAGATAACCCACCTCTGGTGAAACATATAAACTGCTCTAGTCTTCATGGGACACAAATATACATGAAACAAAAAGGAGACTAAGTTCTATCCTACTGTAGTTAAGTATGCCCACTACCTCTGGTGAATCATGAAAGAGACACAAACTGGTGAATCCCGAAGGAGACACAAACTGGTGAAACCCAAAGGAGACACAAACTGGTGAATCCCGAAGGAGACACAAACTGGTGAATCCCGAAAGAAACATAAAATCTAATGGGCATCTAACTAATCAGTAAGGACACTTGCAAAGTGTCAACATCATAATCATCACTGTACGAATCTATGACATGCATATAAACCTCAACCTCATGGCTCTACAACATACACATATACCTCAACATCATGGTTCTACAACATACATGTATACCTCAACATCATCAGATCAAATACAACCATATGGAATCATATACCATCTCATACTAGCATTCAAGTGTCTATGTGCACAACTAAATATTTCAGATCTCGTACCAGAACATACTTTGGTCATATTATATTATCAGTTTATCATGCTGTCATTCTGCCATAACATTCATTTATCATCCTAGCATACATCTAATGCCTGGCCCGTGGGCAGTTCCAGTAGTAAGATTACTAACCTTGATATTAGGTCGAACTAAAAAGAAATTGAATCTTTGTGAAATTCTTGAATCCTTAATCAAGCCTAAACATAAACCAAGCTTTAAAATTAATAGTTAAGGCCAAATTCCAAACACCCAAATATTACAAAATATTTCCAGATAACCTTACCTAAGGTGTGGTCCAATTTCGATTTTACCTTCCAGACCTCCAATTTAAGTCCCAATTAATTACCAACCAACAAGCATCTTATTCATCGTGAATGCAAATTTCTTGAATTCACAACCCCCCTAATCATCAATTTTGAAATTAGGCTATTACATGATAAAGCTTGACATCAATACATACTTCACTACCAATGTCTCAAAATTAAATTATCCATATGTAGCTTCATCAAAAAACATCACTTCCAAATTGACATTTTACACAAATCTATTCTCAACAACCAAAATTTAATCCAACAAGAGGAGGTCATCAAAGCATAAAAAACTTACCAAAAACTCGCTATTAACAAACAAACATCCAACTTCACTTTGAAAAACAACATCTCAATTACTTCAACAAAACTTGAATCAAAGTTGACAACAATGGATATACAACAATTTAGATTGCTAATAGTAAATCGAGTATTTAAAAATCAAACCAAAAAAATAACCAAAACCGATTAGATAATCCTTGATGATCCCCGTGACGGAAAAAAAGCGAAACGACGCTTGCAGCTAGTGAATGGACGCGAGCGTCATGAAGAAGGAAACTGGACACGCAGCTATTGGGCCGGCTTGTCGCGGGCTCACGACACGTGAGCGAAGAAAAACAGGAGGTTGGGGTTTGACTTATTTATAAAAAAAAAAAAAAAACAATAATCAATCAATCAATAAAATCAAAAAAGGAACTATAAATCATAATTCGTTAATTCCTTTCCGTTTTATACTATTAAATTTCCTTTTCGTTTCAAAAGAAAACATTTAATTCCTGCTATTAATATTCTAATTTGAATAATTTTCACAGCAACAATTAAATTCTTCATCTTACACTTGAAGTCCAAAATTCCAAAAGCCCTCCAACATAAATAACAATTACTAAAATTCAAATAAATAAGTTTCATTGAAATTACAATTATTACTTAAAAAAAACAATGCATGCAGAGGTGTACATTCTCACTCTTTTCCCCCTCCTCCCTCCTCAAAGAACTTTCGTCCCTCGAAGTATCAGTTCTTGAAAAAAAGAAAAAAAAAAAAAAACTTCAGGGGTGTTACATTCTTCCCTCCTTCAAAGAACTTTCATCCCGAAAGTTCCTTCTTTGAAAAAACTTCCAGGTTTACAGGCACTTATTTCATCCTCTCGCTTCCCAGTAGTCCTTGAAACTTTGGTGTGATTCTGTCCACATAGACTCTTCACCAAAAGCCAATTTCCCTGCGTGGCGCAATGTTTTTACCTCATCTGCAGCGAGAATCATCTATAGGCTTTCACTCCTCGTTGCTCAAAGTTTGTTACTTCAGGATGTAAGCACTCACGTACTCAACCTACATGGGGGGTTTGTAACATACTCTCTTTAGCATCGACATGGAAGGACATTATGAACTGAAAGACAGTGACTGGCGGTTCAATGCCAAATGGTTTACAACTCAGAGGCCAACTCGTTCCCAGACCTCGAAAAAGGTCAACGAATTCTTATGACTCAACTTTCCTATCCTGCCAAAAAACCTTCAGAATAACCTTTTCATAGGTTGCCACTCTTTAAACGAACTACATTTCACACCAGTTTTTCAAATTCTAGGTTCCTTATGTCTTACCATCGGACATAGCTTTTTGTTATTTCACTATTTTGTTACCTTTTTTTTATTTATTTATGCTACTTTCTATCACACAGCCTGCATCATCAACCTCACTACATGTGACTCCGCCCGTCACGCGTCCGCACCGCCTCTGCAGCGACTTGAATTTTCCTGCGGCACGAATTTTGTGATTATTACTATGGGAAGCTATTGTTGCTCTGAGCTGGTTGCATACGAGCCCTGATCTTCTATATTGCCTCATTCGTGGTTGCACCAATTCAGGTCCTAATAACTTCCTCTCACCAACCTCACCCCAGCATACTGAAGACTTGCAACTCTTTCCATATAGGGCCTCAAATGGCAATGTACCAGTGGCAGTCTGATAGCTATTATTATATGCGAATTCCATTAAATGCAGGTGAGAGTCCCAACTCCCTAAAAACTCTATGCACAAGCGCACAACATATCTTCCAATATCTGGTTTAGATGTTCTATTTGACCATCAGTCTATGGGTGAAAAATTGTACCAAAATCCAATTGATTAAGGTTGGGTACCTTATTTTGGTAACACTATTTGATGTGGCTTACTCTGTAGCTGTTACAAGTTGTTGTAAAGACACTAGAAACGAAGTGATCCAGATTCATTCATGTATTGACATGAAGAGTGGGGGTGTTCTATGCAATGAGTTTGCATAAGATCGGACCAAGAAATAAGTCACTCTTACTTTATAACATTGTTTACTGTGTAAGACTGACTATTTCACTTAGATGACCTAGATAACTCGATCTTAATCCTAAGCTAATTATGAACTTCTGTGTATTTAGGGTTATCCTTAGATTTGCATAGGTGAGGGTTGGCTCAACGGTGTCGGCTCAATAAGCCTCCCATTTCAGGGGTAAAACCAAGTAGATAGCTGGGGACATAGGGTGCAAGACAAAATTCACGCCTACCCGATTTAGGGATAGGAGAAAGGTTGTTCTCTTAAGTACTGAATCCAGGTCTTAAACAAGAGGCCTCACCTTCTCATTGGGCTGAGAGAGATCTGGTTTGTGATCCAGGTTTAGTGATTGGATCACAAACCAATTGTTCATTAGAGAATCAGTAGGAACTTAAAGAACAAGATGTAATCTTAGGGGTAAAACAGACACTTGACCCAGCCGTTATTATGAGCAACCTGTGAAAGGTCGACTTACTAATTATCTGTAGGTCCACAAGATACCCCTACTAGCTCGTAAATGGATTAGTCTTAGACTAGCGTGATAATTTAATTTGAAACGTTCAAATTAGAATTAAGGGAATTAGTAATTATATGAGATATAATTACGCATTTAATTTTGGAATTAAACGGAATTGGAAAATTAATTAATATTTAAATATGATTTAAATATTAAATTCATGAAGGTAGTATTTGTGTAAAATTAATTTAATGTTTGATATCAAATTAATTAGAATTAATTAAATTGTTTAATTAATTATTCATTATTAATTTTATTAGAAAATTAATTTGTGAAATTAAATTTGTAAAATTAATAAAGTTTTTAATTTTGTAAAATTAATAAAGTTTTTAATTTTGAAAATTAAATTGTTTTCGGAAATCAATTTATAAAACAAAATTAATTGTAAAACACAAAAAGATTGCAAAATCAAAATTGGAAAATTCCACTCATCTTCTCTAGTAGCTCACTCAAAACCCACTTAAGTTTTTGCTTCAATCTTCCAAGCATGAGGTGTTCTCCATGCAGCCATTTTCATTGCATGATTTTCCTACAATAAATAAAGAAGATTGAAGTGGAAATCAGGGATGCAAATTATTTGAACTTGCTAAAATTATGTTGAAAACTTGGGAGGTTGAAGAAGTGTTCTTCAAGCTTCTACAGTGAGCTTCTTCTCCAAATTCCCTCAATTCAAGCTTATTTTGAGTCCCATAACTCAATCTAAACCTCCAAGAAATAGTAGGAAAAATCTTGAGGTGGTTCACAACGAGAATTGGAGAAGATTTGCAGCTGAATTCAAGATTCAAGAGGTTCTACAAAGGTGTGACATGAAACCCTCTTATTATTGTATGAGTATGTTTTATTTATAGCCAAAATTAATAAATTAGAATGCTTATTGATCCTTGTTACTTTCGTTGCATGCTGATATACTCCTTCAAATATAACAATCAAATCAATGGTAAAAATGACAAACGTTACAACATTCTATAATTGTTCGTAACCTACACGTTCACATCTATAAAGATCACATTGATAGTAAATGTTGCATCATTGTATAAATGGAGGAAATTTACACGTTCTACAATTATGACCAACACGACGACAAATACTGCACTTTGTCTGACTTCTTTGCTTGCCAATTGATAATATTCTTTGTTTCCGAGGTCGGCCTGCTGGACACTTAACAATTGGAGGTAATATACTCATGTCAATCCTTATAGGCTTCCAATTAGCATGGTCCCATACTAGACGAACAGAACCAGCATAACATGAAATCAAGGTGCTTGTCAAAAAATACTTATGAACAAATGAATAAATATCCATGTTGCATCCACAAATAACAACAAGTGCATGGGCACATGGAATTTCATCAAGATCCCAAACACGACAAGTACATGATTTGGAATCTAAATGTACCATAAAAGGATTGCATTAATCTGAGAAAAATGACACATAGAGAAGAAATTAATTAAGATCCAACTATCTGAATCTATCAGTGATAGAAATCTATCACTAATAGAACTCAATCACTGACAAATTGTGCTATATTACCCATGAAAACAAGTAACTCTTATCATGAAGCTTCTTGATATCTGATGTTGTGTTCGTAATTTCCCCTCAGCCCAACTAGTCAAAACGTATTTCTTACAATATGCAACTTTACTTTTATCATAAAATCATTTTTGAAGTAATTGTCTGATTGAATCGAGTAGTAATGCCATAGGTAAATCTCTAAGCTTTTTTAGAATTGCATTTAAACATTCTGAAATGTTTGTAGTCATCATCTGATATCTTCTCCTTCTACAATATGCACGAGCTCACTTCTCGAAACCAACATTACTAAGATAGTCTCGTATGTGAGGATATATAGCCTCCATCCATCTCATATTCAGCTCAAAATCAGCAATAGTATATGCTTTTCCACATCTGAAAAACATATTAAAAATAAAAGAGTCATTATATGTCAACTTCAAACTTCTCAAAAGGTGCTGCAAACAAACACAATATTTAGCCGTTGGAAAAAAATTTTGAACACCTTTTGGAATACTTAAATGTCAATCAAATATAATAACTAAACCTTCTCGATCCCCTAAACTATTCTTTATATTATCAAAACATCATCTCCATGATGCATCATTCTCAAAGTCTACAATACTAAAGGAAATAGAAAAAATCTGATTGTTACCATCAATTATTGACGCCGTCAAAAGAGTTCCACCATATTTACAGTCAACTGATTCGCAATTCCCATGAGCAGTGGAAGAAAGATAATTCCAAATCACAATCATAAATGAACATAACATTTACAGTCCACTTCAAACAAGCGGTTATACAAATAATACAGAAATTACAGCGTGATAAACTTAAATGAACAAAGAGAGAAACCCTACGAACATTTGAAGATGCGTCTCCACTCTCCGTTGCACACGACCACTCGAATAACAACAACCTCAAACGCTCGATCTACACGACCGCAACACCACAACGAACACAGTGTGGACACTTCGCACTCAGTTACAAACTCCTCAATGATCGCCTCGGTCATGAACTCCTGAGCAACCACACGAGCAGCCTCCAGAAAACCTCGATGGTGTCGAGTTGAGTCTGACACCACCAACAAGGCGACCTTGGTATTCTCGGTGTGAGAATCTGGAGGGTGGGCTCTGTTTGGACTTGGAATGAGGCAGACGGAGGAGGAAACACTGATCGTGTACAAAACTAGGCAAGTGGGAGATGGCGGAGACCTATCGTATAGGTTGATGCCCAATCGTTTAGATAAAGCTAAGAGATCGTCTAGCAAAAGCTATGCGATTGTTTAGCTCGATTTGTCGCCTACAAACTCTACACGATCGTTTACTTAGGGCAAACAATCGTCTAGCAAAACTATGCGATCGTTTAGTAAATACTGCACGATCATTTAGCTCGTCCAACCGTCGTTTAGTAAATCTGAATTTACTTGAGACTACGTGAGTTTCTTTTGTCGAGAGAAATATCAAAAACTTCTATCAACCTTTTGTAAACTTCATTTTCAAAATAGGAAAACCACTTTTCTTTTAAACTCACGGTTACCATGAATCCAATAACCAACCACTACTTTGGTTATTAAAGAAATATAATTAATTATCCAATAATTAATATTATTATAAATATAGATGATAACCAACTTATCATACTATATTTATAACTTATTGTTTTAATATCTCATGAAACATACAAACCATAGTTCTTTATCTATTCTATGGTACTTAATGTAAATCTCATTTACATCAATCCTCTACTAGATGTATCTCATACATCATACCGATTATATCATACATAATCAAAATACCTCTTGTCAATTTGAACATTTCAAATCAACCCCAAGAACTGATCCTCAACTGAATCCATTGAGCTATCAAGGGGACCTTATGGACCTGTAGCTCGAAGCTCCAACTGTACGTGAATAACTGACTAAACTCTTTAGTCACGGGATCCACCATCCATTAACTGCCAGGAATTCCACTAAAGATTGACAACTGAACTCTCCTTACCACAGATATATTGTATGTCTATCTTAACCAATCCATAGTGCGACAACCCTTCACAGATCGCTCGTGTGTACAGCTGGGCCAATAACCGTTATGCCCCTATAGTTACATCTATCTCCTTAAGTACCACTGATCCCTCTAATGAACATAAGTCATAGTCTATGACTGAGTCTTCTCTTCCAAAGAGAAGCTGTGGCCACTATGTTCAAGCCCCGGAATCAGCCCTTAAGAGAGCAATCTCTCTACTTATCCCTGCTTTGGGAAAGAAGTGGATTCCACCTTGTGGATTGAGTTCCCAGCTCCCAAATTAGACAAGTCCCCAAAAAGGTAGGTATGTTGAGTTGGCAATCTGGCCACTCTCACCCATACTAATCAAAAGATTGCCCTTAAAGGCAGGAGTTCCCAAAACACTCAAG
>NC_052352.1:63202487-63204265 GCF_009727055.1 Benincasa hispida | reverse complement strand
ATTGGACTGATACCGACTGACAATCCCCACTGCATAGCAAATGTCGAGTCGAGTACACAACATTGCATACATCAAGCTTCCTACAGCAGAAGCATAGGGAATCCGTCTCATCTTCTTAACCTCATGAGGTGTCTTAGGACATTGATCCTCAGACAAAACGATTCCATGCCTGAAGGATAACAAACCCCTCTTGGAATCCTACATCCTGTACTTGATCAACATTTGATCAATGTACGATGCCTGAGACATGGCCAACCATTTGTTCTTGCGATCCCGAATAATCTAGATCCCGAGAACATACTGTGCCTCACCCAAATCTTTCATTTTGGACTAGGCAGCTAGCCAACTCTTAATGTCAGTTAGATACCCTACATCATTCCTAATGAGTAGGATATCATCCACATATATTACCAGGAAAGCTACTGAGCTATTGATGATCTTCTTGTAAACACAAGGCTCATCAACATTCTGGTCAAAGCCAAACGACTTGACAGTAGTGTCAAATCTGATGTTCCAAGATCGAGATGCTTGTTTCAACCCATAAATGGACCTATTAAGCTTGAAAACTCTTTGCTCTTGATCTAGAACTACGAACCCCTCTGGTTGAGTCATATAGATGGTCTCCTCAAGATTACCATTAAGAAAGGCAGTCTTGACGTCCATTTTCCATATTTCATAATCATAAAATGTGGCTATGGACAGGAGAATCTGAATAGAATTCAGCAGGACAACAGGTGAGAAAGTTTCCTCATAGTCAACTCCCTCAACCTGGGTATAACTCTTTACCACGAGTCTAGCCTTAAAGGTTTGCACCTTTCCATCTACACCTCTCTTTCACTTATAGATCCACTTACCCAATAGGGTGTACCCCATCGGGTGGATCAACAAGCTCCCAGATGTTATTGAAGTACATAGACTCCATTTCCTGGTTCATGGCTTCATCTTTGTCAACATCCTCATTGCTTTCTTAAAAGACAATAGATCCTCGACCCCATCATTCATAATGACGTTTTGGTCTTCAGTCAAACCCATGTAGCGATCCGGTGGGTTCATAACCCTCCCACTACATCGAGGCAATCTCAACTCTTAAGCTGGTTGACTAGATGTTCTGACCTCAACAACTCTTGTTGATCTGTCGGCCTGTTCAACAACTCTTGTTGAACCCTCAGTAGTCTCAGTCTCACTTGAGATCTCACGTAAAACGAGCATACTTCGTGGCTTATGATCCCTCATGTGGTCTTCTTCCAAGAAAATAGCATTAATGGAAACAAACACTTTGTTCTCACTCGGATCATAGAAGTATCCTCCTCTTGTTTCCTTTTGGTAGCCTACGAAGAGGCAAACCTTCGAACGCGGTTCCAACTTCTTTGGGTTAGTCGCTAGCACATGTGTCGAACGACCTCAAATCCTAGAGTGGCATAAACTACCTTTACGGCCTCTTCATAACTCAAAATGTGTTTCAGAAATACTTTTCGAGGGAACGTTGCTCAAGATATAACATGCAGTCTCCATTGCATAACCCCAAAATGAGTCTAGAAGATGAGCATAACTCATCGTAGACCGAACCATGTCCAAGAAAGTCCTGTTTCTCCTTTCTGATACACCATTTTTCTGATGTGTACCAGGGGCTGAGAGTTGAGACGCAATCCCATGTTCTATCATATAGTTCTAGAATTAGAGGTCCATATACTCTCCACCACGATCAGATCGTAGTGTTTTTATCTTCTTACCTAACAAGTTCTCAACTTCAGCCTTATACTCCTTGAACTTGTCAAGGG
>NC_052352.1:63098985-63202067 GCF_009727055.1 Benincasa hispida | reverse complement strand
CTTCTCAATCCTATTGAGGTTGATGTGACCTCAAAGATGGGCATTTTCCTTTGGAGAAACCTTTGGTCTTTTAGCTGTTGTTGTCGTACTGAACATTTCAGTGTTAAACAAGGCTTTTATGACTAACGGCCTTAGTACATATAAGTTATTTTCCATTGAACCATAACCAATCTCCATTCCATTTAGAAAAGGAGATGGTGTAGCCTTGTTCAATGAGATAAGAAACTGAGATCAAGTTCCTCTTAATATGAGGAACTACAAAAACATCATCCAGTAATAGACAATGTTTCTTGTCAACAAATAACTTCTGCCTGACTACATCAACAACTGAAACAACCTCACCTGTCCCGAATCGAAGAGTCATCTCTCCCTGTGGCAACGTTTACCAGGAACTGAATCCTTGGTAAGAGGAATTGACGCGATTGGTAGCACCTGAATCGAGGATCCAGGCAAAATCATCATTCTCTACCAGACATGTCTCCAAGACCAAAAAATCATATTTACTGTCTTGTCTCCTCTTTTGGAGAGTAGTGGGATGGAGGTCGTTTGCCACGAAATTCGTTTCACAGATTCTTTCCACTGTAAATAATCGGTCATTTTTAAAAGCTTTAGACAGAAATACTAATGAGTTGCTGAAAAGAAAAACACATTGACCTACGTTAGGTTTTAAGCAAATACACGTTGTAAAACAAAACAACATCCAATAAGGTTTTAGCAAAACTAACATGAACCCCATGTGACATCTAGTTTCGCAATGACGCTTCAAAGGTTTAAGACAAAAGCTGCCGAAGGGAGGTTAGTTATCCCTCCTCTAAATTGAGAAGTTCTCAACCAGTCATTTATACCATAACAACTCTTGCTCCTATAGCGACTAGCCATCATTGATTTTGCCAAGAGATCATTAACTTACCTAACAATCTCCTGTAAGTGTGATCCGCCATTTTAAGCCCTAAAGGTCCGTCCCAAAAGGACAATCTGAAGGGAAAAAATTCGATTGGGGTAAAACCTAAAGCGACCCTATCCATTTCTAGAGTTCACCTTGATATTGACCAACTACACAAAACCCATCCGAAGGGGGACGCTCCGAAGGCGACACAAGGGAGTACAGAATGTTCTCACGGTGTGAACCAATGACAGAGACCATAGGACGTGTTGACATACACCTTTCACCCACTAACTATAAACACTCTCTCCGTTCACCTTGATATTGACTCATGCAAACACCATCCAAAGGGAGATGCATCATGGGCACCATGAGGCCAACCATGAATCTCACGGCGTGAACATACAGGGAGAAACGTGAGTGGAATCATAGACATATCTGATACGCCTCTTCCTTCTACTAAGTATTTTATAACCTAGGCTTTAGCTTACTTAGAAAAAACACGGCTAAGGATTTTAACTAAGTGACTTTTAGGTTTTCCCAATGGTAACTTTTACCTTGGATAGTAGAACAACTTTTGATCATCATCCATTAAACTCTTTAACGAAATCTTTGACCAAATCGTCACATGATTGTTGAAAATCTATCTAATTCACCTTTTCAGGTAGGTTCCCAGGTAGGGGTGTTACATTTCCGTCAACTTAAGAGCCCCAACCTAGCCAGAACCCGCCTTAGACAAAAGGTCCCTTATAGATAGGTTTACAATAAATTTAATCTTTTATTCAACCAATTTAATCCTATTAAACTGATTTTAAAAGATTAATCTAGGTTACTAAACTCTTTAGAACCACTTGAACTTAGGTCTATCTCAATTCAATTTTAAAACCCTTTTAAAAAAATTTGAGTTCACCCTAAGTCCGCATACAACTATGAATTATTGATTTTAGGTCTAATTCCCTTTATAACACTTATAAACAGAAATAACCACCACAATGTGAAGCTAACACATGCAAGGCATTCATAACGATTATAAACAGCCTAAGTGTCATGCTTAATGCATTGTCCATTCATTGCTACTTCTTTTATATAACACTTATACAAAAAACTGCAATGAAACAAGCAAGACATGCTTCCATTCACCCTTAGACTATAACAATTATAATAAAAGGATGATGCATGATAATACTCAATGCATGCAAAATATAACTCTTATATTTCATGATGCATGCGCCTGCTTTCAAGTAATTTCTTCATGCAAGATTATAACATTTATAATACATTATGCATGAATAATTGCCCAACCTAAGGTGGGTTTTTAACTATATGACAAACACTTTGACATATAAGTACCATACATCACATGTATAAGAAATCAAAGATGATGAACCGGGTAAAATTGCCTTACAACACAAAAGAAAAGCTAACTATTACAAAGACAAGGAGTCTCCGGTTCAAACAGGCGAACCGGGTCTTAGACCGCTCGGTAGAGCATCGCTTCTTCAACCATCCATCGTGTACTAAGCACCTCGCGATCGTCTACACGATAAAACAAACTTTTTACTCTATCCCTTACCAGTTCTCCCAGAGCTAAACGATCGTTTAGCATTTACTATACGATCGCCTAGAAAAATCCAAACGATTGTTTAGCTACTACTACACGATTGTGTACCTTTACTAAGCGATGAAGCCTAGAGTACACGACCGCTTAATGCGCTCCACACAGCGCCCACCTTTCGCAATCGTCTAAGCGACTACGATGCTGCGAAGCACTATCGCCTAAGTGATCGCTTAGCTAGCGTCTCCGTATCACATACGCACGATCGCATAGGTAGTAATTAAGCGATGAAGCTTGCTAACTACACGATCGTCTAGCGCGTGCCTTCTACTAAACGACGAGCATCGCATGTTCCCACTACGATCGTCTACCTCCAGTGCTTACGCGATCGCGCAACCAATGCCACACGATATGGTAAACGATTTACCCCATTGCTTAGCAATAGCTAAACGATCGATTAAAAATACTACACGATCGTCTAGAAAAAAAACTAAATGATTGCTTAGTAAAATCCCTACGATCGTTTACCTGAGGCTACACGATCCAACCAACGCTTGGTCTTCTTCTTCGTTGAGAACTGCATCGCCATGCGCTGAAGCTTCATCACGAAAGACTCGACGAACTCAAACCTTTTGAATTACAAACTCGATTGTGATGTTAATTTCACCCAAAACACAGGGGCCCTTACAATTAACACTTTGTAATACCAAAAGCTTTAACAAAAAGGCAATTTAAACCATAATGTTCATCATCGCAACCACAGATGCAGAAAACGGTTAACCACAAATGCAGAAACCCACCGCAACTGAAAAATGCATTCAATCCAAATCTGTAATTTGGAATATCAGAGAACCTGACTCTGATACCAATTGAAGGAAATCGGATTCGCGATTCCCATGAGCAGCAGAAGAAAGATAACTCCAAATCACAATCATAAATGAACATAACATTTACAGTCGACTTTAAACAAGCGGTTATACAAATAATATAGAAACTACAACATGAAAAACTCAAATGAACAAAAAGAGAAAATCTACGAACATTTGAAGATACGTCTCCATGCTTCGTTGCGCACAACCACTTGAACAACAACAACCTCGAACGCTCGATCTAAATGACCACAACACCACGCGAACACAGCACGAACACTTTGCACTCAGTCACAAACTCCTCAATGATCGCCTCGGTCACGAACTCCTTAGCAACTGCACGAACAACCTCCAGAAAACCTCGACGGTGTTGAGTTGATTCTGACACCACCAACAAGGAGACCTTGGTATTCTCGGTGTGAGAATCCAGAGGGTGGGCTCTGTTCGAACTTGGAATGAGGCAAACGGAGGAGGAAACACCGATCGTGTACACGACTGGGCAAGTGGGAGAATGGCGGAACCTATTCATATAGGTCCGATTAGCCCAATCGTTTAGCGATAAGCTAGGCAATCGTCTAGCACAAAGCCTATATGATTGTTTTAGTCATTCATTTAACTCGCGTCTGTTGCCTACAGACTTTCATAGCAAATCGTTTGACTTAGGGCAAGCGATCGTCTGAGCAAAACTATGTGATCGTGTTGTAATACTGCACGATTCGTTAGCTTGCCACTACATGATCGTTTAGCTCGCACGCCGATTGTTTAGTAAATCCAAATTTATTTGACGACTACGTGAGTTTCTTTTTTGCCAAGAGAAATATCAAAAACTTCTATCAACCTTTTTGTAATCTTCATTTTCAAATAGGAAACCACTTTCCTTTTAAACACACGGTTACCATTGAATCCAATAACTACCCACTACTTTGGTTACTAAAGAAAATAATTAATTATCCAATAATTAATATTATTATAAATATAAATGATAACCAACTTATCATACTATATTTATAACCTGGTAGTTTTAATATTTCATCTCATGAAACATACAAACCACAGTTCTTTTTTCTATTCTATGGTACTTAATGTAAATCTCATTTACATCAATCCTCCACTAGATGTATCTCATACATCATACCGATTATATCAATATATTAACAAATACCTATTGTCAATTTGAACATTTCAAATCAACTCCCAAGAACTGATCTCGCACCTGAATCCATTGACGCTACCCAAGGGACCTTATGGACCTGTAGCTCGAATCTCAAACTGTACGTGAATAACTGACTAATCTTTAGTCACGGGATCCACCATCTCGATAACTGCAACAGCACTCCACTAAGAATGGACAGATGAACCATTTTACCACATAGTAATTTATGTGTTATCTTAAACAATCAGCAGTGCGACAACCCTTCACAGATTACTTCGTAAGAACAGCTGAGCCAACAACCGTTATACCTCTGTAGTTACATCTGTCTCCTTAAGTACCACTGATCCCTCTAATGAACATAAGTCATAGTTCTACTATGACTGAATCTTCTCTCTCCAAAGAGAAGCTGTGGCCACTATGTTCAAGCCCCAGAAATCAGTCCTTAAGGAAGTAAATCTCTCTACTTATCCCTGCTTTGGGAAATGAGTGAATTCCATCTTGTGGATTAAGTTCCCAGCTCCCAGATCAGACAAGTTTCCAAAAAGGTAGGCATGTTGAGTTGGCAATCTGGCAACTCTCACCCATACTAATCAAAGGACCGTCTTCAAAGGCAGGAGTTCTCAAAACACTCAAGATTGAGGTCGTGTCACCTACGGTCGTTTAGGTGAGATGCAAGTCTCTAGTATCAACAGCGTTATATATAGAGTCTATTCATCTCGTGGTTCAGGTCTTATACAAACTCTTTGTATAGGACACTCCCGCTCGCACGTCTCCACATGAATGGTCAAGATCAACCATCTGTAGTAGTTTATAACACTTGCAAACTTCTACAAAGTGGGTCGTATTCGTAGTGTCACCAGGATCAGGTATCCCACCTTAATCCTTATACTACAGACCTATTTAGGTTATCACTTAAGGCATGATCCACTTGTATATCACATATACATGCTTAAGTTCACATAAGATAACCAAGGAGCTTTGTTTATTGGATATGAGTAAATGCTAGATTTAAATAACACTTATTTTATTCATTGAACAATGTATATCTTTACAAAACAACGAGACTCTGGGAGAATTAGGACACCAATCCCAACAATAGATGCATCCAATTGAATTTCCTTTAATATCAAACTCACAAAACTCTCAAAATATATAATCTCATCAACCAATACGCCTTTAGTCTTGTAATTCAAGTAATTATGTTTATCATCCCACTGTCCACTATGAAACACCACTTCTGCAAGCTTAATCATATTTCCAAATTATTGCAAGAAACAATAATTAAACTCATGACATTCTAGAGTAGTAGAATAAATAGAAAACGATATCTATAAGTGATAGACTAATATCATTGATACACTATGATATGTATCTATCATCAGTAAATTAATGTTAGTGATAGGAAGTTCATGACTACTAATATTAGTGATAGGAAGTTCATGACTTGAAACTGAGGGTACTAATTTTTAGTAATAGCAGTGAGGGTACTAATTTTTGTGATAGTAGTGATAGTAGTGAGGGTACTTGTAATTCATGATTGTAATATGTGATATCAGTGATAGCAGTGAGGGTACTTGTAATTCATGATTGTAATATGTGATAGCAGTGATAGTAGTAGGGTACTAATTTTTGTGATAGCAGTGATAGCAGTTCATGACTTGTGATTCAAATAATAATCAGTGATAAAAGTAAAGGTACTAATTTTGTAAAAAAAAATTTCAATACTTGAAACTAAAGAAATCGAATAAAAAATAGAGCATACTTCAAGTAAAATCAATGAAACCTAAAAAAAAAAAAAAAAAAAAAAAAAAAAAAAAAAAAAAAAGAAGAAGAAGAAGAAGAAATTGAATACCTAGACATGGGAGAAAGAATCGCACAAGGAAAGGATTAAACCATACAAAATTGCGAGTCAGAAATACAAAATCAAACGTAGAAAGAAGAAATCGCGAGCAAAAAACCTCATAATCGAGCGAAGAATGGAGAAGACGTACCTGGAAAATGCACATTAGCTCGACCGACAAGAAGATGAAACCTCAGAAGAAATGGCACTGTAGAAAAACACAGAAAGAAAACGAAAAAGACCAAGAAGAAGGGAGATGATGAAGCCCACAACGAGGAAGAAGGGGAAGAAGACAGAAAGAAAGAAAACAAATTGAAGTCGGACGACGAAGAAGAAGGGGAAGAATAGGGTTATTTTAGGAATAAAAAAAAGTAAACGTATTTAAGGTAATTCAAAAAATAATTTATATTTGCAAATAGTTTAAAAAGGGACATATATTTATTTTTTTTAATAAAAAAACATCTACTACAAATTTTCTTAATTATATATGATATAATTAATTTTAATTATATATGATATAATTACTATAATGTATTTGATACATTATAATATTAAGTGATTTAATTGAGAGAAATTAAATATTTGAATATTATTCAAATATTAATTTTGTGAATTGGATTCATAGAATTAAATTTAATATAAATGGATTCATATTAAATATCGTTGTTGAGAGAATTAAACCATAGGTTATATTGTATTGGATACAATATTGAACTATAGGTTATATGTTATAGTTGATATAACATATAGTTTAATATATATTATATGATAAAGAGGTTATTATATGTGTGTGTGTGTGTGTATTAAAGTTTATTATCAAAAATAGTTTTTTTAATTTTAATATGTTTTCTAATATAAAAAAATCAGTTTTAAGGAGGGAGACTCCCTCCCCCTTATTTCTCTCCACAACATGCAGGAGTGGGAGACAGTCTTCATTCTTCTTCTTACTGAAGAAAAAATATATAGAAGGGTTATGTGCTTTTCTTCATTCTTTTTTCCTTTGAGTTCTCTCAGTCTCCTTTCCCTCTCATAAATCCAAAATAGCCAGAGCCCCACACCCTCCTGAATTTTCACCCAAGGAATACCGCGGAAGCTATTTTGGTGTTGTCTAATTGTTTGAGGGATTTTTTCCATTCGAAGATTGGCTTCTTTAAAGGTAAGGGTTTGAACCCATTTTATTATTCTATAATTTGATTGACGCATGTTGTAATTTTTCAATTAAATGCATATTTTCTTTTTATCTCTGTAAGAGTTTACATTCTGTAAAATTGAGGAAAATTAGAACGATCCACTTCCGCTTTATGGTCCCTTCACAGGGTTCCTTCATCCATGATCTCACGGGCAATGATCATAGGCTCATGCTTCTTGGCCAAGACTTCAAAAAGGCTTGCCAAGATATACGTTTGGGCCTGTTCATTTGCTCTCATCCAGCACTCGTATGCCTCTTAAACGTTTCGAGTATTGTTTCAAGCAGGAATAGGAGCACAATTCTCCATGAGGACAAATATAAGGTCATCGATGATTAAAACTATGTTGATTGTGTTTTTCCAAATTGTATAATTTTCGCTGGTAAGTTTGTCGGCAACGAATAAACTCAATGTCGTGGAAGTCATAATGAAATTTGCTGAAACCATACAATTTATTTATATTAGTACTCTATGCATTAACCCATTTGGAAAAATCAATCAAAATTAGCAAAATAATTTAATGCAACCTATGTGATATCTATTTTGCAATTATGTTTTAGTGAGGCAGGGTAAAAGTTACTATAAGGTGATCAGGTGCCCCTTCACTGAAATGAGACATTCTCAACCAATATACAGAACAACTCCTTATTACTGTAACTATCCGTTACCATTGTTCGGTCCAAAAGTTGCAAACTCACTTAACATTTTCTTGTAAGTGTAACCCATCATTTTAGATTCTAAAGTTCCAGATTGAGGTAAAAACTAAAGCAACCCTATCTATTTCTAGAGTTTTTGTAAACAGTCATGCAAATTCCATCTGTAGAGGGACACAAGCAAAGGTGTCTCGAGGCCAAGCATGAAAATTTACTACAAACTGATGAAGAAGACCGTGGGATGTACACGTTCCGTTCCCACTTACTATAAACACTCTCTTCATTCACCTTGATATTGACCTATACAAATACCATCCGTAGGGGGACACAAGCAAAGGTGCCTCGAGGCCAAGTATAGATCTCACGATGTGAACTTTTTAGGGAGAAACGTGAAAAAGGAAAAATGAAATATCATATACCCCATTTTTCTCCCACTGAGTATTTTACCTAGGGTTCTTTAACTTAAAAAAATCCGACTACTGATTTTAACTAAGTGATTGCTTAAATTTTTCCAAAAGTAACACTTACTTTGGATAGTTAAACAATTTTGATTAATGTTCATTAAATACTTTAATAAACTTTAATCAATAATTGCATGCTTGTAGCAAATCTATCATTCAATAATTGCATGCTTATAGCAAATATATCTAATTCACCTTTCTAGGTAAGTTCCCAAGTAGGGGTGTTATGTTTCCGTCAACTTAAATACCCCAAACTAGACGGAACTTGCCTTAGACAAAATGTCCATTATAGATACATTTGCTACAAATTTAATCTTTTAATTAAAACCAATTTAATCTTATTAAACTGATTAAAAGATTAAACTAATTTTGAATCTCATCGAAAATGTGATTTTAGGTCTATGTGAATCATATTTTAAAACTATTTAAAAAAATTTACCTAAGGTCTGCATGCAATTTTGAATTATTGATTTTAATTTCTAATTTTATTTAATTATAATATTTATAAAATAAATGAAATAAATTAAAACCATATAATTGCATTCATTGACACACTTAATAAAAATATAACATTTATAAAATTACCTAAAGTAGTGTCATGTTTCATGCAATTTTATTTCATTACTAAACTTATATAACACTTATATAATAAAGCAATGAAATAATTAATAACACACAATAATCCATACATACATACTATATATTATAACTCTTATAATATAAATAATGCATGGATATGTTATTAATGCATGCATGCATATATTATAATACTTATATTATATGATGGATGAGCATGCTATAAATATAAAATCATGAAACTATATATTCTAACATTTATAATATAAATTATGCATGAATATGCATAACCTATGGTGGGATTTATACTATATAGCATACATTATGACATATGATAATAAAAATAAATCATACATCATATGCATAATTAAAAAGAAATTATTAGACCGGGTTTGGACACCTAAACAGTTAATTAAATTAACATAACACATATATTAATTTAATTAATTTTTAAAAAAATCTAACTATTACAACTAAAAGCCAAATCGATTCGAAACAAGTGAATCGGGTCTTGAACCGCTCGAACTGAACCGCCAATCACCCAAACAGGACCCAAACTGCTCAAACCAATCGAACTGCTAGTAAACCAATCAAGCCATGAACTGAATCACGCATGAACCGATTTGTTCTTTTCGTCTCGGAGCGTTGAAATGTTGTACCAAGTCGACATTGTACAGCTGCGATCTTCAAAAAAAAAAAAGCTCCAACTTAGGCCTCGTTTTCTCCAGAAACTTATTGGGAACAACACGAGCAACTCAAAAGTAGTAAATTACAGACTTTATCGTAAAATTTATGCCCAAAACACGGGCCCTTGACAAACCAATTTGAAAATTGAAAGTGATAAATCTATATGGCCAATCCTGAAAACATCCAATAATCACGAATTATCATTCAACAAAACATTCGTCACATGAAATAATTTTACAAAATGAACCCCTTGTTGAGTTGTATGTCCTAAAACTCATAGTTTGTAAATATTAAACATATTCTATTTGCAATAAAGATATTTTTTAGGTTTATTCAATAAAACTGTTATTGAATATATAAAATGTACTTGTAAAGACTAAATCCAATAAACTAAGATTCATAGCTATTATATGAATACTTGGACTATATGTGGAGACATAAAGATGGATCAAGTTCAAGTAAATAGCCAAAACGGTCTATAGTATATGAATAAGGTTGGATACCTTATTCTGGTAACACTATCGGATGCAGCCCACGTTGTATTTAGTATAAACGATGTGATCCAGAATCGTTCATGTGGAGACATGTGAGTGGGGGCATCCTATGCAATGAATTTGCGTAAGACCAAGACCAAAAAACAAGTCACTCTTACTTTATAACATTGTTTACTGTTTAAGATTGACTATTTCAAAACGATGACCTAGGTAACTCGACCTTAATCCTGAGATAACTATGAACTCCTGTTTATTCGGGATTATCCTTAGATTTGCATGAGTGAGGGTTGGCTCAACTGCGTCGGCTCAATAAGCCTCCCATTTCAGGGGTAAGACCGGTTAGATTGTTAGGGATATAAGGTGCAAGATAGAATTCACTCCTACTCGCTTTTAGGGTTAGTAGAGAGGTTGTTCTCTTAAGTACTGATTCCAAGTCTTGAACAAGAGGCCCCACTCTCTCATTGGCCCGAGAGGTACTTGGTTTGATGATTGGATCTCAAACGAGTTGTTCATTAGAGGATCAGTGGGACTTAAGGAACAAGTTGTATTCTCGGGGGTAAAACAACTATTGACCCAGCCGTTATTACGAACAACCTGTGAAGGATTAGCTTACTAATTATGGTTATATCGAGTGGACACAATATATCTATAGTGAGGAGAGTGTAACTACTGGGCTTTAGTGGAGTGACCCGGTAGTTAACGTATGTTGATTAGTTCGGTTTAAAGAGTCTAGCCGATTAATCTCGATTGTTGGAGCCCATGATATGTAGGTCCATTTGGTTCCCCTACTAGCTCAAAACAGAATAAACATTAGAATAGAGTGATGAGTTTAATTTGAAATGTTCAAATTCGAATTAAGGAAAATAGTAATTATATGTGATATAATTACATGTTTAATTAGCGAATTAAACGAAATTGGAGAATTGAATAATATTTAAATTTGATTTAAATATTAATTACATGAATAGGGATTCATGGTTGTGGAATTGGTGTTTGAATAATTTAATATTGAATATTAAAATATTTTAATTAATTAAATTGTTTAATTAGTTATTTAAATAAATTTAATTTAAAATTAATTATTTGAATTAATTTTATTTAAAACTAAAATTTTGAATTTTATAAAAATTCAAATATATAAATCAATTTTGTTTTAATTTATTTAAATATTAAAAACTTATTTAATTGAAATTTATTTAAAATTCAAATAAAAAAGTCAAAGTGGGTTTTTCCACTTTATTACACCACATAATTCCACTAAATAAGAGAGGCTTTGTGTCAAATTAAGAAGAGTTCGGTTTTGCATGGATTTGATTAAGAATTTGAATCACATCAGCTGAAGAAGAAGCATGCAATTTGAGCAATTTTTCGAGAATTTTGGCTCCTTCAACCATTTAAACTCAAAATAGACCGTCTCCAAAATTCCCTTAAAATTCAACCTCATTTTGGGTTCTACCAACTAATCTAAGGTCCAATAGAATAATAGGGATTATCAAGTGGTGGTCTACAACATTTTGGAGTAGAAATTCAAACTGGAACTTGAAGAATTTGAAGTTTTCAAAGGTATATTTGTTGAAAACCTATTATTGTTCGTTATGTTTTTTGAAAACCTATTCTTGTTCGGGAACATGCTTTGTTAGATGCTAAAATTAATGAATTAGAATGCTTAATGATCCTGATTTCTTCCGCTAATTATATGCTAACTCCATCAAATAGTATCAGAGCATCATTTAAGCACTCAATTCGTGGTAATTTTAGCTTAGTGGGTGATTTTCATAGGTTGTATGAAAATAGTAGCTGATATGGATGTTTTCAGTATTGGAATTAAAATTCTCTTCAATTAAGTGTTAATTATTGTAATTGGCTCTTTGTTTATGGACCTTAATGTGTGATTAAGAGTCTGTAAATTTGGTAGAGTCAATAGAGTTGCAATTAGGTTGTAATTGAAGAAAGAAGTAAAGAAGGTCAACAGCAGAAAACTAGAAGTGAAGCTTTTGTCAGGCAGCATTGCAACACTGCCCACAGAGCACTGTAACGTTGTTCTTCAAGAGTCCGAGGCGTTGCAACGCTGGGATGAAGCATCGCAACGCTGTTCATCTCAGCCCAGAAATGCACGTGCGCGAAGAGTCAGTTCGTGGGGTTGGTTCAATTTGACCGATTTAGTTAGTTGGAGGTCTGCTTCAACCATTCTAGGTCCAGTTCAATACCATTTGGAGCTTTGGAGGTTTGGTTCGAGTGGTTTGGGTCAGTTCGAGCGGTCTAGAAGTTTTTTTAATCTTATTTTGTATTATTATTATAATAATTTAGGCCATTTGCTTGCTTAGAATGCCAAAACTGGTCCATATCAGTGTGTGTTTAATTATTTATGTATTATGAATGTATGTTATAATTAAATAAATCTTGTATGTGCATATAGTATGTCATGTAGATTTAAAATCCCACCATAGAAAGCATGTTGCATGCATTGAAAGTATGTTATAAAGAATTATAATATATAGTATGTACGTTTAGGGTTTTAAGTTTTTAATATAAGGTGTAATATTAAATTCTGAAATACTTGATATATGTTATAGATGCAAAGTATGTCTATAGTTTTATAAGTTGTTATAAAATTAGATTAGACATTTAAAGTCCATAACAAAGATAAAAAGCATGCTCACATAGGTCAAGAAATAACAACTTGTTTTAATAGTTAAAACAGATCATTATCTTGTAAAATTTGGTTACAAACTCAACGGTCTATAATCCTATCTAAGGCTGGAGGTATTTAAGTTGATGGTTTACGAAACACCTCCTACCTAGGAATTATAACCAAATAATTGAGCGTTGTTAACCCAATTTTATGAGCATGCATGAACGATATGAGATTTTAAAACTGGTTTATCACCTAGACATCGTAGGTTTAAATCCAAATATAAATGTTATACTTAGATAAAGCACCTAGACTTAGGTTGTTTTATTAGCCAAAGTATACCTAAGTAAATATTTACCCAAAACAAATAGAACACTTAAGTGGGAGATTAATAATATATATGATATGTTGTTCTTAACTCTTGTGTCCCTAAGAGTTCACACCGTGAGATTCATGCTCGACTTTGTGTCACCCTAGAAGTGTCCTCCATTCGGAAAGTGTTTGCATGGATTAACAGCAAAGTGAATAGGGGAAGTAGTTCATAGTAAGTGGGTGAAGGATGTGTGTCAACGTGTCCTGTGGTCTCTTCAATTAGTTTGGACCATGAGATTCCTATGTTGCGACTGCTTGTCAACTTTATGTGACCTATGCTAGTTATTTTACGATGGCTATCCACTCGGAGGGCTGTAACATTGGATTCGAAACAACTCAAACTCCAAAAATGAATAGGATTTCTCAAATTGATTCCCAACCTTGATTTTTCAATTCGGTAGCATCGTTAGGGCTAACCTCTGAGGTCTGAAAATTGAGGGTTACACATATAGAATTACTAAGTGTTAGTATGTTTGACCGAAAACGGTAACTAAATGACTATAGGAATAAGAGTGATTATGGAGATAGTATTAGGTCAAGATTTTCTTGCTTCAGTGAAGGAGTATTTGATTGCCCCTCAGTAGAATCTATTCTGACTCACTAAAGTATCATTGCAAATAAATAATGAATTTTTGGTACATTATTACTTTTTGCTAAAATTGAATTGGGTTTAAAAAGAAAATTACTAATTAGAATTTGTTTATAATTTCAGCATGTCGACTTCTTCAAAATCACTCGCTTCTAATAAAAATAACAGTCTTAGTTATACAACATAAAATATAAACATAATACTAGCAGATGATGATTTAAATTCTGTTTTAACAAAGAAATGTTCTTAATCTCCCAACTCATCTAAAAATATTAAATGTCATATATGAGCAAATAAAAGAAGAACAACAAAGTAAATATGATTTTCTTGTCATTGGGACGTGTTTAGTGGAAAATGATAAATTAACCTGGATTTTAGATTTCGATGCCGCTAATCATATCTATGTTTTCGCTCAGGAAACTAGTTCCTGGAGATAGCTTACAGAAGGCAAAACAACCTTTAAGGCAGGGACCGGGGAGGTTGTTTCAGCTAAAGCAGTGGGAGATATGAAGTTATTTATTGAAGATAGATTCATTTTACTTGAGAGGTTGTTTCAGCTAAAGCAGTGGGAGGTATGAAGTTATTTATTGAAGATAGATTCATTTTACATGAAAATGTTTATTACATTTCTTCCATGAGGAAGAATTTAATATCTATCTCATATTTGCAAGAACAAAAGTATAAAGTTTCTTTTGAAATAATGAAGGTAAAAAATGTGTTCTACAAAACTGGAAAATAACTTGTATGTGCTAAAACTGACTGAGATAAAAGCTGTTTCGAATATAGAGACGTTTAAAACAGTTGAAACTCAAAACAAAAAGTAGAAAATTTCTCCTAATGCCTATCTTTGGCATTTAAGATTGGGTCACATTAATCTCAATAGGATTGGTGTTTGGGTTTATGCTCTAAAACTCGTGGTTTGTAAACAATAAATTTATTTTATTATCAATAAAGATGTTATTGAGGTTTTATTCAATAAAGTTGTTATTGAATATATGAATTGCTCATTTTTGTTTTAGAAAGAATCTAAATCTAATAAACTAAAGATCCATGGCTATTATACGAATAATTGAACTTTATATGGAGACAAAAAAGTGGGTCAAGTTTAGTAAATAGCCAAAACCGTCTATAGTATACGAATAAGGCTGGGTACCTTATTCTAGTAACACTATCGGATGCGGACCACTCTGTTGTTGTTATAATTTGTTGTAAAGTGCTACAAATGAAGTGACCTAGTAGTTAACAAATGGTGGTTAATTAGGTTAAAGAGTTTAACTGGTTAATCTAAAATTATTGGAGCCCATGATCTATAGGTCCATGAGGTCCCCTACTAGCTCATATTGAACTAAACCTTAGACCAGTGTGACGAACGAATTTGAAGTGTTCAAATTTGGTTTTTGGAGCAAAGCGTTAAATATATACGATATATTTAACATAATGTTTAATTGTGAATTAAACATAAAGAGGGAGAAAATATGAGATATTTAAATAAGATTTAAATATCAAGATTATGAATAGGGATTCGTATTAATTGGGATTAGTGTTGGATTTAATATTAAATTAAATTAATTAAATTATTTAATTAATTATTTAATATTAATTTAATTTTAAAATTAATTATTTTAATTAATTTTGAAATTAAATGAAATTGGTCAAAATTGCATTAAAAGTCAAAATTATTGACTAAATAAAAAATGCAATGAAAGTCAAATTGTTGACTTTTGACTTTGAAAGTCAACAAATCAAATTTGTTGACTAGACTTTGAGAGTTGAACTTAAACCTTTGACCAAGTTGGTGGAAAAACTTAAAAGGTTGAACTAACTTTATTACACCACATAATTTCACAAAATAAGAGAGACTTGGTGTAAAATTAAAAAGAGTTCAATTTTGTATGGATTTTAATTAAGAATCAAAATCACTACAGCTGAAGAAGAAGCATGCAATTTAAGCAATTTTTGGTATTTTGGCTCCTTCAATCCTTTGAACTCAAAATAGACTCTCTCCAAAATTCCCTTAAAATTCAATCTCATTTTGAGTTTCAGCACCCAATCTAAGGTCCAAAAGAATAGTAGGGAAGATCAAGTGGTGGTTTACAACATTTTGGAGTAGAAATTCAAGCTAGAACTTGAAGAATTTGAAGTCTTCAAAGGTATGTTTTATGAAACCCTATTCTTATTCATGAACATGCTTTCTAAGATGCTAAAATTGATGGATTAGAATGTTTAATGATCCTGATTTCTTTCTCTATTTGCATGCGAACCCCATCACACCCACCATTACTGTAATTCAATTTTGGAAAATAAGAAAAATTGGGACCAAAACCATGCTCTGATACTAACTGAAGGAACCTGTTGAAGGCTCTGAGTGGAAATGTAGATTATCCTAATTTTTAATTTTCACATAATCGAAAAGTAATAGAAGAAAATATGCATTAATAGTGAAATTCACAGCATGTTTAATAAATGGAAAAGAGAGAAAAAGGGTTAGAGAGGACTTTACCCTTAAAGAACTAACAGTCTTCATGAAAATTCCCTTCCCCAGATTCATCACGAACAAAACATGAACGATCTAAAATGGCCACAACTAATTGGAGCCTCATGTATTCTCTTTTGGGATGGGAATCATAGGAGTGGTGGCTCTGTGAATTTTGGTAGAGGGAAAGATTAAGAGGAGAAGAGAAAACTTTTTGGGAGATTTTCTTTAGCAAAAACACCCACACACAGACATTCTATGTTGAAGAAGAAAAGACATGAAAAACTGAAACCCACTCACACGTCTGAGAGCGATTGAGAGATTTAGGGGGAGGGAGTTAGAAAATAACTCCCTCCATTTTAAATTTCAAAAATATAAAATAAATTTAAATATATTAAAACATATTTCAATTTATTTAATATATATATATATATATTAACTACCTTAATATATGACATATATATATTATACTATATATTATATCAAATATAATATATAACCTATAGTTCACATTGTATCAAAACAATATAACATATAGTTTGAATTCTCTAAACAATGCAAGGTATTTAATATAAATTCTATTTATACTAAACTTACTTATATAAATCCAATTCATATAATTAATATTTGAACCATATTCAAATAGTTATTTCCTCTCAAATAATGTATCAAATACATTATAGTAATTATATCATATATAATTAAGTAAAATTAATTAAATCACATATAATTAATTTATTTTCTCAATTAATTTGAACAATTCAAATTAAATTTCTGAATTAATTCTCATTAAATCCCTATTGAGCTACAGAGGAGATCTCATGGACCTGTAGATTGAAACTCTAATGATATTTGAATAATGAATAAACTCCTTTAATTAAATTATTCAACATCCATTAACTGTCGAGAACTTCACTAAAAAATGACAGCTACACTCTTCGCACTACAGATATATTTCTGTGTCCATTGGATATAACCAGTTAACAGTGCAATGACCCTTCACAAATTGTTTGTAAGTACAACTAGGTCAAAATACCATTTTGTTCCTGTAGTTACATCTAACTTCTTAAGTACCATTGATCCCTCTAATGAACAATAAGTCATAGTCTAACTATGACCAAATCCCTCTTTGGCCAAGAGAGGATGTGGCACCACATTGTTCAAGCTCCGGAATCAGCCCTTAAGGGAGCAATTTATCTACTTACCCCGACATCGGGGAATGGGTGAATTCCATCTTGTATAGTTGTGTTCCCAGCTCCTCAATCAAACGAATCCCTAAAATGGTAGGCTTATTGAGTCAGCGATCTAGCCACTCTCACCCATACAAATCAAAGGATCGCCTTCATAGGATCACAACTCACTCAGAATTCAAGTTATGTCACCTATGATCATCTTGGTGAAATATAAGTCTCTATTATGAACGACATTATATAATGAGACTAGTCATTTCGTGGTCCAGTCTTATACATCCCCTTTGTATAGAGTACTCCCGCTCACATGTCTCTACATGAATAATCAGGATTAGAACATTTGTAGCACTTTACAACAATTGTAACATCTACAAAGCAGGTCGTATTCGTAGTGTCACCAGGTTAAGGTACCCAGCTTATCCATCTACTACAGACCATTTAGGTTATCACTTAAACATGATTCACCTATACGTCTCTACATACATGTTTAAGCTACAAAAGATAACCTTAGATGTTAGTTTATTGGTTTTGTGGGTTAATGCTACTAAATGTTGAATAAAACATCTCATATTTTATAAAATAAATAAAATGTTTATACATTACAATTACAAACTATAGAACCCTATTAGATTTAGGGCATCAACCCCAACACGTCCGTCTTTTACAAACGTACCTTGAATAGCATAAAGACTATCATGTACGATAAGAAAGAGGCACATGAAGCAAAGAAAGCAGAGAATGTTCATCATGCCTCATATTACTGTATAAAGAGATTTGCACTTGAATTCTAGGTATGTACTTTCATTTCCATTTCACTTTAATCTGTGTGTTAATACTGTATGTGTAACAAAAGCAAGGCTGTAATTCATACTATAGGTTTGGGCTTATGAAATTTTATCCACGTCAAGTAAGTTCATAGCCACCAAAGTCAACAAGGCTGCAATTCCTACAATTCTTAGATGGACTTTTTCTCGTGCTCTATATTTTAAATTGTTGAGTAAGAATGCATTTTGGCTAAAAAAAAGTGAGTAACCGGTCGCTTAGTATTTATTGGCATCTATCATAGTTTCATGCATTCTGACTTATTCATTCGCTTATGTACAGACTATTGTTTTAACGAGACTTGTACTAAGCATAGAGGAATTAATACCCTCAATCACCTCAAAATCTCATCAAGAAGCTCAATCACATGTAATTGAGCCTCACCCACAAGCACCTGCAGTGGAATTGAAACCAGCAATAAGTGTTATCAATCCCAACCCCTTGGTCCCGATACCGGACTTTCCTATAAGAACCATTACTGAATATGACCTGTTGTTCCCAATCCCGGATGAGCTATGGAATGCATACAAAAAATAGAAAATCCATTCAAAAACTAAAAATGTGGAGTGAACAGTTGTATATACATTCCGAACCAAGGAGTTCTTTAGGACACTTGAGCAGAACACATGGGTGATTAAGGATGTGAGTAATTCTATAAATCTTATGAAATTTCTATACGATCATTTAGAATATGTTAAACGATTGCTAAAAAAAATCCTAAACGATCGTTTATAAATTACCAAATGATCATTTAGTAAATAGTGTATGATTGTTTAGACAATTGTCAACGATTGTTTAGAAATGCTTAAACGATCTTGTAGTAAATATTCAATGATCGATTAAGAACAACTAAGCGATCATCTAGTAAAATCGGATTTATAATTATATATTTTTTTATCGATATGGATCTCTTATTGGTACACGTACATCATAAGTTGCAGTCAAAACCTGATCTATGCAAGTATCAATTCACAGTGGTCGATTCCAGCTTCACGGTATGCAAAAATTCACATCAATAATAACTCTTCATTCAATTTCATATTTACGTATTGCTTTGCCCAAGGATGCAATAATGTCGCCAGAAGGAATTTCTTCTAAGATCCAGCCAGAAGGTGTGGAAATGGAAGATGGAAAAATTGTAGGTTGGTTGGATTAAGATGCATGAGGTTTTGGGCAGGGACGTCTTACTTCATTGACTACGTACTTGGACAACACAAAGAATATAAACCATCATGGACAAAGGTTGACTTCATATTTGGGCCAATCAACATCAAACAACACTGGCTCATGCTTTCTATCAATTTAGAATCGTGCATCGTTTATGTATTTGACTCAATGCCTAACTACATAGGCAATGATATACTTGATGGTTATCTTCAGCTAGTGGTCAGATTAATACCTTCGATGTTGATTTCCGTCGGATATGACAAGCGACATAGAAAGTTCAAGTACGGGCCATGAGAAGTGAAGAAATCGAAGATGCCTCTCCAACAAGGCAAGTCTCTTGACTGTGGCATTTTTTGTGCTAAGTTTATAGAATATCTTGTAATGGGTACAGATAGGGATAGCTTAGAACAGAACAATATAGAATTGTTTAGGAAACTACGTTGCCTAGTTGTGGGCTAATCAATATGTGTGGTAATCTATACTTGAATTTCTTGAAAAGAATTTTCATTGTATATCTATGTTGAACCGAATAACATTAAAAAAATACAATGAAGAACAAAAAAATAATATGAATAAACAATCGTATAGAATAACTAAACGATCGTCTATAAGTAACTAAACGACCGTTTATATAAAACTAAACAATCAGTTATAAATAACTAAAGATCACATATATATAAGTCAACGATTGTTCATAAAAAATAAAAAATAAAAAAGTAAACAACCTCACAGAAATAAGTACATGATCACATATACACAAGTAGATGATCGCCCATCAATTAGATATCATCAAGCCTAGTTGGGCCAATGTCAGGTGTTATTAATGTTTGTCTGCACGTTTTCTTGTTATGTTCTCTCTAGACACATCATGTACACCTATGGATTTTTCGTGCCTCTTTTCCAACAAAAGGTATCCTAACCGTTTGACATCGACCCACACTTAGTACCTTTCGTGGTGGTAGAAATTCGAAGTCTTCAAAATCTGATCTTCGACTCCATTCTTGTCTATATCCAACAGGGAAGATTGGTTATGTATAAGCAGTAAGCATACATTCAACTATAAACCATTTTGTACATAATGTTTGAACATTAATGTTTCTAAGGGTAGTCACAAATATTGCATGGGAGTATGGGATCTCTATGCAATTGAACTCCATGCAAGTACATGTCCGTGAATGAAGATCAACAACCCCCCCCCCCCAACTACCCAACTATCCATCGTCCATGTTAGTTATATGCATGCTCATCGGAGAAACACGATATGTTCTAGACAATAGTTATGATTCCTTAATAACACTTATTGCGTAACCAGTTACAATGTTTGTGCATGTCATTGCATGTGTACGTCGGACATAGAACCAACCTTGTAGCCACTCACGGATATGCTCCAATAACTTTGTGATTGGTAGTTTTCATGCATCTTTCAACACTCCATTGAGCATTCTACTATATTTTTCATCATCTTGTCATACCTATAATGGACTTGATAAACCTTTGCCCACCGTTGAAGTCAAATCTCCTCAAGATAGGTTGTCACCCCAAGATATTGATGGAGCTTAGCCCAAGATATCTAAAATATTCTATAAGCTTTCGCTGCTGGGTAGAAATGTGGAATTATGTCCTTATTCTTGAATCTGTCCACCAAATTGTTCTAAATATGGTATATACATAGGGCATGGAATGCATCAGGGAATATACTTGAGATAGCCTTCGCAATTAAGATGTGACGATCTGATATAATCACTAAATTCGAAATGTCTCCTACCAAAGCCTTCAAATGAGTCATAAACCAATTCCATGATGTATCGTTTTCGATGTATCATCGTCCATGTTGTTATTGCCATCAGGGCATGTTGCAATTAAGCACATACCTTTATATTTCTAGTATAGATGTGTCCCATCGAAAACGATTACAAGGCGTATGCATTTCAAGAAACTCCTAATACACAGACCAAGTGCCATGAAGACATACTTAAAGTAATGTGCGTCCTCAACTTCAACCTCAAATATCGTACCCAGATTTTCAATCTTAAGTGCCTTGCCATATGCCCTAACAATAGCATATGATCCTTCCGACGACCCTCGCGCAAACATCAATCCATATTCTCTAGCATGATAAGCCCATTCGTAACTTAAATTCACTCCAAAATCTCGTCGAACGTCCTCAATGATATCCCTCAGGCAGTATGTTCGACAAACTTATTCATATTTGGACATGATTAAGTGTCTAATAACCCAACTTTTTGCTTGTCGATGATTACCCATTCTCATTTCAAGAGAACATGTATGTTCACTTGGATATTTCGTGTCTTTGAAGAAATGGCTTTCTTTCAATTTTTTTGCACAGATCCTCCACTTGCATTCTTCCATTGAACGTCGTAGAGTTAGGAAGCTCTTCGTTGACTTCTTTATACAGTAGTAAAAGTTCTTTTTGTTTGCAAGTATTGAAAATTTAATTGACAAGTTGTGAAACCCGGATTTCCATTTTCCCTACTTAAACGGTTGATAAAAGGAATTAACTAAGTGAAAGTTAAATCCTATGTTAAAGAGAAGGAAAATTCTAAGTGTTTAAATAGATTGTTCAGTAGCTTTGAAATAAGCTGTAACTAGTGAAAATTTGGTTAAGTATGAATCCAAAAAGAACTATGCGTTGGAGGCTAGAAAATGGCTAAGTTGTAACGACCCGACCCCCTAGGACTTAAGTTAGGGCGTTACTAAATACATGCATGCATGGAACTCAAAACGACACTCGGTTATGGCAAAATAAATGCTAATTAAATAAGGTAAGTTCAAAAGACTTTCATTAAATTCAAATACTAAAATAATAGTAGGGTACCCATAAATCATAAAGGATAGTAAATGAGTCTGAAAAATTATTCTTAAAGTAAGTTTTAAACATCAAAACTAAAAGTTAAGAGAAACATGAAAAGAACTCTAAATTTCATATGCGGAAGCATAAAAACTAGTCCTAGTGGCTCGATCACGAATTCCGCTTGTCCATCACCAGTGCATCTCTACCTTTACCTGAAACAACAGCATGAGAAAGAATGAGTATAAATTACTCAGTAAGTAACCCCACTACTGGGGCCAGGCTGGGCAACTATGTCCTCTAGATACCCACCTCTGGTGAAACATATAAACTGCTCTAGTCCTCATGGGACACATATGCACATGAAACAAGAAGAAGACTAAGTCCCATCCTACTGTAATTAAGTATCCTCACTACCTCTGATGAATCCCGAAGAAGACACAAACTGATGAATCCCGAAGGAGACACAAACTGGTGAATCCCGAAGGAAACACAAACTAGTGAATCCTGAAGGAAACACAAACTGGTGAATCCCGAAGGAATCACAAAATCTAATGGGCATCTAACTAATCAGTAAGGACATTTGCACAGTCTCAAGATCATAATCATCACTGTACGAATCTATGACATACATATAAACCTCAACATCATGGCTTTACAACATACACATATACCTCAACATCATGGTTCTACAACATACATGTGTACCTCGACATCATCAGATCAAATACAACCATATGGAAGCACATACCATCTCATACTAGCATTCAAGTGTCTATGTGCATAAATAAATAATTCTGATCTCGTACCAGAACATACTTTGATCATATTATACTATCAGTCTATCATGCTAACATTCTGCCATAACGTACGTTTATCATGCTAGCATACATCTAATGCCTGGCCCGTGGGCAGTTCCAGTAGTAAGATTACTTACCTTGATATTAGGTCGAACCAAAAAGCAATTGAATCTTTGTGAAATTCTTGAATCCTTAATCAAGCCTAAACATAAACCAAGCTTTAAAATTAATAGTTAAGGCCAAATTCCAAACACCTAAATATTACAAAATATTTCCAGATAACCTTACCTAAGGTGTGGTCCAATTTGAATTCGCCTTCCAAACCTCCAATTTTAAGCCCAAATAATTAGCAAACCAAACTCTTCTTCATCTTGAATGAAATTCTTGAATCATCATTCCTAATCATAATTTGAAATTAGGCTTACATGATTAAAGCTTGAATCAAATACATACTTCACTACCAATGTCTCAAATAAATTATCCATATGTAGCTTCGCAAAAAAATCACTTCTAAATGACTTTATCAAAATTTCTCAACAACCAAAATTAATCCACAAGAGAGTAATCAAAGCATAAAACTTACCAAAACTCGCTAAAACAAACTCCAACTTCACTGAATAACACCTCAATACCTTCACAAACTTGAATCCAAAGTTGAAACACAATGGGTATCAAACAATTGATGCCAAAAGTAAATGAGTATTCAAGAATCAGCCTAAAACAAACCCAAACGACAGAAATGTTACCCAAATCGATAGATCCAGTGATGGCAAAAGCGAACGACGCTTGAGTAGTGGTGGACGGAGGTCATGAAGAAGAAAATGACGCGGCGGCTTTGGGCGGCGTCGGACGGGCTCACGAACGTGAGGAAGAAAAGAGGGGTGGGGTTTGACTTCTTATAAAAAAAAAAACAATAGTAATAATAATAATAATAAAACAAAAAAGGAAATAAATATAATTACATTTAATTCCTTTCCGTTTTATACTATTAAATTCTTTTCCGTTTCAAAAGAAAATTAATTCCTACCATTAATTTTCAATTTGAATAATTTCACGCCAACAATTAAATTCCCACACTTACACTTGAAGTTCAACATTCCAAAAATGCCCTCCAACTAATAACAATTACTGAAATTCCAAATAATAAAGTTACTGAAATTACATTATTACTAAAAAAATGTGCGGGGTGTTACATTCTTCCCTCCTCAAAGAACTTTCATCCTCGAAAGTTCATTCTTGAAAAAAAAAAAAACTCCGGGGTGTTACATTCTTCCCTCCTCAAAGAACTTTCGTCCTCGAAAGTTCATTCTTTGAAAAAGCTCCGGGTACTGGGCCTTCATCTCATCCTTTCGCTCCCAGGTAGCCTCCTTGAACTGGTGATTCTGCCAAGGACTTCACAAAAAGCAATTTCCCTGCGGCAAACGTCTTTACCTCTCTGGTGAGAAATTCTACAGGCTTTTCCTCGTAGCTCAAGTTGTCATTCAACTGCAATGGCTCAAAGTAACTACATTGAGACAGGTCTGTCACATACTTCCTTAACATCGAAACATGGAAGACATTATGAACTGAAGACAGTGTTGAGGGTAATGTTCAATCAGTAAGCTACAGGGCCAATTCGCTCTAAGACTCGAAAGGCCCAATGAACCTCAAACTCGCTTCCCTTTCCTACCAAACCTCATAATACCTTTTATAGGTGCCACCCTTAAGAATACTTTATCACCAAACTCAAATTTCAGGTTTTTACGTCTCACTCGACATAGCTTTTTTGTCTGCTCTGAGCTGGTTGCATACGAGCTCTAATCTTCTGTTTGCCTCATTCGTGGTCTGCACTAGCTCAGGACCTAGCAACTTCCTCTCACCAACCTCACTTCGGCATACTGGAGACTTGTAACTCTTTTCATATAGGGTCTCAATGGCAATGTGCCAATGGCAGTCTGATAGCTATTATTGTATACGAATTCCATTAAATGCAGGTGAGAGTCCCAACTCCCTGAAAACTCTAGTGCACAAGCGCACAACATATCTTCCAATATCTGGTTCAGACGTTCTATTTGACCATCAGTCTATGGGTGAAAATTTGTACCAAAATCCAATCGAGTACCCAATGGCTAACTGGAGACTCTTCAAAAAACTAGATGCAAACGAGGGTCATCATTTTGACATAGCTAAAACTAAGTACCAAAAGAGGTGTAACAAACCTTCCATAAATAACTATGAAACTTAAGATGTTAAAAATCAGCAACACTTCTACACGTCCGAGCTGAGAACTGGAAAACGGTCTGAAGTTAGAAAGTCTTATATACTAAAACATATATCTGAGCCTACCATGTCACAGGGAAAACTTCATATGTGCAGTGAAGAAACTGGTCATACTATATAATTCGTCATTTGAAGATACGTACCATAACAAATCTAGTCAACTAAAAACTGCTTCTACTCTAGAAGCGCCAACTGTGATGTCTTTCCTAGCGGGTTACATGTCTGAGAATAACTTTGTCTAATTAAGTCTCACATTCATGAGAAACTCATCATGAGGCTCTATGCTATCATGAGCTATAAAACTTGCTTGAGCCATCCTCATATTATTCTTTAGGCTTGAAACAATCACATATCATTACTTAGACCCCGTTACGAACGAGTCCATAATTCCCCCCAAAAACGAGGTTTTGAAGTCCCTGGATGCTAAAGCATAAGTCAATTGATAACACATTCTCATAACCTCGTAATAACCGTAATTGTTCCTTGAAGTCATTTTCTTTTAACGATAAAACCTTCTTGATTCATAAGTCCTAGCTTGGATTACTCGTACTCCCTAAAGCTAGTTAACTCATTGCCCATGCAAGAGACTACATACTATCTTGTAATGCTCCAAACCCACTTTTTGTAACTTCACCTCAACTTTATTGCCAAGTCTATCCCTAGATCCAACTTACTTACTTTTGTGCATATATCATTATTGTCTACCTCGAGTTGGATTATTTTCTTTTCTCAATCAAATTGATGGTCTTGCTAGTTCATGTTTCCAACACTTGCACACAAAGTCAAAATCCCTTAAATCTTACTAATGCCATCAATGTTTTACATCTTAACTAATGAAGCCTCAACATACCATATCAATAGTTCTCGAACATCTACTGTTACTAGTAACTCTATTTTAACTTATCCCTTCTCAACCTTCTATTTCGGTAACATATTCTTGTGTTAAAACAAAGTTCCATACCAATCACGTACATACGCTATCTTTCCATCTAACATATATTGTCCTAAAGTTCCACAAGATAATGAGGTATTCTTCTTTTACACCAAAACAAATACCTTGTAACCCCTCTTATCAAGCCTTCAAACCATACTTAACTAGGAGTTTCGAGCACATTAAATTCTCTCTTTCCAAAAGAGTAAAATTTCTTGGATACTTTTATCTCATTCACACTTATCTCTGATAAAACCACTAAATTCAAGACACCTCCCCTTTTTTGTTCCACTTTCCATGTGGAACATAATCTCTTTACTAGATTATATTTTACTTAACTCCTCCATGAATCTTATCTCTCTCACTAAGAATTTCCATCTTGTAGAATTCTTCTTTGCTAATTTGCATACGTTTAAACTCCAAAAGACTTTCGTTTCTTCAAAACCGTCTAACTTTGATCTTCTCAACACAATAAGGCTCTGTGTTTAGTCTAGGTATACTAAAATAATCCTTCAACCTAAACAAATAATACCTTGCTTTAACCCCTTTAAGTCCAAGGTCATGTCCATAGCTTCCTTTAATGACATATACCTAGCTAGATATTCCAAAAGAATTTTTTTATCAATTATTTATAAGTGTTCACCTAAAATTGTATACGTGATCGCGTATATACTACTAAACGATCGTTCAGTATTATATACACGATTGTTTATATAATACTACAAGATCGTGAAGTAGAATATAAACGATCGTTTATATAATACTAGACGCTCAGTGAGTATTATATAAACGATCATTTGTTTAAATGATACCAAACAATCGTTTATATAATACTAAACGATCATTCATATAATACTAAACGATCGTTTATATTGTAATGAACGATTGTCTAGATATTGTTATACGATCGTTCATTCAATATTAAACGATCTGGGGGATAAGAAATACTGTAGAATTATTTACATTCTCTCCCGTCTCCATTTCTGGATCTAACGAACGAATCTTCCTCTATACCCAAAGACATAATGAAATGAACAAAGATGAAAACGATCGACAATGAGGATGTTGTATTGAAACTCTGAGAGAACAATGGGAGAATGAAAAGCGTTCGACGGAAAATGAATAACTGAGAGTGGTCTTCCATTTTTTATATCAATGTTATTCAATGCTATTGGTAAAATATTAGTTGGAAATAAATGTGCTGTGGAATGTTAGTGGTGCATTTTATGTGGCACGGTCGGAGGAATTTTTTAAATTAAGGGTAAAATTGGTATTTTACATAGTCAAAAAGTAAGTTTTTAGAAAGAGGAAAAGTTTTTGAGATCTGAATTATTTCATAAAATTTTCCATAAATTTGTGCGAACTGATCTCTCAAATTGCTCTAGGAACTGCATTGATTAGAGATTTTTTATGACGGAATGGAAGTCAGAGAAGCAAGAAGGTTAGTATGTTTTTATTTAATTTTTTATGGTTATCTAATTCGAGGTTGGAGCTTTTGCTGCGTCTTGGATCATGTTCCTGTTAACTGATACAATGTATGAGAAATCTCTGCAACACTGAATAGAATTTTGATATGCGAATTTTACAAAATATCTATCCCTAGAATCGAAGGATTTTTCAATCAAAGTTATAATTTGATTCCTTTTTTTGTCCTTTTGTTTTTGTCTCACTTTACTACTTCGAAAGTTGAAAAGTAAAGTTCGATCGATTTAGGTTGCTTCTGAGACTCAAAATGCTATGTTGAAGTGGCCAAAACTTTTTGAAAACGAGAACAAGAAATCGCTGTTAAGAATGGAGTCTGAAGTGAAAGTGTAAATATGTCCAAATCAGGGAAGGTCATGGAGTAAGAACCAGGTTCCCCCACTAAGCACTAACACACAGATTTACTATTTATGGTAAAATCCAAAGGTCAAGACAAAGTAATCCACTCAGACACCCACCAACCCCACCCCAATATACCCTTCTTGTTTCCATTTTCAATTTTATTTTCTTTCTAAAAGAATTTTTTTTCCCTTCCATAATTTCAACTTCTTTATAATTTCATCTTTACGTGGAAAAGAAAAAACTTTCTCCACAGTCCAGGGATCGCTTCCTGTGCTTGGACAGAGTCATACGCATCTCCTACTCAAGAATAGGCATCCCCACATACCATAATCACATAATTGAAATTCCTGTTTCTTTTTTTGNATATTATTGAGTATTTTGCTAGACTTTCGTAGTGATTGAAGCATTATAAAGCATATGGGTCATGGGTGGGCCAAAAAGCAAACTACCAGCATATTTCTGTACTAATTTAGAAAAGAAGATACTAGTGGGAGGAGGTTCTTCCACTGTTCTGTGTAGATATTAGGCTAGGCTTTGGTGCGGTTAATCAACTCTACCCTAAATTATTTGCTTTGTGGAATATACCTTATTACTTCACTTTTTGTTACTTCTGTCCCACCTTTTTTAAGTGGGGAGTTTATGTTGTTCAAATTATTTACAAGTATAGTAACTAATAGACAAATATATCTTATGTAGGTTTGGGTAGTAGTGATGGTTAAGGTCTTGTTTTGATTGTGATTCAAATATAATTTTTGTGTTTTCAGAAACATGGAATTGATTGAATAGAGAAAAACGTGTTTGATTCAAACATTGAATTCTTTCAGTGATGAGTTTAGAAACATATGGATTTGCTTTCTTTATATAATTTTGTCTGGATTGTTTTATTAAACGATCTTGATAAAATAAAATAACTTAAGTCATAATAAGATATTAGGATTAAATTTAAATGCTAGAAGTCAACTAGTTGTGATTTGTGAAATATAACTGTGAATCAAAGGGGTCCTTTGGCCCTCCAGCATACTGACATTGTCATTTATAATTTTCAAAAGTGGTGTGGAGTTGCAATGCCTTTTGCCTTAGACAAGGTTTGACTATCTCTCCCCTTTGGTGGCACAACGGCTAGTTAATCCTATGAACACACATCTTCGTATCATAGGCTGTCTTTTTATTTAAATGCAATGGACAAGCTTGTTGATGCCAATTTGCCTATGCTATATATCCATGTCACACATCATTGTCCTTTTATTTTGAGTTTTTATGCTCAAGTAATTTTGACCATGGCGTCGTGACTATCACCACTTTTGGCATTCATATGTGCTGTAATTAGTGTTAGAAATTACTATGAGATGGAACTAGCATTTAGTTACCCTCCTGTTCTTACCAGAAACTACCAAGCTTACTTTTCCCCAAGCAATATTGTTTTGATGGGTAGATTGTAGCTTGGTCATTATTGTCTAGTGGGCTATTCTGTTCAAAAGTTCATGAAATTTATAGTCGTTGGTGTCATGTCAGAAATAGAACATCCATTTATAGCAAAGATGGATTTCTCATTATGAATCAAAACAATTACTACAATACCAAATAAATTCTGCAAGTGTCAAAATCATATAAAGGGAAATGAAAGAGTGAAGTCATATCCACCACCCTTTATGCGACAAGCACGTTAAATCATGGTGCTGGGATTGCATAATTTCAGATGATACGGGTTTGAATGTATTTGTGGCCACTTTGACCAAAACTCATTATTAACTGAAAATTATGGCAAAACCTAGTGAATAATTTTGGATAAATTAATTTATGGACCATGTTTATCTAATAAAGTGGGGAACAGGTCGTATATCAATTCAATTTGTTTTATCTGTATTGGTGTGTATATATATTTTTTAACACAGTTCTGTAGAACTACTCCTTGGAACTTCCATTTTACAAGGCATATTTGCCGGGTCTCTTAATGGGTGGACCTTTCTTCCTTTTCCCATAAATTCATAAATCATAAACTCATAAACTCCTGAGCGTGCACTTCAATATGAAAGGCACTTCACTATTACCTTTTTCTTATTATATCATATTTCTCTCTTTTTGTTCATTTAGGCATTGGCACCTATTCCTTCAGCACGAGCACGAGCACTGTTTTTCATGAATCTTTTCCCACTGAAAGGCTAAAACAGCTTGGTCGTTTGACACATTTGAACTTTCATTTCTCTTAGAGTTAACCTTAGTAAGTGGAAATGCACATAGACAGGTATGATCAGCACTAACCATACTGTTCAACTATTGCCAATGCATTGAGAGGAACTATTATCTTTTATTTCGAGTATCATTTATAGGAAATTAAGGATCATGGAGAAATGAAAGTTGTGATAAGCACGAATAATTGCCCTTCCCATTTGTTAATGGTCCATTTACTACAAGATATGCACCTTGTATTACTTTCTAGCTCTGTTTTTTAATTGACCAATTAGACGTTTAGTAGTTGGCAGCCTGATTGAACAACATAACTAATTGGAAATTGCCCACTTGGAATTTTAATGAGAAAGCAGATACGTATGAGAGTGAGGAATAAAATATTTGTGCATTAGTGGACGAAAGTCAAATCCCATCACTCTTTATTGGAAAAAGCTTATTCAGTAATGATGTTATGTAGTTTTCAACTGCAAAAGTGAGAGGAAGGTTGAATATCTTCCCAAAATATTTTAAAATTCTATCATCTTTTCCTCTTGATTTTATTTCTTGAGTGGAAACTTATTGAAAAGGAATTTCTGCAGTGTTGCTGGTCCCCTAAAGAAGCAACTAATCCCTCTTTTAATTGTATAACTTTATTTTCCCCATTTTATTGTCTAGCTCTTACAGTTTCTTGTTGAAAATCTCATCTGTTCAAAGACTTAAAAAGAACTGTTATCTGAGATAGGAAGGATCGAGTTCAAGAATTTCTAATTGATTGAACTTTGGCCATATACCTTTAACTAACATATGAAAGATTGTAAACCCGTTTTCTTTGAATATATATTTGTTTGTTTTTTATTGTTGAGAAAACTTTTAGAGGATTAACAGACGGTTCATCCAATTGTGTTTGTTGGATTTTCTCCTATCTTTTCAACTTTCTTTCTTTTATAATATATATATGTATTTATTTTCACATCCCCATTTGATCTCCTTTAACATGGCATTATTGAATATTGTCATGAATGACAGCTACTGCTGCAGATCTGCATAGTCCCCCCCTCCCCCACCACTTTTCAGCCTCAAACTTCTTTTGAGCACTTCACTCAGTCCTTTCTCCTCCACTATTGTTGTCTATAGATGTGTAAAGCATATGGTTTTCATATGGGCGAATTCATAGCTTTCTTATGAGGTATAGCTCAAGAGAATTAAATAAGTAAAACCTTCAGGTAAAATCTACCTGATCAACCTTTTCATTTCTTTTCTTGTGAACGGACAGTGAGAAATGACCAAAACTTTCTAATGAATTAACATATTGTCAGGAACAAGAATCCAGTGCAGATTGTGTAGGTATTTTTGTTGTGAGAATTTACAAAGGCTATATATATTTGTCTCTTTCTATTTATCTTACTTATATGCCTAAATTTATGGTACTGAAGATCTCGTTTGGATTTCTTTTTCCTCCTCTTTGTGGGTATGGTAGATCTGGTTCTGCCATTCGAGTATTAACAACTCGACGTTCAATAGTTGCCAGTTTCATAAATCAAATTATTCACGAATTTGTTTGAAAGAATTGTTCCCTTGATGAAGTGTGTGAAATAAAGTGAAACTTGCTCCCTTGTTGGGTTAAGCAAGCAAAAACGTTTGCTATTCCCCTGCACTGCTTTATCCAAAAATGAAATAACAGGATTTACTTGGGTCTACTTAAACTTTAGTAAAATTGAGTAAGTATTAGTTGTTATGTTTTAGCTTGGTTGGGTGAGCTTGGGTTCAATTTTTATTGCTTAAGCAGTTGTCCTTAAAATTCAATCAGACCAACCTTAATTATTGACGCCTGATAATTATGCACATAGATACAAGGTAGAAGCAAAGCAGAAAAGGGAAGGGAAAAAGGAGGGGAAAAAGAAAAAGAAAACAACGTGTAGCTAAAAGCCAAATGCTTTTTTGCAGAAAATAATGCAAAGTCTTGTGGATCCTCTATTCCTAGAATCTCTCTTTTTCCCATCTCTATCGCAGACTGATTAGTTCCACACACACTTTCTTTCTCTCAAATTGCTTTAGTGGGAGCAGAGAACCTATGAATTTATATTTGGTTAGCTTCTATGCAGAATAAATGGACACTGCTTCAAAAGTGGAAAAATACTTTATACCCTCTGTTATTGCAGAAATTATATGCTTAGGATTTTCCCTCCTTTATGGGATGAGATTCTGTAGACTGAGAGTTTGATGATGAGTTGTTGGCAGAGAGAGAATTGTTTTGATTGGGCCTACATCTTTAACGACTCAAACATCAGTAGCCAAAAGATGCATGTGGACTGCTTGAGATTGGCTTTTACTTTGTATTTGAAGTGTGAACTATAATCAATTGTTTTTCATAGATTTGAGCAGATATCATCAATTAATGGGATAAGGATCCGTTCTTTTTTGCTTTGTTTTTGGTTAAAGGGAGCTTGATTTATGTCAGATGTCTTGTTTTAAGAATTTATGCATAGTGGTTTATGTGTGTGTAGATACACATGCATATGTATTTATGTACGTATGTATTCTACAAAAGCTTCCAATTAAGCTTTTACGAGTTAAAATTCGAAATTTACAAATAATTTAAAGTCATCCTTTACAATCAGGAGCTGTTGAAGTCTAACAATTCTTGATAGGTAAAACTTCTAGAGGTTACATAATCTTCGATGAATAAAGCAATCAAAACTCGATAATATTTGAATGATCATTTTTTTTTTTATAGTTATCAGTTCTTGAAGTAATTGTTCTTATTTATGATTTTTCTTCATATAGATGATAGCATCTCGAGCTTGATGTGATCTATAAGGTACAAACAGAGTAAATAACGAGACCAATTACCATTCTAAAGGTTGATGGTTTGATCCTACTTCCATCGAAATTGAAATCAGAAGAAAGAAAAGTTACATGATATTATTCCTTTACAACTTTTGGTGTATTACCCACTAGAATTCTATCCATCTATAGGAGACCACATGTTCCAATGAAAAACTTATTACATCGATGATGTTTTTTGGTCTTCATTTTCCATTTCTTTCCTCTAAAGTTTTACTTTCTGAAAAAGTTAGAGAGAGAGGAATAACTTCTTGCTTGCCCTAGTTTTCATGCCCTTTAATTTTTAGATTGTAATATCATCTTGGAGGGGACTGGTTGTGACAGGTTTACAACTCATAGGAAAATATTATGTTCCATACAGCATGACACGGCATTGGTACTTCATATATATATATGTGTGTGTGTTTATTTGGAGAGGAAAAATGAATGAAGAATTTGAGTGGTTGAGTCAACTATAATATATTAAAAGATGAAGGTGAGCAAAATAAAGAGCAAAGATAGAGAGAGAAAGAAGAGGGTTGGGAGCTTGGCTGAAAAAGGTTAGATCTAAGGAGAGGTTGTTTGGTATATTGAGGGGAAAAAAGGGGGGAACTGAAAAGGTTTTGGAAAAGCGATAAAAGCATAGGAAAGGAGGTAGGAACAAAAAAAAAACATCAAATCAAACACCTTTATAAATTTAACCCCTACGTCCCTTCCTTTCCCACGTTATCGACCCCGCATGTTACTCTAATTCTTGGAGCGATGAAGAAGGGGAGAACGTTTTTGCTCTACTCCCCTATGTATATGAAGGGCGAATCGAGAGAAGAAAGAAAGAAAAGGGTAAATTCCTTCCTTTGGTAGTTTATTTGAGTTCTGTAAATAAAGAAAGTTAGAAGGTAAAATTTAGATGATAGAATATCTAGGTCAGTCTTTATTATGCATCACTTTTAAGACGACTAGGACGGGAGAAAAGAAAGGGAGGGGCGGGGGAAGGGGGAGGGAGGGGTCCATATTCCAAAAGAGGAGGTTTCAAAATGAATTAAACCCTATGTTGCATATGAATGGAATGTGTATGGTGGTGGTTGGAGTTGAGAGTGTTACTTTCTCAATTGTGTCACTTTCAAGCTTTTTTGAATTATAATTCTGTAGAGTGAAAAGGAATATGAATATGATGTAACCATCATTGGGTTAGCTTAGTGTTGAATAGAGGGCATGACTTTGATAAAAAGGTAAGATGTCATGGATTCAATTCAAAGTAGTCAACTACCAAAGATTTAATATCTTATAAGTTTCTTGACATCTAAATGTTGTAGGATTGCAGACTGTTATGTGAGATTAGTCAAAGTACGTGTAAACTAGTCCGATCACTCAGATGAGGGAGGGGTTGCTTTAGTTATAACTTTATACTTTGATAGTGTGTGGGTTGGGGAGTGGGCATAAACAGCATCCTGGAATACCGAGTTGGGTAGCAAGTTGGTTGGTGAGTCAACTCATTGAAGAAGCACCCAAAATAGTAAACATCAAAAGCGAAAATCATATGAGAGTGTAAGCAGACACTGAGTGTGACTCACCAATGTTCTGTGTCCTCTTGGCCCCCACCCTTCAAGTTGGTGGATACAATACATTACACCGTCTTTCCTTTCAACCCTTCTCTCTCTTCCCTATTTTTATGATTGAGAATCGCCACCATCTCTCATCCCTCTTGATATTTTGGCCTCACCCTAATTTTATTAACCCTGAGTTTTACTTTAATTTCACTGATACAAATTTTAGATCCCGTTTGATAATTATTTAGTGGATGTTTGAGAGTGATATATAATTGACGTAGTGATTTTAGAAAAAAAAATATTTAAGTAAAATTGATTTTCATAGGTTTCAAGCTTTTAAAAGTGATTTTTAATTATTATGTTTGGTTTCAAAGATGACTTTAGAATTATTAAATTATTGAAAATGGCATTTTCTGTTTGAGAAATTATTTAAAAAGGGCAAAAAAAAAAATCTTAAATATAAGGACAAATTTGGTATTTCAATAAAGGGATAAAATGAGAGCAACTCTTTTGGGTGATTCTCAGTCAACCACCTTATCAAGAATCACCTCTCAACTAATTATTGAAAACTCAATTTAAAATATTTTAAAATATTTTACGGATGACCATTTTTTGATGGGCAAAATGAAAAATGGGTAACTTTTTAAAATTGAATGAAAAGTGACCTTTTACTTGTGTCAGCATTTTGTGAATTACCCATTCGACCCTAAGAACCATTCGTGCATTGTGATTCATAAGTTTTCTCGATCCTCGATACATAATACTTGATGCTTGATGTTTGATGTTCTATGCTCTATGCTCTGTTATATGCTCTATGCTATATACTAGCTACATGCTACTCAATCCTCGATCCTTGATTTTTGATACTTGATGCCCGTTGTTTTATATGCTCTATACTATATAATAGCTACATGCTACTCGATCCTTGATCTTCTATATTGTGCGCTCTATGTTTGATTCAGAAGTTCACTTGATGCTCGATACTCGATACTCATGTTCAAATGCTCTATATTGATGCTCGAGGCAAAGAAATATAAACAAAAAGAAGAAGAAGAAAAACAGAAAAAAAATAAAGAAAGAAGAAAAAAGATCAAAAATCAAAAAATCAAAAAGGAGGAAGAAATGTATAAAGACGCAAAAAAAAAAAAAAAAAAAGGAAAAATGAAAAAGGAAAAATAAGAAACTCAAAAATGAAAAAAAAAAAAAAAAAAAAAAAAAAAACACTACAAAATGAGGAAAGTAAGAGAAGAATGCATTTAGGGTTAATGTGGTAATTTTACATAGTGATAACGGTAAACTTTATTAGTTTTAAAAAAAGGTACCAATTTTTCATCTTCGGCCTCCATTTTGGGCTCTCTAAGCCATTCTTCCCTTTTACAATGGCAAAAATAATATTGATCATGCCAAAATCACTCGGACATAAAATTAGACTTTCTTCATTATCTATTATAGGTTAGACTTTCTTCAATATCTATTATAGGTTTTTTCTTTTTTAAAAATTATGTTTGTTTTTTCACTATATATTACATCATTTTGTGTAGGTGATGAAAAGCAAGAAGACTATGTGAGAAGTATTTAATTTTCAAAAATATAAAATAAAAAATAAAATGGGTATCAAATAGGATCTTGATTGTGGTTTTCGTCTATAAATTGAGCTTATAAATATTGCTTCAAAGGTAAGTTTATTTGTTTAGTTACCTAAATAGTGTTTAAAATTTAATTCAAGTTTTGAAATCTGCAAATAAAAAATAGATAAAAAAAAATAGGTTTCATTTGTTAATTATTTAGTTTTTTGTTTTTGAAAATTAAACTTATAAATCATTACTTTTATCCATAAATTTTCATATTTTGTTTCCATTTTCTACTCATGTTTCAAAAATCAAGTAAAATTTTGAAAACTAAGAAAATATTTTTTAAAATTTTGTTTTGATTTTTAAATTTAACTAAGAATTTAAGTATCTCTTATCAGAAAAATAGGTGAAAATCTTAGAAAATTGAGAAGAATTAATTATATAAAATTTGAAAGCAAAAATAAAAATGACATCAACATCACACTGGTTGTAGTTGTTAAAATCTTATTTTTGTTTCTAAAATTCGGGTAAGAATTAATATATTTAGATGGGATTGGGTTAAACCATGGTAAATAATTCGAGAAAAAAACAAGCATAATTTTGTTGGTAAATGATTACGGATTACAGCCTATATATCTTTTTCATAAAAGATGGCCATATATGTTTATACTTTTAAAGTTCACTCTAAACTAACCGTGAGAACTATTTTGAGGTTGATAAAAATATATATGGACTAAGTTTAGATATTTGAAAGTACTAAAGATGAAATAAAATAATTTTTAGATCATAAGGGTCAAAATGATAATTTAACCAACTTAGTTTGATTTAAACAAAAAAAAAAATAGTACTAAAACATAATATTTTATAATTTTATAATAGAAAAGTTTGTAGTAAAATATAATTAAAATTAGGGCAAATATCAATTTACATTCCTAAACGGGGATTGTATCAATTAAAATTTTAAATTAAAAATCGAATCAATTTATACCCTCATTTAGATTTTGTTCGACTGATATCGTGTGAAACTTATACTTGAGACAATTAAACTCTTAAATTTTCATAAACCAACTAATTTAGACCATTCAATACAATTATTTTTTACAATCATTCATGTGTCAATCTCAAATAAGTGTAGATTCCTCAAACGTCGGTTTTAAAAAATAGACGATCAGAGTAAATGCATGGATGATTATAAATGAAAGTTCTTACCAAGAGCCTAAATTGATACATTATGAAAATTTAGGGGTTTAATTGATACAATTACAAGCTTTGCCCGAGTTTTCTTCCAATTGAAACATAATAAAGGGTGGAAATTAATATACTTATAAAAGTTTATGGTTTAAATTAATACGACAACCTTTAAAGTTTAGGGGGAAATTGCACAAAAAAATCTATTTTAAAGACCAAAATTGACAAATGACTTAGTTTTTTTTTTTTAAAAAAATGTCAAATGATCCTTTGTTGATGTCATGACCACATGAAGTTTCAGTATTGTCCTTAGTATCTTTATTTTTTTTCCTCTTCTTATCCAGCGATGCCTTGTCTTTCTCCTTGTCTTTTTTCTTCCTCTACGTGTCGTTTTTTTCTTCTCTGGCTTCTTCTCCTTTGCGTATCTTCTTCTTCTTCTCTAGCACAGCGAGTCCATGTGATTAACTCCAACGTGACCAACACCTGTGAGCAAGAGCGAGAAAAAGGAGTGATTTTGTGAGTGATGAAAGGAAGAGAGACTAAGATCGAGAGAGAGCGAGACCAAGAGAGAGTAGTGATTGGTGAGTGAAAAAAAGAAGAGAGAGTGAGAGCGAGATGCTTTTTTTGCGTGTGTGCGAGGATATTTTGAAAATTTTACTATTTAACATTAGCAAAAGGTTGTTCGACATTTTTTAAAAAAAAATTGGATCATTTGATTTTTTCGTCCAATTTTTGAGTCATTCGTACAAATTTCTTAAAATTTAACCATATAAATTTAAATATTCTTTCAAAATTAATATTATTTTAATTTGGAGAAAAAAAAAGAAAGAAGGAACATAGAAAATAAAAGTGAAAGACAGGGAAAGATCTTGCCCTAAGATATCTAGAATCTATGCCATGCTCAAACCTCTATCTATACCTGTTGATGTTGTAAAATGCCTTCTCAAGGGTATGGCCCACACCTGTCTCTTATACACATCTAGATGTGTATAAGAGACAGGCTTAGCACCAGATGCGGCACACGCGCTTGACGAGGCGGTAGCAGTGGCGCGCCGCCGTGGACATGCTCAAACGACGTCACTTCACGCCATATCCGCCCTTCTCTCTCTCCCTTCCTCCGCCCTTCGCGACGCTTGTGCACGCGCCCGTAAAACCACCGCCTATTCTCCTCGTCTTCAATTCAAAGCACTCGAGCTCTGTCTCAGCGTCTCTCTTGATCGAGTCCCTTCCACTCAAATCTCCGATGACCCTCCGGTTTCCAACTCCCTCATGGCCGCCATTAAGCGCTCTCAGGCCAACCAGCGCCGCCAGCCGGAGAATTTCCATTTGTATCACCAGCTATCTCACCAGTCCTCCATTGCTTGCGTCAAAGTCGAGCTCCAGCATTTTCTTCTCTCCATTCTTGACGATCCTGTCGTCAGTAGGGTTTTTGGTGAAGCCGGATTCCGGAGCTCCGAAATTAAGCTTGCTATTATTCGCCCTTTTCCTCAGCTTCTTCGCTACACCTCTCGTGCTAGAGGTCCCCCTTTGTTCCTCTGTAATTTGATGGACTGTTCCGATCCCAATCGTCGGGGTTTCTTGTTTCCCCTTTCCGGATTTCGCGATGGAGACAACAACGAGAACAATCGCAGAATCGGAGAGGTTTTGGGAAGAAACAGAGGAAGGAATCCCCTGCTTGTCGGAGTATCTGCTTACGTTGCGCTCAAGGGTTTCATGGAAGCTGTTGAGAAACGGAACGACAATTTCTTGCCGGAGGAATTGGCTGGTGTGAGAACTATTTGTCTAGAGAACGATTTCTCTAGGTTTTTGTCTGAGAATTACGAAATGGGGTCTTTGAATATGAGATTTGTGGAAGTTGTTCAGATGGTGGAGCAGTCGCCGGAGTCTGGATTGATAGTGAATTTCGGAGATTTGAAGGCATTTGTCAGCGATAATTCTACCGATGATCGAGCAAGCCATGTTGTTGGCCAATTGAAAAAGTTGGTCGACGTTCACGGTGATAAAGTTTGGCTGATCGGCGCCGCTGCAAGCTATGAGACTTACTTGAGATTTGTGACTAAATTTCCTTCCATCGAGAAGGATTGGGATTTGCATCTTTTGCCCATCACTTCTCTCAAACCTGAATCATATCCCAGGTCCAGGTCAGTCTTTATATCTTTCTTGGAACTTGATTTAAAATTTTCATAAAGACATTCTTGTTCATGAATTTTAAGGATTACGTTTATTTTATTGTTTCTTAAAAGTCAATACTGGTGGTAGTTCAAATATGATAAACACCTGGAGGGAGAAGGGCAGTTGTCTCATTTTGCATCACTCTCTTTTTCTCTTTTATGATCTAATCTACCTTATACATGGACATTCTTGCCTTTTCATGGTGAAATTTAATTATTTACAAATTAACATGTTTTGTTGTGTGGTTTTCTATTGTTTAGGATCTCTAGAGGAGCACCACTTAAATTTTATTAAAACAAGATTGCTGATGGCATGTTGTCTCATATCTCTTAAGTTTTTTTTTTTTTTTCTTTTTCCTTTTTTAATTACAAGTTTTGGAATGAACCTCAACTTTACAGATCATAAGTCACTTTAAAAAAATAATTCACATAGAAATCTGGTGATCATTCTTTAGATATCATAGAAATATTGTTGATATGAATATGAATTTAAATAAATATAGATGATGAAGATTCAACTTACTTAAGAGGTATTAACTATTTAATTAGTACCTCAAATATCGATGGGATTTTTTTTTCTTCCTGAGAAGAAGCTAACCCTTTTTTCCCCCATTTTCTGTTTCATTTTAATTTTGGAATCTTGGATCTATTGATCACTGCAGTTTGATGGGATCATTTGTACCACTTGGTGGATTCTTTTCCACTCCTGATGCAAGTATCCCTTTGAATGGTTCGTGCCAACATCCTTCCCGCTGTCTTCAATGTGACAAAAGCTGTGAAGACGAAGTAATTGCTGCTTCAAAGGGTGTTTTTACTCCGCCTCTTGCCGAGCAGTACCAATCTAGCCTGTCTTCTTGGATGCAAATGACTGAACTTAGCAACTTCGATGCATTTGATGTGAAGGTGAGTGTTTGCTTTCAAATTTAATCTCAGTTTATAAAGGACTCCAGTATTTTGATTTATGAAATATAAGTCTATGGCAGTGCATTTCATGTTCTAAGATATGTTTGTTTCATATAGAAGCTGTTCTAAGATATGTTTGTTTCAGATAGAAGCTATACACTTATCTATTTCAATTCTGTTTATATTGCGCACTCTTCATGGTGCTTTGGTAATTGTGGATTTTGATAACAACCAATTTCTCTTTACTTACGGTTGTGAAAACTGATATGTAGTTTAGTTTAGAGAATCCTCTGCATTTCTTGTGTAAAAGCTAGTTCATACGTCTTCAGTGCAGACCAGAGATGATGGACTGGTACTGAGTGCCAAAATTGCAGGGTTCCAAAAGAAATGGGACAATATATGCCAGCGTCTTCATCACGGTCAACCATTAAAAGAAGCACCCATGTTTCCGACGGTTGTGGGATTCCAAGTCAGTGAAGATAAAAGGGAAGATGCAGCTGTCATCAACTGCAGCAGCAGTGCCTGTGTTTCATCACACAAGGATTCATCCGCAGATTTGAACTCCAGAAATTTCATGGATTTGCCCAAGATTTCTCTCTCGAGATCAAACACATTTCCTTTATCTGGCAAGGCGAGTAATGAGAATTTCCTATCCAAACTTCAGGAAGAAACACCTAAAACTGAAGATCTCGAGTTAGGGGGTCGCAACTCTCCTTTCAGCCTGTCTATTTCCAGTGTGGATGATGAAAATCGAACATCCTCCCCGTCTGCAGGTTCTGTCACGACAGATTTAGGATTGGGGATAGTTTCTTTGCCTACCAGTTATAAGCTGAAGAAACCATTAAATCCTAATAGCGCAGACTTTCCATCTGACTTATCAGGCTGCTGCTCTACAAATGTTGATTTAGTTAATGGTAAAGTCTGTAATGGCTTCACCCCATCTTCATCCTGTTCCAGCCCTGAACAAAGAGGACAGATGAATGCTATGGATGTCAAGACACTCTTTCGATTGCTGAAGGAAAGAGTTTTCTGGCAAGATCAGGCTGTGAGCATCATTAGTCAAACAATATCCCAACGCCAAACAAGAAGCGATAAACGCCATGGATCTAATTTGAGAGGGGATATATGGTTCAACTTTGTTGGTCCTGATAAGTTTGCTAAAAAACAAGTCGCTATTGCACTTGCTGAGATATTGTATGGCAATAAGGATCAGTTCATTTGTGTTGATTTGAGTTCCCAAGATGGGATGATCAATCCCGATACGCCACAAATGAGAAGTTACAATGCAGAATTCAGAGGGAAAACTGTTCTGGATATCGTCGCTGCTGAATTGAGAAAGCAACCCTTATCCATTGTTATGCTTGAAAATGTCGACAAGGCTGAACTTCTTGATCAAAATAGATTGTCAAAAGCTATTCAAACTGGTAAACTCTCAGATCTGCAAGGAAGAGAAGTTAGCATTAAAAATGCGATATTCGTGACGTCGTCAACATCGTTTATTACAGATCATCGAATAACTTTTCCCAACAAGCAAATGTCCAAGTATTCTGAAGAAAGACTCTTGAAAGCTAAAAGTTGGCCATTGTGCATAGAAGTTGCTTCGAGCTTTGGAGATCAAACAAACCGAAGCAAGACGGTCTCTGATACAGAGAGAAAGAGCATCCTTAACCCCTTTTTTATGAGCAAAAGGAAGCTTAATGTCATAGATGAATCTTCAGATCAGCATGAAATATCTGAAATGGTGAAACGGAGTAATAAGATGCCAATGTCCAACAAATACCTGGATTTGAATCGGCCTGCAGAAGAGAATGCCCGGCATGATATTGATGATGATTGCCCTGATAACGACTCCACTTCTGAGATCTCCAAAACATGGTTACAAGATTTTTGTAACCACATTGATCAAGCAGTAGTGTTCAAGCCATTTGATTTTGATGATCTAGCTGAGAAAATTCAAAAGGACGTTAAGAAGATCTTCCACAGTGTGTTTGGCCCAGAATTCATGCTTGAGATCGACTCAAAGGTCATGGAACAATTGCTTGCAGCTGCTTATATTTCATATGGGAACAGAGATGTTGACGATTGGATGGAGCAAGTACTAAGCAGGAAATTCTTAGAAGTCAAAAGAATACACATACTCTCTTCTTATTCCATTATCAAACTTTCCACATGTGACCAGGAGCTTTCATTGGAGGAAAAAACAGCAGAAGTCTGTCTTCCCCAGAGAATCATTTTCAATCTGAAGTCGTGTTCTAGCTAAGATGTAAAATGTAGTGTCATGTAATCTAGTAAAACCTTGCCTAGCCTGTAAATCCCATAATTTTGTTGGGTTTTCTTTTTCCAGGTTATGTTCTGTAAGATATGATATTTAGTTGCGTGATGAAGTTCAGCAAGTTATAAGCCATTCACCATTGTTTTTGCTTGCATTCTTTCCTCTCACTTTGACGTTTAGATTTCAACGAATTCAACAAGGATTTGCATCGCAAATACCATTAACTAGAGATTGAACCCTGTTTAATATTTTACTCTTTGCATTGATTCTAGCCTTTGTTTGATAGAACCATCAACCTTTAAGAATATAATCATTCGAAATGAGAAGTAAATACAATTAATTAGAAAACACAAGACAACCCATCGGAGAATCAGCTGTCCATGTCTTTTTCAGGAGCTAGAGACATGTACATCAAGTATATCAATTAGTAGGTTCCCTTCTGATTCATTGGGCAATCTCACCATTATGTCTTGAAAAGGACTCAACAAATACATTTTAATATGAGATTTTGAGTTCTAATGACCTACCATGTGATCTTTAGATACACAGTTGTTTATCCAGTAAGTTACACGTATAATGACAGTTATACTACACTATACTTGGAAGAAAATCGAAAAATTACAATAATTTATATTATTAAGACGCTTTAATTATATGATGATACATTAATACATGATATGATACATTATTCATTTTTGTCTTAGCTGGATCTGTGATTTCGAGACTTCACAATAAAGGTGCTAGTGGATGATGTTCAACTCACTAATTCCTCACGTTAGATAAACTATATCTGATATTCTAGAAGGACAGTATGGTTAAGTATATATTTAGGATTGTTAAAATATGGTATATTTTTCCTAAGCGCATTTTTGTCTTTTCACAATGTGTCTACTGATTTAGGGTTTTGGGCCTATTTATATCTTGAGTCTGTGGTACTGTGTAGATGTAACAAAATTAATAAAATCTCTCTATCGTGGTTTTTTCTTCATGATCTAGGGGTTTCCACATAAAATCTTGTCTTCTTTCTTCTTCCCTCTATTTTTCAATATGGTATTAGAGTTAGATGATGAAACCCTAGCTGGGATACAAGAAATTAAATCATCAACCCTAGCAGATGATGGGAATATGACAGAAGCCTCAACCAATGCTACAATTTAAGCCATTGTCGATCGATACCTCCGGTTTATTCTCGGCCCGATGCAGGCACAGTAGCTGATCGGAATCAGTTAGGTCGCGTTGCCTGAGCTTCAACCAATTGGAACCCACCCAGATGAAACTGTCCAGCCGGGAGCTTCTTCAGCCACGCTGTTTCTGCAGCCGATCGAGTCTCCAGCCGTGTTCCAACCAATCGGGTCCAGTGCAGCTTCGAGCGTCCCAGCCTCCTTCCAGTCGATCAGGTCCAACAGTGATCAATGGGCACTTCTGGATTTCGAGCATTCCAGCCGCGCCGGGTGATCTCGCCTTAGCTGCCTCCTTCGGTAGGTTTCTGGTTTTGGTGCCCTTTTCCTCTGCCCAGCCGCATTGCAACCTGTTCCTCCAGCCCAGCTGTAGCTTTATTCAGCCATACCCACAACTGGAGCTTCGTTTTCTGGTTCATATGGGCAGAAGCATCCCATGACAACACCATATATTACCCCTTAGCATGGGTCAATCGGTTATGGCAGTCCCGTTGGAATCCAACAATAGTTAGCAAGTTTTCAGCAACAGAATGCATCGCTTGGGGTGGTCTTTGGGACCACGACGAATTTTCAGACAAATTCCAATCCAGGTTTATCTTTTAGTCTTCTATTGTATTTGAAACATCCGATAATAGCTTTCTCTAATTTACCTACTGGAAGTATTTTTTCTTCTGTGGAGAGTTCTGCAGGGATAACCATAGGAGAGAAACTAAATGGCCAGAATTATTTCTCCTGGTCTCAATCCGTCAAAATGGTTCTCGAGGGGTGACATAAGTTCGGATATCTGACCGATACCGAGACCAAAACTTAGGGATCCTCAGGAGCGTGTTTGGAAGGGAGAGGACTCTCTCCTCCGTTCAATTCTGATTAACAGCATGGAACCTCAGATCGGAAAGCCCCTATTCTATTCAGCTATTGCACGAGATACTTGGGAGGCGGTCCAAAAGCTATATTAAAAAAGGCAGAACGCTTCACATCTGTATACATTACAGAAATAGGTCCATGAATGCAAGCAAGGGACCATGGATGTGACTTTCTACTTCAATAAATTGTCTCTGCTATGGCGGGAGATGGACTTATGTCGCGAAATTGTTTAGAATTGCTCATGTGGCAGCGAGGTTCAGTATTTGAAGATTGAGGAAACTGGCCGTGTTTACGACTTCCTGGCTGGCTTAAACTCAAAATTTGACACTGCTCGAAATCGAATATTGGGACAAAGGTCGATTTCGTCTCTTATGGAGGTCTGCTTTGAGGTCCGATTAGAGGAAGATAGAACGAGTGCAATGAATAGTTCCGTAGTTACTACTGTGGATTCTATTGCTTTTGGGGTTAAATCCTCTAGGTCTGATAATGAAAAATAGAATGGTAAAACCCCTCCGATTTGTGAGCACTGCAAAAAACTATGGCACACAAAGGATTAATGCTGGAAAACTACATGATCGGCCTTCGAATGGCAAACATCGTCCTCCGAATGATAAGTCAAAGTCTGGCCAAGCTCTTATGAGTGAATCTGTTGATGTTGCTGTTGGGTTTTATGTCCTAAAACTCGTGGTTTGTAAACAATAAACTTCTGTAAATCGATAAAGTTGTTATTGAATATATGAATTACTTATTTCGTTTTAGAAATAAATCCAATAAACTAAAAGATTCATGACTACTACATGAGTACTTGAATTTTATGTGGAGACATAAAAGTGGCTCAGGCTCGAGTAAATAGTCAAAATGATTTATAGTATACGAATAAGATTGGGTGCCTTATTCTAGTAACACTATTGGATGTGACCCACTCTGTAATTGTCACGATTTGTTATAAAGTGTTACAAACAAAGTGATCCTGACTCGTTCATGTATTGACATGAGGAGCAGGGGCGTCCTATGCAATGAGTTTTCATAAGATCAGACCAAGAATTAAGCCCCTCTTACTTTATAACGTTGTTTACTGTTTAAGACTGACTATTTTAAAGCGATGACCTAGATAACTTGAACTTAATCCTGAGTTAACTATGAACTCCTATTTATTCGGGATTATTCTTAAATTTGCATAGGTGAGGGTTGGCTCAATAGCCCCGATTCAATAAGCCTCCCATTTCAGGGGTAAGACCGGATAGATAACTGGGGATATAGGATGCACGACGGAATTCACTCCTACCCATTTTTAGGGATAGTAAAGAGGCTATTCCCTTAAGTGTTGACTCTGAATCTTGAACAAGGGGCTTCACCCTCTCATTGGCTCAAGAGGGACTCGGTTTAATGATTGGATCACAAATCAATTTTTCATTAGAGGGCTAGTGGGACTTAAGGAGCAAGATGCAATCTCGAGGGTAAAACAGCTTTTGACCTAGTCGTTATTACGAACAACCTGTGAAGGGTTAACTTACTAATCATAGTTATATCGAGTGGATATAATATATCTATAGTGAGGGGAGTGCAACTACTGGGCTAAATTTCGTAGGGACCTGTAGTTTGTAAACACTTGTATGAACAAACATTTTGTGATTTATAATATATGACATTTTATTCACTTCTGTCTATGAAATATATGATATTTTATTTACATTAACCACAAACCAATAAACTAAGATCCATGATTATCATTGTAACTTAAATATGTATGTGGAGACATATAAGTGGATCGTGTCTAAGTGATAATTTAAATGGTTTGTAGTATATGGATAAGGCCGGGTACCTTATCTTGGTGACACTACGAGTATGGCCTGCTTTGTAGGTATTACAAATGTTGTAAATTACTATAAATGATCTGATCCTAATCATTCATGTATTAGACATGCGAGCAGGGATATTCTACACAAAGAAGTTTGTATAAGATCACCATGAAATGTTTAGTCTTGTTATATAATGTTGCTCATAATTGAGGCTTTCATTTCACTAGGATGACCATAGGTAACACGACCTTAATCCTGAGTGAGTTGTGAACTTCTGCCTATGAGGGCGGTCCTTTGATTTGCATGGGTGAGAGTGGCCAGATCGCCGACTCAACAAGCGTACCATTTTGGGGATTCGTTAGATTGGGGAGCTGGGAACTCAACTGCACAAGATGGAATTCACTCTTTCCCGGAAGCAGGGGTAAGTAGATAAATTGCTCCCTTAAGGTCTGATTCCGGGTCATGAACAATGTGGCGCAAAACCACTCTTAGCCCAAGAGGGGTTTAGTCATAGTGGGACTATGATCTATTGTTCATTAGAAGGATCAGTGGTACTTAAGGAGTAAGATGTAACTACAAGGACAAAATGGTAAATTGGTCAAATTGTACTTACGAGCAATTTATGTAGGGTCATCATATTGTTGATTGGTTATATCCAATGGACACAAAAATATATCTGTAGTGCGAAGAGTGCAGTTGTTAGTCTTTAGTGGAGCGTCCGACAGTTAACGGATGGTGGATAATGTGATTAAAGAGTTTAATCAGTTATTCACGTACCGTTGGAGCTTCACTACAGTTTCATAAGATTTCCTTGGTAGCTTAATGGATTTAAGTTGAGAATCAGTTTTTAGGTTAATTTGAAATGTTCAAATTAATAAGAGGGAATTTGATTATATATGATATAATTAAGTTAATTCAATTATATATGATATAATTGATATAATGTATTTGATATATTATTGTTTAATTGGAGGAGCTAATATTTGAATATAATTCAAATATATTTTCTATGAATTAGATTCATAGTTATTAGTTTTAATATAAATATGATTTATATTAAATGTCATAAAACAGAAAAAGAGAACTATGGTTTATATATTGTATATAATGCAATATTAAAACTATAGGTTATAAATATAATATGATAAGTTAGTTATTGTATTTATTTATATTTATTAATTATATGATAATTAACTCCTTTTCTTCTTAATAACCACCCTTAGTGGGTAGTTATTTGGTTTTATGGAAAAAGTGGGATAAATGAAAATAGTTTTCTAATTATTCCAGAGAAAGACAGTATTAACAATTGAGTTGCTACACGATTACTTGAGAGACTATACGATAGCCTCATTATCTACACGATCGAGTAAGCTTGTCTATGCGATAAACTTCATCATTTACACGACAGTGTTATTCTCTTCTCGATCGTCTTCCTCCTCCACACCAAACTTCCCTCGAACCAAAATTAGCCAGACCTCACCACTCATGGATTCTCACATCGAGAATACGAAGGTCACCAAGTGGTAGTGTCCTATTTGGTTCGAGGATCGAGTTGCTGCTTGCTACTTGTTCGAGGAACGTTCTAGTTGTTCGACGCGTTCGTGAACAAGTTGGATCGAGGGATTACTTGAAGAACGATTCTTCAAAGGTATAATCTCTTAATCCTTTGTTTTATTTTCAAAATCTTGTTGTAATTTAATATTTATACATAATCTGTTCTGTTTGACTGTAAATGTTTGCGTTCAATCACAATGGGATTTGGACGATCCACTTCCGCTCAAAGGTTCTCTGTAAACGAAGTTTCTTCAACCCGGTAGTTAACGAATGGTAGTTCATTAGGTTAAAGAGTTTAGTCGATTAATCGTGGATCGTTGGAGCCCATGATCTGTAGGTCCATGAGGTCCCCCTACTAGCTCATATCAGACTAAACCTTAGAACAGTGTGGCGAACGAATTTGAAGTATTTAAATTCAGTTTTTGGAGCAAAGCGATAAATATATACGATATATTTAATCTGTTTAATTTTGAATTAAACATAAAGAGAGAGAAAATAGGAGATATTTAAATAAGATTTAAATATCAAGATTATGAATAGGAATTCATATAAATTAGGATTAGTGTCGGATTTAATAGTGAATTAAATTAATTAAATTATTTAATATAAATTTAACTTTGAAATTAATTTTGTAATTAAATGGTATTGGTCAAAATTGCATTAAAAGTCAAATTGTTGACTAGGTCAAAAATGCAATGGAAGTCAAATTGTTGATTTCTGATTTTTGAAAGTAAAAAAGTCAAATTTATTGACTTTGGAATTTGAGAGTCAAACTTTGACCAAGTTAATGGAAAGATCCAACATTTGTGAGTGGGACATTTCAACTATTAAATTGCTAAGTGGTGTCTTCATTTGAAGACACTTGCCCCACTAAATCCTACTTTGAGTTAGTGGATTTTTTAATGTCAAATTCTCATCAAACTCAAAATTGCATGTTTTGCATGTAATGGTCTTTAAAAGGGAGTGTTTTTTTAATTTAAAAAACTCTTGGACATAGTGGAATTGGATGAGATCATGTGATAATCTCTTAAAAATTTTCTCTCTGAGTCTTAACCTTTTTCCTCTCCAAATTAGTCAGTCACCGGATCCCATCACCCCGTTCTAAGGCTGGAGAATAGTCGAAAAGACTCTCGTGATGGTCTACGAACCGTTCGTGAGGAGATTGGAGCTAATCTGGAGAAGATTCAAAGTCTACAAATGTTGTATTCTTTTTCCCCTTTTATTTGTTATATTATTGTATGCTTCTCCTTTATAATTAACCTAATTAGAGTACTTTAGATCCGTTTCTTCCATTGCCTATGTGTTCATTCCATCAGCTGCTTCGCAATCTCAGGTGGCCAGTCCAGCTGACTCAGGTACTGTTGGGATCGGTGCAATTGTCCAATCAGGTACTTCTCAATCCTTTAGTTTCTTTATTGAGGGAAACAAATCATAGATCTTAGATTCAAGAGTGACCAATCACTTAACTGGCTCATCTGATCAATTCCTCTCCTATTCTCCTTGTGCTGGAAATGAGAGAATTCGAATTGCAGATGGGTCCTTTGCTTCTGTTGCATGGAAAGGTAATTTGTCTCCATTTTAGGGATTGGTTTTACAGAATGTGTTGCATGTGCTAAAGATTTCCTACAATTTGTTATCTATAAGTAAAATAACTAGAGATTTAAACTACAAAGTTATTTTCTCACCAGATACTATTTCTTTTCAAGACTTGAGCTCGAGGACGACAATTGGCACTGCCCGGCATGACATGGGTCTCTATTTCCTTTCCAATGATGCTTCTTTTAGGAGTTTGTCTAGGACTAGTTTGTTATCGTCATTTACTATTTTTGAAAAGGATTATTTGTTATGACACTTTCGACTTAGACACCTAAGCTTTCAATATATGAAGTACTTGTTTCCCCACTTGTTTTGTAATGTAGATGTTTCTTCTTTGTCTTGTGATATTTGTATACGTGCAAAACAGACTAGGGTTAACTTTGCTTCTCAGCCGTATAAACCTTCCCAACATTTCCAATTGATCCATAGTGATGTTTGGGGTCCTTCCACATCACTACCTTGTCCGGCAAACGTTGGTTTGTCACTTTTATTGATGATCACACCCGTCTTACATGGGTGTTTCTTCTCACTGATAAATCAGAAGTGACGTCTACTTTTCAACAGTTTTACTCTACGGTTGAAACCTAGTTTAATGCTAAGATTTCCATTCTTTGGAGTGACGATGGACGGAAGTTTGTTAATCACACCCTTTGTGAGTTTTTGACTTCGAAAGGCATCGTCCATCAAAATTCGTGTGCTTACACTCCTCAACAAAATGGGGTGGTTGAATGGAAAAATTTCCATCTTTTTGAGGTTGCTTGATCTCTTATGATTCATGCATCTCTATGCTCGTATCTATGGGGGGATTCTGTACTCACTGAGCTCACCTAATCAATCGAATGCCCTTTCGTGTTCTTAAATTCCAAACACCCCTTGTGTGTTTTAAAGAATCTTTCTTCTCCACAGGTCTTTTTCCGGATGTTCCTCTCCGGGTGTTTGGGTGTACCGCTTTTGTTCATAACCACGATCCTCACCAAACTAAATTCACTCCTTGTGCCCAAAACTGTGCATTTGTCAACTATCCGCTTCATCAGCGAGGTTATAAGTGCTTTCATCGATCCTTTAGGAAGTACTTTGTCACTATGGATGTTACGTTTCTAGAGGATAAACCCTTCTTTCCAATTAGTCCTCTTTAGGGGGAGACCATTGGTGAAGAGGCTAACTCATCCACATATTCTATGCCTATAGACCTCCTTTCTGAGCCTATCCCATATACAAATTGCCCTGTCCTTCCTACGCAATAAGTGCCCTAGATAACATTCTACAGGAAGAATCTTAGAAAGGAAATAGTTGTCCTGTCGCTCCATCGAAAATTGTCCAAGAATGAGAACTGGCACCAACTCAAGGCACCTCTGTTTCTGATGGTGGGTCTGAAAGTAAAAATGAGTGTGTTGAGGGTGATGTGGTTAATGAGATGATTTCAGACGAGGTCGAGATTATGGATGGTGATAATATACCAAGAGGTACTCAGGAGACTGAAAACTTGCAACATAAGGACAAACATGGGCCTCGTCACCGCTCTTGTACTAATAAGCAAATTGAAAAATCAGGTGACTATGATGTTACTCTTGATATGCCAATAGCCTTACGGAAAGGAACTAGATCGTATACCAAGCATTCTATGAATAGTTTCTTGTCTTACAATAACTTGTCTTTAGGGTTTAAGGCTTTTACTACCAACCTGGATACTGTGATGATACCAACCAATGTGTATAAGGCCATGGAAATTCCTGAGTGGAGAGCTGCTGTTATGGAAGAGATGTGAGCCCTTGAAACAAATAAGACTTGGGATCTGGTTGTAATTCTTAAAGGTCATAAAACCGTCGGGTGCAAGTGGATGTTCACTGTTAAATATAAGTCTGATGGGACTCTTGATAGGTACAAGGCCAGATTGGTTGTGAAAGGGTTTACTCAAACATATGGAGTTAATTACTCGTAAACCTTCTCTCCAGTGGAAAAGCTTAACACGATTCGAGTTCTTCTCTCAATTGCTATTAACAGAGACTGTCCCTTACATCAACTAGATGTAAAGAATGCGTTCCTGAATGGTGAATTAGAAGAAGAGGTTTATATGAGTCTTCCTCGTGGTTTTGAAGCACGTTTTGATAATCGAGTCTGTAGACTGAAGAAATCCCTATACAGATTAAAGCAGTCTCCAAAGGCTCGGTTCAATAGATTTACTACCTTTGTTAAGTCCCAAGGGTTTGTTCAATGGCATTCTGATCATACCTTGTTCACTAAGAAACCGACATCAAGGAAGGTATCCATTATGATTGTCTACATTGATGATATCGTTTTGTCAGGTGACGATACAACAGAGATTGTCAAGTTGAAACAAAGGATAGTAGATGAATTTGAGATAAAAGACCTTAGTAGTTTGAGATATTTTCTTGGGATGGAGGTAGCAAGATTGAAAGAAGGAGTATCCGTCTCTCACTGAAAGTATACTCTGGACTTGTTAAAAGAAACAGGAATGACTGGGTGCAAACCTTCTGATACTCTTATTGAAGTCCATAGCAAACTGGGAGATTCTGATGAAGGGGTTCCTGTAAAGAAAGAAAGGTATCAATGTCTCATGAGGAAATTGATTTACCTATCTCGTACTAGACCTGATATATCATATGCTATTAGTTTGGTTAGTCAGTTTATGCAAGCTCCTTATGAGAGATACATGGAAGCTGTTACTCGAATTCTGAGGTATTTGAAGTCTACTCCAGGAAAAGGCTTAATGTTAAGGAAACATGAAAAAAGGTGCATTGAGGCTTACACTGACTCAGATTGGGTTGGCTCTGTTATGAATAGAAAATCCACTTCAGGGTACTGTACTTTTATGTGGGGAAATTTGGTTACCTGGCGGAGTAAGAAACAAGGGGTTGTTGCTAGGAGTAGCGCTGAAGCTGAGTACAAGGCTATGAGTCTGGGAATATGTGAAGAAATATGGTTGAAGAAGGTTCTGATCTTGCTCAGGACAGTTATGGTCCCATGAAACTTTACTGTGATAATAAGGTTGTCATCGGTATTGCCAACAATGCAGTGCAACACGATAGGACTAAACATGTGGAGATTGACAGACATTTTATCAAAGAAAAACTGGACAGTGGTAGTATTTGTATTCCTTACATCCCTTCAAGCCAATAGATTGTTGAGGTTCTCACCAAAGAATTACTAAGACAGAGCTTTGATGCTTGTGTTAGCAAGTTGGGTCTTATTGATATCTACGCCCCAACTTGAGGGGGAGTGTTGAAATATGGTGTATTTGCCCTAAGGGAATTTTTTTCTTTTCACAATGTGTCTATTGATTTAGGGTTTTGGGCCTATTTATATCTGAGTCTGGGGTGTTGTGTAGATGTAACAAAATTAATAAAATCTCTCTATTGTAGTATTTTCTTCCTAATCTAGGGTTTTCCACGTAAAATCTTGTCTTCTTTCTTCTTCCCTCTATTTTTCAATAAGGATAACTCTATAAACAAAACAAATTTGGATCAAAATGTGATGTCGGTATTATAAGTTTAACTGTTTTTTGAGAAGTTGATTTCTTAAATTCTTACATCATCATATTTAGGTTTTTGTGTTTGTACCGGACGATGACATTCCTTAGTTTAGATTTTAATTGATATAACTCTCAAAGTCTAAAAGGTATAAATTTATATATTTATTAAATTTTTTTACACTCTTGGATGTGTGCTATGTAAGAACAATAACTGTAGTAGTTTTAGGCTCTTTTATATTGATTAAATTATATATGTTTTTTCTTTGATATTTTACCAAAAAAATGAAATAATGTTGAGAATTTGAGGAGCACAACAGTGCACAATGAGAATACAGATATGAAGAATATATAATATAATAATAATATATAATAATAAATAAATATTAAAATAAATATAATATAATAATAATATATAAATATATAAGATAAATAAATAAATAACAAAAACTATATAAAATAACAAAGAATTAATTTCTCCACTTTCTCCAATCTTTTTGGATTGATCACAAATATGTATGTGTCTTTCAAAACTCACCAAATGCCACTATTTACAGGCAATTTGACAAGTAGGAGGTGGATAACATGGAGACTAATAGTGTTAGTCATGAGACACATGGACAACACATGGGGTAATGGATAAGTGACACATGACCAATGGACACTAATAATGGGGATCTATATTACACCTAATTTAACATATTTATAATACTCCCCCTTAGATGCCCATTAAATATGAAATATGCCTCATTAAAACCTTACTAGGAAAAACCCCTCTCAGAAAAAAAATCCTAGTGAAGGAAAAAGAGTACAGATTCATATAAGTTCATACTCTTAAAAAGTATATTTACTTCCCTTCATGGACACATTACTTGAGATTTCTGAGTCACCGTTTTCCAATGTTATACACTAGTTTTTCAAAGGTTGCACTAGGTAATGCCTTTGTAAATAAGTTTGCCAGCTTATCTTTCAAAAAAAAGAAAATTTGTATAGTGATGTCGCAATTTTTTTCAAGATCATGAATGTAGAAAAGCTTCAGTGAAATATGTTTTGTTCTATTTGAAGGAACTGTGAAGTTCTATGGCGGAAGCACTTTAACCCAATTTTTATTTTCACAGAACAATGAAATTACATAACTCAATTTATGCAATTAGTAAAGAATTGTAATGAATATAAATGCTTATTGATCCTTGTTGCTTCTGCTGCATGATGATATACTCTTACAATTGGTATCCAGAGCATCATATAAGCATTCAATTCGGTTTAATTTTGGTGTAGTGGGTGTTTTTTCATGAGATATATGAAATTGATGTACTGATATAGTTTTCTGAGTTTTGGCATTTTATTTCTCTTTAATTTCTTAATTAAATTTACAATTGGCTCTTGATTTATGAGCTTATTTGTGTTATCAAGAGTCTATAATTTATTTGGAGACATTAGAGTTGAAGAAATAAGTGAAGAAGGTCGAGTTACAGATTCTAGTTTTTCAGCTTCTGCTCAAAAATCGTCGTTGAGGTTTAAATGCTAAAAGATCATCTAGCTCCAGACGCTAAAAGATGACAAGAAGCGCTATGCGATGGTGTTAAGCAATCGTTTAGCTCTACCCAAGCACTAAACAATGGCACTATGTGATATATGGAAGACACTGAGCGATCGTGTACTTCTGCCTGAAACTAAGCGATCGTGTTAAGACGATAGACTTCAGTTCTACACGATCAACCTTAGTGAGATTTTGAGCTTGGATCGAGAGTAGCCAGTTCGACCGATTTTCTCAAGGTCCAGTCCGATTCAGCCTTAAAGGGTTTTTGGCTGGTTCGGCTCAGACGTTTCTGGTTCGATTAGACTTATCCAGTCCGATTCAAGTTGCTTGGGTTCGGTTTGGAGCGGTTCGAGCGGTTCAAAGACAGTTTTGAAGTTGTTTGTAATAATTAGGCTTTTGTTTGCTTGTTTATGCCAAAACTAAAACCATATCAGTTAGTGCTTAATTGTTTATGCATGTGATGTATGTAATAATTAAATAAATCATGTATGTGCATACAGTATGCCATGTAGATTTAAAACCCCACCATAGGAAGCATGTTACATGCATTGAAAGTATGTTATAAATGTTATAATATATAGTATGCATGTTAGGGTTATATTTAATATAATGGTTATATTAGATATTGAATGACTATGTTGAATGTTGTGGATGTTTAGCATATCTAAAATTTTGTAAGTTATTATAAAGTTGGGTTAGATGTTTAAAATCCATAACAAAGAACAATTGCATGCTCACTTAGGTTAACAACTAGTTTTAACCGTTAAAATAGATTGTTACCTTATAACATTTGGTTACAAACTCAAATCGGTTCATAAACCTGTCTAAGGCTGTGGGTACTTACGTTGATGGTTTACGGAACACCTCCTACCTGGGGATTATGACCGAAAGATTGAGTGTTGTTAACTGATTTTATGAGCTTGCATGAGCAATATGAGGTAATAAAATGGTTTATCACCTAGACATTGTAGGTTAAAATCCAATTATAAGCGTTATACTTGGATAAACCACTTATACTTAGGTTGTTTAAATTTAGCCGTTATATATAAGTAAATACCCAAACATATAGAACACTTCAGTGGGAGATTAACAATATATTCGATATATAGTTATTAGCTCTCACGTCCTTAAGAGTTCACACCGTGAGATCCATGCTCGGCTTCATGTCACTTTTACAGCGATTGCTCCATTTGGAAAGTGTTTGCATGGATCAATAATAAGGTGAATGAGGGAAGTAATTCATAGTAAGTGGGTGAAGGAAATGTGTCAACATTGTCCTATGGTCTTCTCCATTAATTTCAACCGTGAGATTCCTATGTTGCGCTTGCTGTCGTTTTTAGGCGGCACTAGCTAGTCGTTAACCACGGCGATCCCCTCGGAGGGTTGTAACATAGGATTCAGAACAACCCAAGCTTTATTAAAATGAATAGGGTCTTATAGTTCCATCTTGGGTATTGTCTTCTATTTCGGGGGCATATTCATACCGTTCTATAAGGTCTGAAAATGGTGGGTCACACTTATAAGAATTACTAATTGTTAGTAAAGATCTTGACCGAAAACGATAACCAAAAGAACTATAGGAGCAAAGAGTTATTCTAATATAGTATTTGGTCAAGAACTGTCTTGCTTCTGTGAAGGAATTCTTGACTGCCCCTCGGTAGCAATTGTTCTAAATCACTAAAGTATTGTTGCAAATAAATACAGATTTATTGGGTACTTTATTATTTTGCTAAAAATAGATTTAGATGCATATTTAATAGAGTTTGTTTAAAATGTTTCAGCAATGTCGAATTCAATCATACAATTGCTAGCTTCCGATAAATTTAATGGTGAGGAATATTCAAATTGGAAATCGAACATCAATACGATATTAGTTATGGATGATCTGAGGTTTGTGTTGACAAAGGAATGTCCTCCGGTTTCCAGTTCAACAACAAACCAAAATGTTCGATACATCTATGATAGTTGCGTAAGGGCTAATGAGAAAGCTCGGGCCTATATCTTAGCAAGTATATCTGATGTACTTAATAAGAAACATGAGGTTATGCCCACCGCCCGTGAGATAATGGTGTCACTTCAGGAGATGTTCAGGCAACCGTCATCCTCTATTCAACATGAAGCCATTAAGTATGTCTACGTTACGCACATGGATGGAACCAATGTAAGAGAACATGTTCTCGATATGATGGTTCATTTTAATGTTGCGGAGGCTCATGGGGCGATGATAGATGAGATGAGTCAAGTAAGTATGATATTGGAATCTCTCTAAGACAGTTATCTTCCATTCAGGACAAATGCTGTTATGAACAAAATTACTTATAATTTGACCACACTGTTTAATGAGTTACAGACATATCAGTCAATGATGAAGCTGAAGGAAAAAGAAATAAATGTTATTTCAAAACCTAAGAAGTTTTATAAAGGGTCTACGTCTGGAACGAAACCCACTGACGATAAGAAGTATGTTCCTTCTTCTTCGAAAGACAAAACCGTACAAATGAAGAAGAAAGGAAAAAGGAAATAGAAAGCCACTGCTAAGAAAAACAAAAATAAAACTGCCAAAGGAAAATGTTTCCATTGCGGAGAAGTTGGGCACTGGAAACGTAACTGCCCAAAGTATTTGGCTGAAAAGAAAGCAAAAAAGGCAAAACAAGGTAAATCTGATTTACTTATTGTTGAAACATGTCTAGTGGAGAATACTCACCTTACCTGGATATTGGATTTAGGCACCGCTAATCATATTTGCACTTTTATATAGGAAACTAGTTCTTAGAAAAGATTTTCTAAACAAGAAATGACTTTCAAGGTTGGAACGGATGAAGTCATTTCAGCTTAAGCAGTGGGAGATGTCGAGTTGTTTTTTGGAGACTCTTTTATCTTACTTGTGAATGTATTTTATGTACCTAAGATGAAAAGAAACTTGATCTTCATTTCCTGTCTGCTAGAAAATATGTACAGAGTACCTTTTGAATGTAATAAAGTGTTTGTTTATTCAAGAGGTGTTCATATTTGTTCTGCAAGACTCGAAAATAACTTGTATATATTAAAACCAACTGAAGCAAGAGCCATTTTAAATATAGAGATGTTTAAAACGATTGAGACTCATAATAAGAAGTGGAAAATTTCTCCTAACGCCTATCTTTGGCACCTCAGACTTGGTCACATCAATCTCAAGAGGATTGAGAGATTGGTAAAAAGCGACCATTTAAATCAGTTAGAAGATAGTTCTTATCAGTATTTCGTCAGTTTTATTGATGATTACTCTAGATATGGCTACGTTTACTTAATCAGTCATAAGTCTGAAACTCTTGAAAAGTTCAAAGAATTTAAGGTTGAGACAGAAAATTTATTAAGTAAAAGAATCAAAACACTTCGATCTGATCAAGGTGGTGAGTATATGGATTTACAATTCTAGAACTATCTAGTAGATCATGGAATTCAATCCCAGCTTACAGCACCTAGAACACCACAATAAAACAGTGTTGCAGAAAGGAGAAATTGAACCTTGTTAGACATGGTTCGATCTATGATGAGTTATGCTCAGTTACCTTACTTTTTTTGGGGGTATGCAGTATATACTACAGTATTTATTCTAAACATTGTTCCTTCAAAAAGTGTTTCGGAAACATTGTATAAATTATGGAAAGGACGCAAAACGAGTTTACGTCATTTCCATATCTGAGGTTGTCCAGCACATGTGTTGGTACAGAATCCTAAGAAATTGGAAACACGTTCGAAATTATGTCTTTTTGTAGGATACCCCAGAGAAACAAAAAGAGGATTGTTTTATGATCCCCAAGAAGATAAAGTATTTGTATTAAAAAATGTTACATTCTTGGAAGAAGATCATATAAAAAATCATCTGCCTCGCAGTAAACTAATATTGCAAGAAATGACTAAAGATGCGATAGAAACATCGACAAGAGGTGTTGATCAAGCTGGTCGATCAACAACTGTTGGTGTCCCGACACGTCCATCCCAAGAGTTGAGGATGCCTCGACGTAGTGAGAGGGTTATTCAACAACCTGAACACTATATGGGTTTAATAGAAACTCAAAACATCATACATGATGATGGTTTGAAGGATCCATTAACCTTTAAGAAGGCAATGGAGGATGTTGACAGGGAACAGTGGATAAAAGCAATGGACGATGAAATGGAGTCTATGTACTTCAACTCTGTCTGGGAACTTATAGATCAACGATATGGGGTTACACCTATAGGTTGCAAATGAATCTACAAGAGGAAACAAGACCAAAGTGGCAAGGTGCAAACCTATAAAGCCATACTCGTGGCAAAAGATTTTACCCAAAGAAAATGGGTTGATTATGAAGAAACTTTTTCTCTAGTTGCCATAATAAAGTCAATAAGAATACTTCTTTCCATTGCCACATATTATGACTATGAGATATGGCAAATGAATGTCAAGACAGTTTTTCTGAATGGCAATCTTGATGAAAGTATTTTTATGTCTCAGCCAGAAGGGTTCATCGAAAAAGGACAAGAACAGAAAGTCTGTAAGCTTAATCGATCCATTTATGGATTGAAACAAGCATCCAAATCTTGGAATATAAGGTTTGACACTACGATCAAATCTTATGGCTTTGAACAGACTGTTGACAAACCTTGTGTATACAAGAAGATAGTCAACAAGACTGTAGCATTCTTATTTCTTTATGTTGATGATATCTTGCTCATTAGGAATGAGACAAGTATCCTTGCTGACATGAAGAGATGGTTAGAAACACAATTCCAAATGAAAGATTCGGGTGATGCTCAATATGTTCTACAAATATAGATCTTTTGGAATCGAAAGACTAGAACATTTGCACTATCTCAGGCATTTTATATTGACAAGATGTTGTCGAGATATAATATGTAAAATTCCAAAAAAAGGTATGTTACCTTTTAGACATGGAATTCATTTTTTGAAGGAACAATGTCCTAAGACACCTCAAGATGTTGAGGAAATGAAAAGAATTTCATACGCATCTGCAATTGGGAGTTTGATATACGCAATGTTATGTACACGCCCTGACATATGCTTTGCAGTTGGAATCATCAGCAGGTTCCAATCCAATCCGGGACACAGTCATTGGACTGCTGTAAAAAACATCCTCAAGTATCTAAGGAGAACGAGGGACTATATGTTTGTGTATGGATGTAAGGATTTGAGCCTTACAGGATACACTGATTCTGATTTCCAGACTGATGTAGATTCCAGAAAATCTACTTCAGGATCAGTTTTCACTCTCAATAGAGGAGCTATAGTTTGAAGAAGAATTAAGCAAAGTTGTAGCGCTGACTCCAAAATGGAAGTGGAATACATGGCTGTATGTGAAGCTGCTAAAAAAGCAGTTAGGCTATGCAAATTCTTGGCTGATTTGGAAGTAGTTCCAGATATGCACCTACCTATCACACTGTATTGTGACAATAGTGGTGTTTTGCCAACTCGAAAGAACCAAAGAGTCACAAACGTGGAAAACATATTGAAAGAAAGTATCATCTCATTAGAGAGATCGTACACCGAGGAGATGTGATCGTCACAAAGATTGCCTCTGAAGACAACCTTGCTAATCCATTTACAAAGGCCCTCTCAACTAAAGTGTTCGAGGACCACCTAGTTGGATTAAGACTCCGAGTAGTGTAATCTAGGGCAAGTGGGAGAATATCTATGATATTAGAGATGCCCTAGTTTATTGTATTTTCCCTTTATGTTTCTCAACATTATATTGTATATATTTGTTCTCACTAAAATTTTAGTCTAAGTGGGAGATTGTTGGGAATGTCCTAGAACTTATAGTTCATGTTAAACATTCTATTTAACAATAATAATAAGTTATTGATTTTGCATTCTATTATAAAAATCAAATAAACATATCCATGGCTATAGTCTAAATACTTTAACTTTATGTGGTGACATAAACAGGATCAAGTTAATAGTATATAGCCTAAATGGTCTAATAAGTATATGGATGAAATTGGGTATCTCATCCTGGTAATACTATTGCATGCGACCCACTCTGTAGTTGTTACAAAGAGTTGTAAAGTGCTACAAATGATGTGATCACAGATCATTCATGTTGAGATATGTGAGTGGGGGCATCCTATGCAATGAGTTTGCATATAGACTTGACCAGAAAATAGTCATTTTTCTTTATAACGACCATTTACTATTAAAACTGACTACTTCATTATTAAGTAACCTAGGTTAACTCGATCTTAATCTTGAGTTAGTTATGAACTCCTGTTTGTTCGGGATTATCCTTTGATCTACAAACAGTGAGAGTAGTCCAACAATATTGCTCAATAAGCCTCCAATTTTGAGGATAAGACCGGATGAATAGCTGGGGACATAGCCCTGCAAGATGGAATTCACTCCTACCCAATTTAAGGTTAGCGGATAGGTTGTTCTCTTAAATACTGATTCCAGGTCTTGAATAATCGGGGCCCCGCCTTCTCATGATGGAGAAAGAAATTATGAATCAAAATTATTCATTAGAGGGTCAATGGGAACTTAAGAAACAAAATGTATTTACAGGGGTAAAACGGTTATCTTGACCCAGCTGTGATTACGAACAACTTGTGAAGGATCTTACTGATTATGGTTATATCAAGTGGACATAATATATCTACAGTGAGGGGAGTTCAATTATGGGCTATAGTGGAGTGACCCATTAGTTAACGAATGAGGTTTAATTCGGTCTAATGAGTTTAGCCGATTAATCTCGGATTGTTGGAGCCCATGATCTATAGGTCTGTGAGATCCCCCTACTAGCTCGTAGATGGATAAGCTTTAGAGTAGCTTGATTAGTTCATTTGAAACATTCAAATTAGAATTAAATGGAATAGGAGAATTTATATTTAAATATGATTAATTTAATATTTGATATTAAATTAATTAGAATTATTTAAATAATTAATTATTAATTATTAATTTTATTAGAAAATTAATTTGTGAAATTAATTTTATAAAATTAATAATATTTCCAGTTTTAAAATCAAATTTGATTTATTGAAATCATTTGATGAAAGTAGGAAAATTGGAAAATACACAAAATGGAAAAATGGGTTTTTCCATTACCATCTTCAACTAGCTCACTCAAAAAACCATTCACTTTGTCTTCAATTACTCCAAGCATGAGCTGTATCTCATGCAGTCATCTTCTTTGCATGTTTACCTGCAGTAAATAAAGAAGATTGGAGTGGAATTGAGGTATGCAGTCAAAGAGATTTTAGAGAAAATTTCGTGTTGAAGAAAGAGTTCTTCAAACAAACTAGCGCAGTGATATTCTCCTCTAGTTTTCCATTGGTTCAAGCTATTCTTGAGTCCCACAACTCGTTCTAAAGCTCCAAGAGGATAGTGGGAAAGATCTTGAGGTGGTTCACAGTGAGTTTTGGAGAAGACAACTACTAAGGAACAAGATCTTGAAGAGTTCTACAAAGGTATGACTTCAAACCCTCTTATATTAAATGAGCATGCTTTAGTCTCTGCCAAAGTTAATAAATTAGAATGTTTATTGATCCTTACTGCTTCCGCTGCATGTTGATATACTGTTTCAATTCATTAGGGAGAAGCTCAGTGCACCAGTTTGTTTGAAGAACTCTTTCTTCAACATGAAATTTTCTCTAAAATCTCTTTGAATGCATGCCTCAAATTCACTCCAATCTTCTTTATTTATTGCAGGTGAACATGCAAAGAAGATGTTTTCATGAGATGCAGCTCATGCTTGGAGTAATTGAAGCCAAGGTAAGTGGTTTTTGTGTGAGCATGTTGAAGATGGTAATGGAAAAACCAATTTTGATTGAAGCCAAGGTAAGTGGTTTTTTTGTGAGCATGTTGGAATAATTAATTTCACAGCTGGGTCAAGATAACCGTTTTATCCCTGTGAATACATCTTGTTTTTTCAGTTTCTATTAACCGTCTAGTGAACAATTTTGATTCATAATACCCATGAATCAAGTCCTTTCTCTATCATGAGAAGGCGGGGCCCCAATTGTTCAAGACCTAGAATCAATACTTAAGAGAACAACCTATCTGCTAACCCTAGATCGGGTAGGAGTGAATTTCACCTTGCACGGTTGTGTCCCCAGCTATTCATCCAGTCTTATCCTCAAAATGGGAGGCTTATTGAGTAGTGCTGTTGGACTACTCAATACCCATTTATAGATCAAAGGATAATCTCGAAAAAAACAAGAGTTAATAGCTAGCTCAGGATTAAGATCGAGTTAACCTAGGTTACTTAATAAATGAAATAGTCAGGTTTAACAGTAAACGGTCGTTATAAAGAAAAGTGACTATTTTCGTGGTCCAGTCTATATGCAAACTCATTGCATAGGATACCCCCACTCACATGACTCAACATGAATAATCTGTGGATCACATCGTTTGTAGCACTTCACAACTCTTTGTAACAACTACAAAGTAGGCCGCATCCAATAGTGTTACCAGGATGAGATACCTAATTTCATCCATATACTTATTAGACCATTTAGGCTATATACTGTTAACTTGATCCTATTTATGTCACCACATAAAGTTAAAGTATTCAGACTATAACCATGGATATATTTATTGGATTTTCATAATAGAATGCAAAATCAACAACTTATTATTATTGATGAATAGAATGTTTAACATGAACTGCGAGTTTTAGGACATTCCCAATAATCTCCCACTTGGACTAAAACTCTAGTGAGAACAAATAATACAATATAATGTTGAGAAACAGAAAGGAAAAATACAATAAACTAGGGCATCTCTAATACCATAAATATTCTCCCACTTGCCCTAGATTACACTACTCGGAGTCCTAGTCCAACTAGGTGGCCCTCGAACACTTTAGCCAAGAGGGCCTTTGTAAATGGATTAGCAAGGTTGTCTTCAGAGGCAATCTTTGTGACAACCATATCTCTTTAGTGTACTATCTCTCTAATGAGATGGTACTTTCTTTCAATATGTTTTCCACGTTTGTGGCTCCTTGGTTCTTTCGAGTTGGCAACGACACCACTATTGTCACAATACAGTGTGATAGGCAGGTGCATATCTGGAATTACTTCTAAATCAGCGAAGAATTTGCGTAGCCATACTGCTTCTTTAGCAGCTTCACATGAAACTACATATTCCACTTCCATTATGGAGTCAGAAATACAACTTTGCTTAATGCTTCTCCAAACTATAGCTCCTCCATTGAGAGTGAAAACTAATCCTGAAGTAGATTTCCTGGAATCTACGTCAGTCTGAAAATCAAAATTAGTGTATCATGTAAGGAATATATCCTTAGGTTCATAATCAAGCATATAGTCCCTCGTTCTTCTTAGATACTTGAGGATGTTTTTTACAGCAGTCCAATGACTGTGTCCCGGATTGGATTGGAACCTGCTGATGATTCCAACTGCAAAGCATATGTCAGGGCATGTACATAACATTGCGTACATCAAACTCTCAACTGTATATACGTATTGAATTCTTGTCATTTCCTCAACATCTTGAGGTGTCTTAGGACACTGTTCCTTCGACAAATGAATTCTATGTCTAAAAGGTAACATGCCTTTTTTTTTAATTTTGCATATTATATCTTGACAACATCTTGTCATATAAGATGCCTGAGATAGTGCTAATGTTCTATTCTTTTGATTTCGAAAGATTTGTATTCCCAGAACATACTGAGCATCACCCAAATTTATCATTTGGAACGATGTTGCTAACCATCTCTTTACGCCAGCAAGGAAACTTGTTTCATTCCCAATGAGCAAGATATCATCAACATATAGAATTAAGAATGCTGCAATCTTGTTGACTATCTTCTTGTAAACACAAGGTTCGTCAACATTTTGTTCAAAGCCATAAGATTTGATCGCAGTGTGATACCTTATGTTCTAGGATCTAACAGAAATGTTCATTTCTTATAAAGTACATCAGATATACTTGCTAAGATATAGGCTCGAGCTTTCTCATTAGCCCTTACCCACCTATCATAGATATCCCCAACATTTTAGTTTGCTGTCGAACTGCCAACCGGAGGACGTTCCTCCGTCAACACAAACCTTATATCATCCACAACTAATATCGTATTGATGTTCGATTTCCAATTTGAATATCCATTACCATTAAATGTATCAGAAGCTAGCAATTGTATGATTGAATTCAACATTGCTGAAACATTTTAAAGAAACTCTATTAATTATGCATCTAAATCCATTTTTAACAAAATAATAAAGTACCCAATAAATCTTTATTTATTTGCAACGATAACTTAGTGATTTAGAAAAATTACTACTGAGGTTCAGTCAAGAATTCTTTCACAAAAGCAAGACAATTCTTGACCAAATAATTTATCAGAATAACTCTTTACTCCTATAGTTCTTTTGGTTATCGTTTTCGGTCAAGATCTTTAAACAATTAGTAATTCTTATAAGTGTGACCTGCCATTTTCAGATCTTATAGAAAGGTATGAATATGCCCCCGAAATAGAAGACAATACCCAAGACGGAAGTATAAGACCCTATTCATTTGACTGAAGCCTAGGATGTTCCAAATCCTATGTTACAATCCTTCGAGGGGATCGTCGCGGTTAACGACTAGCTAGTGTCGCCTAAAAACAATAGCAGGTGCAACATAGAAATCTCACGGTTCAAACTAATGAAGGAGACTGTAGGACAATGATGACACATTTCCTTTGTCCACTTACTATGAACTACTTCCTTCATTCACCTTGTTATTGACCCATGCAAACATTTTTCGAACGGAGCAATCGCGGTAAAAGTGACACGAAGCCGAGCATGGATCTCACGATGTGAACTCTCGAGGACGTGAAAGCTAATAACTATATATCGAATATATTGTTAATCTCCCACTAAAGTGTTCTATGTGTTTGGGTATTTACTTAAGTATAATGACTAAATTTAAACAACCTAAGTCTAAGTGGTTTATCCAAGTATAACGCTTATAATTGGATTTTAACCTACAATGTCTAGGTGATAAATCATTTTACTACCTCGAATCACTCACGCAAGCTCATAAAATCAGTTAGCAATGCTCAATCTATCGGTCATAATCCCCAGGTAGGAGTTGTTCTTTAAACCGTCAACTTAAGTACCCCCAGCCTTAGACAGGTTTATGAACCGATTTGAGTTTGTAACCAAATCTTATAAGCAAACAATCTATTTTAACGATTAAAACTAGTTGGTAACCTAAGTGAGCATACAACTGTTCTTTGTTATGGATATTAAACGTCTAACCCAAGTTTATAACAGCTTACAAAATTTTAAACATGCTAAACATCCACAACATTCAACAAAGGCATTCAATATCTAATATACCATTATATTAAATATAACTCTAACATGCATACTATATATTATAACCTTTTAGAACATACTTTCAATGCATGTAACATGCTTCTTATGGTGGGGTTTTAAATCTACATGGCATACTGTATGCACATACATGATTTATTTAATTATTACATGCATCACATGTATAAACAATTAAACACTAACTGATATGGTTTTAGTTTTGACATAAACAAGCAAACAAAAGCCTAATTATTACAAACAGCTTCAAAACCATCTTTGAACCGCTCCAATCCGAACCCAAGCCATTTGAACCGGACTGGATAAGTCTGAACCAGACCAGCCAAAAACCCTTTAAGGCTGAACCAGACTGGACGCTGCTCTCGGTCCAAGCTCAAAATCTCGCTAAGGCTGATCGTGTAACACTAGAGTCTATCGTCTAACACGATCGTTTAGTGTCGGGCAGAGGTACACGATCGCTTAGTGTCTTCCATTTATCGCATAGTGCCATTGTTTAGTGCTCGGGTAGAGCAAAACGATTGCTTAAAACCATTGTATAGCGCTTCTTGTCATCATTTAGCGTCCGCCGCAGCCACACGATCGTGTAGTGCCATCGTATAGCACTTCAACGCATCGCTTAGCGCCACAGCTAGACAATCGTATAGTGGCATCGCATAGCACTTCAAAACATCGGATATGTATATTGGATTTTCATAATATAATGAAAAATCAACAACATATTATTATTGATAAATAGAATATTTAATACGAATTGAAAGTTCTATGACATTCTCAACATTTACGACATGCATCTTTAAGAAAAGAGAGAGAGAGAGAGAAAGGGTTGGGAGAAATACGTACCCTTGAAGAAACCAATTTCTTAACGAATTTCCTCGTCTTTGATCACGATCCAAAATGGCCACCACCACAAATGAGACCTCCATATTCTCTTGGGATGAGAATTTTTCAGGAGTGTCTGGGCTCTGAGATTTTGGATGAAGGAAAGAGTTTGAGAGAAAGGGAAATTTTTCAGGAAAAACATAGCCATGCATACACCTCTTCTGTGAAGAAGAAGATGATAAAAAAAAAATTGTACTTGAAAAACTGACCACCAACACGTCTATCTCACGAGAGAAAGAGGGGATAGAGTTATAACTCCCCCTAAAATTAAATTCAAAATTAAAATTTAATTTTTTTTAACANATTCAAAATTAAAATTTAATTTTTTTTAACAAATATAATAAAAAAATAATAGTATATATATTTATATGATAACTAACTTATCATATAATATATATATTAAACCATATGTTATATTATATATAACTCATAACCTATAGTTTTTATATTGTATCAAATACAATATAATATATAGTTTTTATTTCTCTCTTACGTGAATAGTATTTAATATAAATCACATTTATACTAAATCTAATTATATGACTATTATCCATATAATTAATATTTGAATCATATTCAAATATTTATTTCTTCTCAAAATAAACTTTATATTATGATGTATCAAATACATTATATTAATTATATCACACAATTAATTCCCTCAATTAATTTAACAATTCAAATTAATCCAAAATTAATTCTCAATAATCGCTGTTGAGATACAGAGGAGACCTTATGGAAAAGATTGAAGTTCCAATGGTACTCGAATAATTAATTAAACTTCTTTAATTAAATAACTCAACATCCATTAACTATCGGTCACTCCGCTAAAGATTGATAGTTGCACTCTTCACACTATAGATATATTTTTGTGTCCATTGGATATAACCAATCAATAGTACGACGATCGTTCACAAATTGCTCGTAAGTACAGCTGAGCCAAATTACCGTTTTGCCCCTATAATTACACCTAACTTCTACCACTGATCCCTCTAATGAACAATAAGTCATAGTCCAACTATGACCATACCCCTCACGGGCCAAGAGAGGGTGCAGTGCCACATTGCTCAAGCCCCGGAGTCAGCCCATAAGTGAGCAATTTATCTACTTACCTAGATGTTAGGAAATGAGTGAATTTCATCTTGTGTAGATATGTTCCCAGCTCTTCAATCAGACGAATCTCCAAAAGGGTAGGCTTATGAGTCGGAGATCTGGCACTCTTACCCATACAAATCAAAGGATCGCTTTCATAGGCAAGAGTTCACAACTCACTCAAGATTCAGGTCATGTCACTTATGGTTATCTTGGTGAAATGTAAGTCTCTATTGTGGACATGTTATGTAATGATACTAGCCATTTCGTGGTCCAGTCTTATACAAACTCCTTTGTATAGAACACCTCTGCTCACATGTTTCTACATGAACGATCAGGATCAGACATTTGTAGCACTTTACAACAATTGTAATATCTACAAAGAGGGTCATATTCGTAGTGTCACTAGGATAAGGTACACAGCCTTATCAATCTACTACAGACCATTTAGGTTATCACTTAAATATGATCCACCTGTATGTCTCTACATATATGTTTAAGCTACAGAAGATAACCTTGGATATTAGTTTATTCATTTTGTGGGTTAATGCTACTAAATGTAGAATAAAACATCTCATATTTTATTAAATAAATAAAATGTTTGTACATTACAGTTAGAAACTACAGGACCCACAAGATTTAGAGCATCAACCCCAACACTATCTCCTTTAATATATCCTCCTTTGATTTGGGATATGCATGTTGTGTTGTCTTCGTATAATATCGTTGAAAGTTTTTTACTAGAAGACAAACCACATGTTCCACCAATGTACTGAGTCATTGATCTTAGCCAAACACATTCTTGACTAGCCTCATGAATTGTAAGAATTTCAGCATGAATTGAGGAAATGGTTGTTATGATCTGTTTCACCGATCACCATGATATAATAGTTCCTCCACATGTGAACAGATAACCTGTTTGAGATCTAGATTTGTGTGGATCAGATAAATATCTAGAATTTGCATAACCAACTAGATCAAAATTTGATTTATTTGAATAAGATAAACCTATGTCGATTGTTCTTCGGAGATAACGAAGTTTATACTTAATTTCGTTTTAATGTATTTTTATTGGAGAAGAACTATATCTTGCTAATAAATTTACTTAAATGCAATATTTGGTCTTGTATTATTAGCAAGATACATAAGTTCACCAATTGCACTAAGATATGGTACTTCAAGACCAAGAAATTTTTCATTATCATCTCGAGGTTGAAATATATCTTTCTTCATATTTAGTGAACGAACTTCCATTGGAATGTTCAATGGATGTGTTTTGTTCATATAAAATCTTTTCAAAATTTTTCCTTTATAAGTTGACTAATGAACAAATATCTCAGCTACTAAATGCTTAATTTAGAAGTCAAGGTAAAAAAGAAATTTATGAGATCTTTCATCTCAAATTCTTTATTAAGATATTCTATTGTCTTTGAAATCTCTTTAGAAGTCCCAATTATATTTAAGTCATTAATATATATAATTATAATAGCAAATCCTGACTGTGATTCTTTATAAAAACACATGGACGTATTGGATTGTTTTTTATATCCTTCTTTGAAAAAAAAATTCACTCAGGCGATTGTACCACATTTGTCTTGATTGTTTCAATCCATATAGTGATCTTTTTAACTTTATTGAATACAATTCCCGGAAATTTGATTTATATGTTTCAAGTACCTTAAATCCTTTGGGATTTTTATATAAATATCATTATCAAGAGATCCATATTAATATTTTATGACTATATTCATAAGATGCAAATCCAAGCTTTCATACACAGTCAAACTAATTAAATATTTTAATGTAATTGCATCTACAATCGGAGAATATGTCTCCTCATAATCAGTACCAAGTCTTTGTGAAATTTTTTTTTGAAACTAGTCTTGCTTTATATCTTGTGACCTCATTACTTTCATTTCTTTCCTCACAAATACCCATTTGTATCCCATAGGTTTGAAACCTTCTGGTGTTCGGACCACTAGTACAAAAACTTGATGTTTTAAAAGTGAGTTTAATTTTGTTAGGTATATTGTATGCCCTATTTTATTGTATTGTATTTGATATTGTATATCCTACTCATGATATTTGATATTATTTATACTCCATTTCATTGTAATGTGTTTGACTGTACAATCCACTTGTTTTAAGACAAGTGGGAGATTGTTGGAGTTTATGTCCTAAATCTCATGTATCTTGTGGTTTGTAAAGACAAATTACATATTTAATAAAATAAGAGGTATTTTATTGACGTTTAGACTGCATTAATTCAATCCAATAAACTAAGATTCAAGGTGATGGGATGAAAACCCTAGGCACAGCGAAAGCTAAACACAGAACCCAAACATATTTAAAATTGGCATTTAAAATAGAACAATTTTGCATTAGAATAAAATAGGAAAAATAGATTAAGCATGCAATTCCCAAAAACCTAAGAAAAAAAAACTTACATTGGAAACCTTTGGGGAATTTTGTGGAATTCGTACGAATTAGGAATGGGCACCACCACTTGGAGTCCTCCCTATTCTTGCAGGGAAATTGAGGAGATGGGAATTGGGGGATTCTTTTTTCTTTTTTCTTTTTCTTTTTTCCTTTTTGGAATTGGGAGAAAGAAGGAAGAAAATGCAGAGAATTTTCTCATCAATCAGATTGATCTTCATTGCCTTTTTTTTCCCTTTTGTTTTGATATAGAGAGAATGAGACAGGGTGAATGTGAGGTGACGTGGGAGTCATCCCACGTCTCTAGTAACTCCCCTACGTGGGGAATTGCATTTTATTTAATTAAAATTAAATAAAACTATTTATTTAATTTAATTTAATAAATAAAAACCAATAACCATTTAAATAAATGGTTCCCTCTCACATAACCTATAGTTAATGTGCATCTAATATGCCTTAATTGATTTAATCAATTTAATTAAATTTAAAATTAAAATTCAATTAAATTAAATAATTAATTAATTCTCTAATTAATTAATCATCCAATTAAATATCACATATTTAATTTAAATTTCTCATTTGAATCATATTCAAATATATTTCTCTCATTTAACCTATAGTTTTAATGCGCATCCAATGCACATTATTTTTAACCTATAGTTTTTATTATGAATCTTATTCATATTAAATTAATATTTGAACTCCTTTCAAATACTTCGTTCTCTCATTTATTAATTTTGAATTATATCCAAAATTAATAACAAAGTCTAATAATTAAACTTTATATTAAAATGTATCAACATATATTAAAAAATTTCCAATGCTGAATTTAAACATTTCAAATTCAATTTAATGATAAATTACCTCAATACCCTTTACAAGCTAGGATAGGGACCAAATGGACCTGTAAATCAGAAGCTCCAACGATGTGAGATTAAGTGGCTAAACTCATTAACCAAATTAATCAATATTCATTAGCTGTGGGTACACTCCACTAAAGACTCACAACTGCACTATTCTCACTACAGATATGTTTATGTGTCCACAGATATATAACAGCAAGTTAGTCCTTCACGAGTGTTCGTAACACCAGCTGGGTCAAATTATCGTTTTACCCCTAGGTTACCTCTACATCCTTTACCAGTGTTCCTCTAATGAACAACCTGTTTATGGTCTAACCATTAAATAGAAACCCTATCGAACCAGTGAGAGGGTAGGGCCCTTTGTTCAAGTCTCGAAGACACCAATTAAGAGAACACTCATCTACTTACCCTGAAATTGGGAAAAAGTGAAATCCATCTTACATGATCATGTTCCTAGCTATCCACTCGGTCTTATCCCCAAAATGGTAGGCATATTGAGTCTACGAACTGGCCACTCTCACCCATACAAATCAAAGGGAAATCCCTCGTGAACAAGAGTTCATAATATACTCAGGAGTAAGACTAAGTTGCCTAGGTTATCCTATTGAAATAGAAACCTAATTAATCAACGAAGTTACATCTAGTCATTACTATTTCGTGGTTCGGTCTTATGCAAACTCAATGCCCTGGATACCCTTACTCGCATGTCTCCTACACAAACGCGTTGGATCACTGTGTTTGTATCAAATACAAAGTGAACCGTATCCATAGTGTTATCAGAATAAGGTACCCAAACTTACCTTTATACTATAGACCTTTTAGGCGGTATCCTGAACATTGATCCCTATATGTCTCTACATACAGTTCAAGACTTATAAGACAACCTAAGATGTTAATTTATTGGATTTTATGATTAATAAGACAAAATTAAATAAAACATCAATAACACTTATTGAGAAAAACATTAATAACTATTTATTAATGATGGCCATTTAATTTTATTCACTATCTACGAGTTTTAGGGCATAAAACCCAACACAAGGTTATATGATGAAACTTAAACATGTATGTGGAGACATACAGGTGGATCATGTTTAAGTGATAACCTAAATGGTCTGTAGTATATGGATAACATTGGGTACCTTATCCTGATGATACTACGAATACGGCTCGCTTTGTAGATGTTACAATTATTGTAAAGTGCTACAAATGATTTGATTCTGATCATTCATGTGGAGACATGCGAGTGGGGGTATTCTATACAAAGAGTTTGTATAAGACTGAACCGTGAAATGAATAGTATCTCTTTATAACACTGTTGCTAAAAGAGATTTACATTTCACTAAGATGACCATAGGTGACTTGACTTTAATCCTGAATGAGTTGTGAACTCCTATCTATGAGGGTGATCCTTTAATTTATATGGGTGAGAGTGGCCAGATTAGCCAACTCAACAAGCCTACCATTTTGGAGATTTGTCCAAATAGGGAGCTGGAAACATAGCTACACAAGATGAAATTCACTCATTCTCGTCTTTAGGAGAAGTAGATGAATTGCTCCCTTAATAGCTAATTCTAAGTCTTGAACATTGAGGCCTTAACCTCTCATTAGCCCGAGAGGTGTTAGTTTATAGTTGAACCATGGACCATAAACTATTTGTTCATTAGAGGGATCAGTAGTACTTAAGGAGTTAGATATAACTACAGGGGTAAAACAGTAATTTGATCCAGCTATAGTTATAAGCAATTTGTGAAGGGTTGACTCACTATTGATTGGTTATATTCATGGACATAGAAATATATCTACAGTGTGAAGAGTGCAACTATCGGTCTCTAGTGGAGTGATCAGTAGTTAATGAATATTGATTAATTGGATTAAAGAAGTTTAATAAATTAATCTAATTATATCATTGGAGCTTCTAATCTGTAGGTCCATAAGGTCCTCTTGTTAGTGAAGGAACCATGAGCTTAATTGCAGAAACGCGGATCGTTCTTAATTCCCAATTTTCACAAAATATAAAATTACAGAGGACAAATATGCAAATTACAGAAATTTTATAGCATGCATTTGAAAGAGAATTTTAGGGTTAGAAAATAACTTATCCTTGAAGAACAAAAATCTTCACGTATTCCCTCGAATCGATGATGAACAAGTTGATAAGGACACCACTATTCGGAGCTTTCTGTATTCTCTTTTGGGTAGAGAATTGGCAGATGGTGTGGGCTCTACTTCTTTTGGAAGAGGAAAGAAAGATTTGAAAGGAGACGAGGTTTCTTAAGAGAGATTTGAAAGGAGACGAGGTTTCTTGGGAGAATTTTTGGTAGATCCAAAAAAATGCACAACACACTGACACACCCCTCTGTAACTTCTCATGAAGAAGATGAAGATGTGTTAAAAAAACTTCCACACTCACGTTTTATTAAGAAAGAAAAAAGGGGGAGGGGAGTTACAACTCCCTCCCATATTAATTTCAAAAAATCAATACAACTTAATATATATATATATATTTATATGATAACTACCTTATCATATAATATATATTAAACTATATGTTATATCAAATATAACACATAACCTATAGTTTTTATATTGTATCAAATACAGTATTAACTATAGTTTGTTTCTCTCTCAATAATGCATGACATTTAATATAAATTATATTTATACTAAATTTATTATATGAATCTCATCCATATAATTAGTATTTGAATCATATTCAAATACTTAATTCCTCTCACAAAAACTTTATATTATAATGTATCAAATATATTATATTAATCATATCACATATAATTAATTTAATTTAATTATATCACATATAATTAATTCCCTCAATTAATTTGGACAATTCAAATTAATCCAAAATTAATTTTCAATGATCCATGTTGAGCTATAAAGGGGACCTTATGGACTTGTAGATTGAAGCTCCAATGGTACTTGAATAATCAATTAAACTCCTTTAATTAAATTATCCAGCATCCATTAACTGTCGGTCACTCCACTAAAGACCGACAGCTGCACTCTTCGCACTACAAATATATTTCTGTGTCCATTGGATATAGCTAGTCAACAGTGTGATGACCCTTCACAAATTGCTCGTAAGTATAGTTGGGCCAAAATTACCGTATTTCCTCTATAATTACATCTAACTCCTTAAGTACCACTGATCCTCCTTAAGTACCACTGATCCCTCTAATGAACAATAAGTCATAGTCTAACTATGACCAAACCCTTCGTAGGCCAAGAGAAGGTGTGGCGCCACATTGTTCAAGCCTAGAATCAGCTCTTAAAGGAGCAATTTATCTACTTACCCCGACAATAGGGAAGGAGTGAATTTCGTCTACTGTAGCTATGTTCCCAGCTCCCCAATTAGACGAATCCTCAAAATGGTAGGCTTATTGAGTCAGTGATCGGACCACTCTCACCCATATAAATCAAAGAATCGCCTTCATAAGTAGGAGTTCACAACTCACTCAGGATTCAGGTCATGTCACCTATAGTCATCCTGATGATATGTAAGTCTCTACTATTAACGACGTTATATAATGAGATTATTCATTTCGTGGTCTGGTCCTATACAAACCATTTTGTATAGAACACCCCCTCTCACATATCTCCACATGAATGATCAGGATCAGATCATTTGTAGTACTTAACAACAATTGTAACATCTACAAAGCGGACCGTATTCATAGTGTCACCAGGATAAGGTATCCAGCCTTATCCATCTACTACAAACCATTTAGGTTATCACTTAAACATAATCCCTCTATATGTCTCTACATATATGTTTAAGCTATAGAAGATATCCTTGGATGTTAGTTTATTGGTTTTGTCGGTTAATGCTACTAAATGTCGAATAAGATATCTCATATTTTATTAAATAAATAAATCGTTAGTACATTACAATTACAAACTACAGAACCCACGAGATTTAGGAAATCAACCTTAATAATCTCCCACTTGTCCTAAAGCTAGTGGGGTGTACATCATAATGTTATATTTTAGTCGCATTAACCACAAACCAATAAATTAACATCCAAGGTTATCGTTGTAACTTATACATGTATATGGAGACATACAAGTGGATAATGTTTAAGTGATAACCTAAATGGTCTGTAGTAGAGGGATAAGGTTGGGTACCTTATCCTGGTGACACTACGAGTATGGCCCGCTTTGTAGATGTTACAAATGTTGTAAAGTGCAACAAATGATCTGATCCTGATCATTCATGTATTGGACATGCAAGCGGGGATATTCTATACAAAGAAATTTGTATAAGACCGGACCATGAAATGCTTAGTCTCATTATATAACGCCGTTCATAATATAGACTTTCATTTCACTAAGATGACCATAGGTAACATGACCTTAATCTTGAGTGAGTTGTGAACTCCTGCCTATGCAGGCAATCCTTTGATTCGTATGGGTGAGAATGGCCAGATCGCCGACTCAACAAGCCTACAATTTTGGGGATTCGTTTGATTTCGGAGTTGGGAACTCAGCTACACAAAATGGAATTCACTCATTCCCCAAAGCAAAGATAAGTAGATAAAGTGCTCCCTTAAGGGATGATTTCGACAATGTAACGCCACACCCTCTCCTGGCCCGAGAAGGGTTTAGTCATATTGGGACTATGATATATTGTTCATTAGAGGGATCAGTGGTACTTAAGGAGTTAGATGTAACTATAAGGGCAAAACGGAAATTTGGCCCAGCTGTACTTACGAGCAATTTGTGAAGGGTCATCGTAGTATTGATTGGTTATATCCAATGGACACAGAAATATATCTATAGTGCGAAGAGTGCAGCTGTCGATCTTTAGTGGAGTGCTCGACAATTAACGGATGGTGGACAATATAATTAAAGAGTTTAATTAATTATTCACATACCGTTGGAGCTTCAAACTACAAGTCCATAAGGTCCCCTTAGTAGCTCAAAAGGATTTAGTTGAGAATCAGTTTTTGGATTAATTTGAATTGTTCAAATTAATAAGAGAGAATTTAATTATATATGATATAATTAAATTAATTCGATTATATATGATATAATTGATATAATGTATTTGATACATTATAGTTTAATTGGAGGAATAAATATTTGAATATGATTCAAATATATTGTCCATGAATGAGATTCATAGTTGTTAAATTTAATATAAATATGATTTATATTAAATGTCATGAACTAGAGAAAAAGAACTATCACTACAACAATTTTGGGCTTCAATGTCGTTAAAAATAGTAGTCTCGGATGTATAATGTCGGTTAAAAAAACGGATCTTTAATGTCGGTTTTAAACCGACATTGAAGATGACCTACAATGTCGGTTTAAAACCGACATTAAAGGCCTCCCATTATTTATTTATTTTTAATTTTATTAAAAATTCATTTCCTCTTCTCTTAGCTCGATCTTCACCGCCTAAAACTTTACCAAAACAACCCTTAACCAACACTTTACCCAAACATAACTCTCTCCTCTCTCAGCTGGTCGGCGTTGCCTTCAACTTGGGTTGTCATCACTGGTGCTCTTAGCTTGGCCATGCACATCAGTTCGTGGGTTGTCGTCACCGGTATTCGTGGGTTTTCGGTTGGTTTTCGTGGGTTCGATTTGGGTTGTCATCACCGGTTTTCCTTAGATCTCTGTCATTGTGGGCTTCTTCCGGTGGTGGATCATCGTCGTGGGTGTTCTCCGGTCATTTTCGGTTGGTTTCCGTCGGCGCATGGGCTTTCTCGAAGTGTTCTTTGTCGGTGCGTGGGTTGTCCAGTTGGTTGTCCGATTAGTCTCGTGGGGTTTCGTGGGGATTGTTCGTATGGTTTCCGGTCGTTCGAGTGTGTCCGTTTACTTTTGTGGGTTGTCCAGTGGGTTTCGTGGGGTTTGTCCGATTGCTTTCATGGGGTTTCGATCGGTAGGCTTTCGGTTGGTTTCGTGTGGTTTTTCTGGTTGTCCGGTTGGTTTCGTGCGGGTTATCCGGTTGTCTAGTTTCTTTCGTGTGGTTTGTTGTCGGCGCGTGGGCTTTTGGTGATTCTAGTCGTAGAGGTGCGTCAACCGACGTCATGGTCAGCTCGCCGTTTGTCAAATCAGCCATCTCAACTCTGTTCGCAAAGGTTCGGTGCTCGCCGGCGTTCCAATCTTCGAGATACAGTTCGGATCTCTTTAAGTTTGTGGGTTGTTTAAGTTGTTTGCTTGGAAGGTATAATTTTTATTTTCATATGAACTTTCAATTTAGTAATTTAAGTTATTTAATTCATTTTATTTTTATTTTAATGATTAAGCTTATTGAAATTTAGAAATGTTGGAGTTAAATTAGTTGAAGAATATATACTTGGTTGGTAGTCTTGAAATTTGTTGATTATTGATTGGTGTGGTTCAAGTGTTAATTAGGTGTTATTTGAAATGTTTTTTGTTATGTTTGAGAGAAAAGATGGTGAAGAAAATCGAATACAATGGTGTTGTGTAGTGAAAGCTTGTTAAGGATATTTATAGGATCATCAAAGAGACAAGTAAATAAAATAAGAACTTGAGAAGAAGGTGAAGTTGTGCCCTTTTGCTTTGTTTTGAATATTTGAAAGGGGATTCCTTTGGTTTTATAGAAAGAAATGGCAATGGTACAGGAAGTGGCGTAAACAAGAAGAATAATATTAATCGATAAATAATACTTATTCGCTTGGCTTTTACATAATTTGGAGAATAAGGAAACATAAGGTACATGAATAAATATAAGATCAAAACAAAAAGGGCAATACTTAATGGGCTAAATTAATTTTATGTTTTGTTCCATGATTAAGCTTCTTTAAATTTGTTGATGTTGCATATTTTACAATCATAATTTTATGCTTTTAAATTTTTCCTTGTTATTGTTTTTCTTTTTTGTAGATTAAGTTGCATATTTTACAATCATGGATAAGTCATGGATGAAAATGAATAGAATGTCAGCTGAGTATGGTTTAGGGATCGAGATGTTTATTAAAAATGGTCTACAACATTCAAATATACCAAATATCATGAGTTGTCCATGTTTGAAGTGTGTGAATGCAAAAACTCTAAATGTGAACAGAATAAGAGATTACTTATTTTTTAATGGTACAGATCAAAGTTATCAGACATGGATTTTTCACAGTGAATCATTACTGGTTAAGAGAAACAATGAAAATGTGTCTACTAGTGAAAGAGACGAAGTTGATGAGGATGATATTGATGTTGATGACCCAATTGGAATGTTTGAGGCTGCCTACAATAACTATTTTAGTGAAAAATCTGATAATTTTGAACAATTATTAGATGATGCAAAGAAATCATTGTACCCAAATTGTAAAACTTTTTCCAAAATATTTACATTGGTAAAGTTATATAATTTGAAAGCTAAATTTGGATAGAGCGATAAGAGTTTCACTAAGTGCATCTAAAGAAGAAGATACTGAGAAGATGCCTAAAGAAGATTTGGAGGTAATTTATTTGTTGTGACTTTTAAATTTTAATCATATTGTACGTGCTTAACTATGCATGACATAAGTTCTTTTAAATTTGTTAAGGGGACACCATGCCACTTGGCTATAGGAACTGTAGATAATATTGTTGCAGTAACCACAACATTTGATGATGATGTGTCATGCTTAACTGTTAAAGTTCTGATTGACATTGTCATTGGAGAAGATTTGCCTATACCAATTCCTGTGAAGGGTAAAATAGAGTCCTTAAATCAAGCAATGGGCAACTTCGTAAAATGGCCTCGTGAACTTGTAGTTATGGTTGACGAGAAAAAAGTATGTCTCTTTTTCAGTATATAAGTTTGGTTTTTTATTATTTTTCCTACTTTGCATTTTTGTAACTTTGGTTGTGGTAGAACCATTCAACAACTAAGAGTTTTGGCCAGTCTTCCAAATATACTAACGCCAATGGTACCATCAAACTCTTGAACGGACTTGCCATGCATAACATAAATGATGTAGACATGATCCGTATCACTTTGGACGAGCATATATTTGGAAGAGACAAATTTATTTATTTAGGCTGCGATGATCGATCCAATATTGTAATATGGTTGAAATACGCTACAGTGTATTTTGACATACATTGAATAAGTATTACTCATCTAGATTCAATCATATATACTTTGTTTCATGTTTAAATAATAACTTTTACTTTGTTTAGGTATCTTTGGGATGAATGTGGTCGTGATATTACGAAGAAGTTTTTTATAATTGATCAATCAAGAATATCGCCACAAGTGAAGTCTCAAGATATTTGATCCAGAAATTTAGCCAATCAACTAAAATTGGCTAATTTAGACCAATTAGTCCTTATTCCATATAACACAAGGTAAGTAAATACAAGTTCTTAAGTTATTTTTAATTTGCATTATACACGTACTAATATTTCAAAATTGTTGCTTATTATATTTATCATTGGATATTGATTGTAATCAATGTACAAGAAAATTGTGTTTCTGTTTTGGACTCTCCTCGAAGTAAGGTTCAAGAGGATTTTCATGGAGTTATAAATATGTAAGTGTAATTGAACTTTCTTAGCTCTTAATTGAAGTATTTATGTTTAACTAATGTTTTCAAACTATTTAATAGATTCAAAACATGGCAAGCCAAGCAAAATCTCCAACACCATCAGTCTTCTCCAAAATGGAAACCTATAAAGGTAAATTTGTATTCATTTTTTAACAATTTATGTTCATTCGAACATAAAAATAATTTTTTTCAACTTCTTTATATGCAGTGCCCCCGTCAATTAAATTCTGTAGGATGTGGGTACTATGTGCAAAAGTATATATACGAAATAGTGCATAATCCTACTACTCCCATTACTAGACTCGTATGTAAATTATTTATTTTTTATATACTAACTTTAATTTAATATATGAACGTAAACTTATGTTGAATTTATCTTTTTTTCCTAATTGTAGTTCAATACAAAAAAGCATATACCCAATGAGAGATTGACGCAATTCGAACCTAATGGGCAAGTTTGGTTGGCCGATTTGTGTAAGGATGTAATTCTTGTTTTTTGTCTCAATAGAATGTAAATGCTAGCTTAGAATGAATGCAAATTTATCTAACCATGATCTGTTTATTGGAAGATTTATGTATAATATTTTTGTTTTCATGGGGTATTTGGTGTTAAGTATTTGTGGAATTAGTATTAACTGATATTTGTGAATGAAAGAAATGATACCTTGGTGTAAGTATTCTATGAAAGTCTATTATTGTTATGCAAATGTTGGTGATTAGTGTGTTTATTTCATATTTGTTGAGTATATGTAATGGATTGAAAATATTGATTCTTGTTTGTGGATAAATTCATAGGTGGAACACAAATATTGATGGCTTGCCATGCAAATTTTTTTATACTTTTTAATTAAAAAAAATGATGGACATTTCCTGACCCAACACGAGACATATAATGTATTTTTTAACTTCTTGACCGAAAAAATGGATTAGGCAACGGAATTTAAAAAAAAAACAGACAATAATTGATAAAACAGATAGATTCTGGGCTTCAATGTCGGTTTAGAGGGCTTCATTTGATTCTTGGTCTTCAGTTGCAACTGACATCAAAGGGCTTTAATGTTGGTTGCAACCGACATCGAAGCCCTTTAATGTCAGTTGAAAATTTCATTAAAGGTCTTTAATGTCGGTTGCAACCGAAATTAAAGACTGTGTTATTAAAGCCCTTTAATGTCGGTTTAAAACCGACATTAAAGGGCTTTAATAACATTATCTTTAATGTCCCCTTTAATGTCGATTTAAAACTGACATTAAAGCCCAAAATTCTTCTAGTGTATAGTTTATATTGTATATGATGCAATATTAAAACTATAGGTTATAAATATAATATGATAAGTTGGTTATCATATTTATTTATATTATTTATTATTTTGGATAATTAATCGCTTTTTTCTCTCTAACCATCTTAGTGGGTGGTTAAGCAGTTCTTTATGGCAAATGGAATAAAAAAAATGATTTTATTTTTCCATTACTAATCTAATATACGAAATTGACAGAGGCTATACGATAGACATTCTTGACTACACGATTGAGAAGTTTCCTATACGATAATGTTTTTTCTTCAATCGTCTTCCTTCTTCAAACTAAAAAACTCCCTCCTAACAAAAATAGTCAGAGCCCACAACTCCTGGGTTCTCACCCTGAGAATACCGAGGACTCCAAGTAGTTGTGTCTTCCTTTTTGGTTCGTGAGATTCTTGAAAAGGGTCTTCAAGTTTTTGTTGCTGTGTTCGAGTTCATGAGAGTTCAAGGGGTTTACGAGAAGAAGTGTTCTATAAAGGTATAATCTCTTAAACTATATTTCTTGGTTAAAAAATATGTTGTAATTTTACTTGGAATGCATAATTTGTATGTTTACTGTAAATTCGTGTTTTCAATCTAAATGGAATTTGGACGATCCGCTTCCGCTCATGGATCTCCTTCATATCGAGTTCCTTCATATAAAAGTCACACTAATATAAAAGTACACAAAATAGTAAACTAGGGCATAATACGTTGATGGAGTTAGCATGCAATTAATGGAAGCAAATAGATCATTAAGCACTCTAATTCATCAATTTTAGCAACTAAGAAAGCATGTTCATAGAATAGAAAAGAATTTTTCTGATACACCTTTGTAGAACTCCTTTAATCCATGAAATTCAGCTTCAATCTCCTCAACAACAAGGTGTGGACCACCATTTGATCTTTCCTACTATTCTCTAGAACCTTAGATTAGGTGGTAGAATCCAAAATGAACTAAAATTTGAGAGAATTTTGTGGAGGAAAACACATGTTTTCCAGATGAATTTGAAGAACACTTCTTCAACCCTCACCAACAAAATTCAACTTTGCATGCCCTTAATCTCAGTTGAATCAACTGACTTTTATTCAGCCTATTTAGTGCCATCAAAATGCATAGAAAGATGACACCATATCCACAAAGATTTAAGTCGAAATTGGGTGCCTCATGTGGGTTAAACCCACTAATTTGGGTTTTTTCAATTTTAATTTTAAATCCAATTTTTTTAAATTAAATCTTCAGAAAATTTAAATTAAAACTAAAATTAAATTTAATATTTGAATTTTCAAATTTCTAATTTTAATTTAAATAATTCATTAAAATAATTTTGTAACGACCCGACCCCCTAGGACTTAAATTAGGCTGTTACTAAATACATGCATGTATGGAACTTAAAACGACACCCTTTTATGGTGAAATAAATGCTAAATAAATAAGGTAAGATAAAAAGTCCTTTATTAAATGCAAATATTAAAAAAAATAATAGGGTACCCATAAATCATAATTGTTAGTAAATAAGTATGAAAACAATTCTTAATAAAGGTTTCAAATATCAAAACTGAAAGTTAAGCAAAACATGAAAGGAAATCTAAGTCTCATGAGCGAAAGCATAAAACTGGTCCCAGTGGCTCAATCACGAATTTTGCTTGTCCATCGTCGGTGCATCTCTACCTTTACCTGAAACAGCAACATGAGAAAGAATGAGTATAAAATACTCAGTAAGTAACCCCACTACTGGGGTCAGGTTAGGCATCTATGTCCTCCAAATGGCTACCTCTGGTGGAACATATAAATTGCCCTTGTCCTCATGGAACACATACATACATGAAAAAAAACTGATTTCTATCCTACTGTAGCTAAATATGCCCACTACCTCTAATGAATCCTGAAGGAAACACAATATCTAGTGGGCATCTAACTAATCAGTAAAATAACTATCATAGTCTCAACATCATAATTATCACAATATGGTCTTATGACATGCATATACGTCTCAACATCATGGCTCTACAACATACATATATGCCTCAATATCCACAGATCAAATACAACCTCATGGAATCAAATATCATCTCATGCTAGCATTCAAGTATCTACATGCACAAATAAATCTTTCAGTTCCTCATACAATAACATGCATCGGTTATACTATACTATCAGCCTATCATGCCATCGTTCTGTCATAATATTCATCTATCATACTAGCATACATCTAGTGCCTAGCCCGTGGGCAGTTCCAATAGTAAGATTACTTACCTCGAAATCAAATTCAGATATTAATCCAAGCTAATGATCTCCAACCAAATAATTCCTGAATTAAGTCCCCTAATACAGAACATAATACTAAATTTCAATCCTTGGAACCAAGATCCAAATATACTAATTTAATTCAACGGTCACCAATGAACTTACCCAACGAAACTTGATCAACAAACACTCGCAAGATTTCGACTAAAAATCTCCTCTTAACAAATTTTAGAACCCAAAGGACGACGACTTGGAACCTTTAAAGTACTAAAACCAAACCCTCATTTAGTCCAATAACCAATAGGTGCCCAACAACCAATAACAAAGATCACAACACTTACCAAAATACTTGCCGAACAAACTCGAATCTGTTGAACAGCCCGCTAGAAGCACTCCAATCTTGGATCTAAATTCCAAATATAAAGAGATAACAAATTTTAACCCAAGCCCAAAATTAATCAATCCTTTACTTAAAAAAAAAAAAAACCCACTGATGCAGGCAGATTTCAGCGACGAACGGGGCAGGGCGACACTGGATCGGCGTGACTGGAGGCAGACGGCGGCAGTGGACTGGGGCACGGTCGGTGTGACTAGGTCGTTCAGCTTTAGCCTTGGAAGACGGCGCCGCGAGTGGCAACGTCGACGGACTCACGAACGGCAGACGCAGGCGACTTCGGTGTGGGAGGCCGAAGCTCGGATCTGGTCAGCGCCGAAGTGCTGAGACGTGAACGGCTTCAGCGTGAGTGGTCAAAGCTTGGGTCTGGGCAGTGTCGAAGTGCTGGGACGCGATGAGGGATGGTGGAAAACTGGTCGTGGCTGGGTTGGTGCTCAAGGTCGGCGGCGAGCGGCGGAAAGAAAAATCAGAGGTAGGGAGGAGGGGAGTTTATAAAAATAATAATAATAAACTAAAAAGAAAATAAAAATAAACTATATTTTATTCTTTTCCTTATTCCACTTTATACTATTAAATTCCTTTCCTTCTCAAATTAAATTCCCACAATTACACTTGAAGTCCAAAATTTCAAAAATGCCTTAAATTACATTATTACTAAAAAAAATGTGGGGTGTTACAAATTTAATATCCAATATTAAATTATTTACACCACTACTTCCATAAACATGAATCCCATTCATGTAATTTTAATATTTAAATCATATTTAAACATTATCCAATTCTCCAATTTCGTTTAATTCGATAATTAAACGTGTAATTATATCATATATAATTACTAATTCCCTTAATTTTAATTTGAATGTTTCAAATTCTCTCATCACTCTATTCTAAGGTTTAATTCATTTGTAAGTTAGTAGGGGAATCTAATAGACCTGCAGATCATGGGTTCCAACGATCTCAGATTAACCGACTAAACTCTTTAACTTAATTAACCAACATTCGTTAACTACCAGGTCACTTCACTAAAGACCAGTAGTTGCACTCCTTTCATTGTAGGTATAATTGTGTCCACTCGATATAACCATAACAGTAAGTCAACCCTTCACCGGTTGTTCGTAATAACGGCTGGGTCAAAAAGTTTTTTTACCCCCGAGATTACATCTTGTTCCTTAAGCCCTACTGATCCTTTAATGAACAATTGGTTTGTGACCCAATCACTAAACTGAGTCCCTCTCGGGCCAATAAGAGGGTGGGGCCCTTTGTTCAAGACCTAGAATCAGCACTTAAGGGAACAACCTCTCTACTATCCCTAAAAATGGGTAGGAGTGAATTCCATCTTGCACCCTATCTTTCCAACTATCTACCCAGTCTTATCCCTGAAATGGGTGGCTTATTGAGCCGATGCTGTTGAGCCAACCTCGCCCATGCAAATCTAAGGATAATCTTGAATAAACAGGAGTTCATAGTTAGCTCAAAATTAAGGTTAAGTTACCTAGGTTATTGCTTTAAAACAGTCAGTCTTAAACAGTAAACAACGTTATAAAGTAAGAGTGACTTATTTCTTGGTCTGATCTTATACAAACTCTTTGCATAGGACACCTCTACTCGCATGTCTCTACATGAACGAATCAGGATCACTCGTTTGTAGCATTTTACAATAATTGTAACATCCACAAAGTGGGCCGCATCCAATAGTGTCCCCAAAATAAGGTACATAGCCTTATCTGTATACTATAGAACATTTTGGCTATTTACTCGAACTTGATCCACTCTTATATCTCCACATAAAGTTCGAGTACTCATGTAATAGCTATGAATCTTAGTTTATTGGATTTAGTTTATTTCTAAAACGAAATGAGTAATTCAAATATTCAATAAAAATTTTATTGAATCAAACTTCAATAACATCTATATTGATTAATAGAATAAGTTTATTGTTTACAAACTTTATTGAATCAAACGTCGAGGCAATCTCAACTTTTGAAATGGATTAGCTTGATTAGATCAACTAACATCAACAACTTTTGTTGATATACTAGCCTCTTCAAAAACTCTTATTGAAGTCTCAGTATTATCATCAGAAATCGTTTTTACAACTATTTTGCTTCATGGTTTATGGTACCTTATGTAGTCGTCCTTCAAGAAAGTGGTATTTGTCGATACAAACACTTTATTTTCCTTTGGATCAAAGAAGTACCCACTTCTCATTTCCTTGGGATTATCCTACAAATAGGCATACTTTTGAACAAGGTTTCAGCTTTTTGGGATTTGTCACAAGCATATGGGCTGGACATCCCCAAATTTTGAAGTGACGAAAACTACCTTTACGGCCTGTCCACAACTCCAAAGGCGTTTCAGAAACACTATTGGATGGAACGTTGTTCAAAATGTAAACAACAGTCTTCACGGCAAATCCCCAAAACGAGTTAGGAAGTTAAGCATAGCTCATTATAGACTGAACCATGTCTAACAGGGTCCTATTTTTTCTTTCTGATACACCATTTTGCTAAGGTGTACCAGGGGCTGAGAGTTATCTCCATCACGATCAGATCGAATTTTTTGTACCTTTTTACCTAACAAGTTTTCAACCCCTGTCTTATATTCCTTGAACTTTTCAAGTGCTTCAGACTTATGTTGCATTAGGTAAAGATAATCGTATCTTGAATAATCATCTACGAAAGAGATGAAATATTCATACTCTTCTCTTGATTTTACATTCATCGGACCGTAGAAATCGAAATGTATAAGCTCCAAGGTCTCTTTGGCTCTATAACCTTTTCTAGTAAAAGGTCGTTTTGTCATCTTGCCTTCAAGGCATGTCTCACATATAGGTAAAAAAATTTCTTCTAAACCATTTAGAAGTCCACTTTTCACCAATCTCTCAATCTTATTGAGATTAATGTGACCTAACCTTAGATGTCAAAGGTGGGCATTTTCTTTTAGAGAAATCGTTAGTCTCTTCACAGTTGTTGCCATTCTGAACATTTCAATATTTAGGACAACCTTTGTAACTAAGGACCTTAGTACATATAAGTTACTTTATTTTGAAGCAAATACTATCTTCATTCCATTCTTAAAAATAAACACTTTACTTCTAGAGAAAGAGAGACAATAACTTTGCTTAATCAAACAAGAAATAAAGATCAAATTCATTTTCATATTAAGAACTACATATATGTCATCTAATAATATATATCGTTTCTTGTCTATGAGTAACTTAAGCCTGCCTATAGCAACAGCTGGAATGGCCTCATCGGTATCAACTTGAAGAGTCATCTCTTCAACTTCTAATTGTCTTCGGGAATCAAATCCCTAGTGGGAAGAACACACGTGATTAATAGCCCTTAAATCAACTATCCAATCAGAATCATTATTCTCTACTAAGCACGACTCCAGGACAAGCAAATCAGATTTACTATCATTACATTTCTTCCTATGTTGGAAGTAGTGGGATAAGCTTGAACACCCTTATTATGAATTCCAAGTTTTTCTTCTGAGGTCAAACCTCATTGATAAACTTTGCTAGAGTTAGCAAATTTTGCCTCTTCTATTAGTCCCTTGACATTCAATATGAACCAAAGTTCAAATAAGGAGCAAGCATTACTGGTTTCGTCTATATCAAACCTCAAACAATTCCCGCATTGATTGCGTGATCTTAAATGTAGTGACCATTCTATTAAATCTCTTGGCCAAGACATCAGATATGCTTGCCAAAATGTGAACTTATGTCTCAAGATTGGCCTTCGTCCACCTTTCGTATACATCACAAACACTTCGTGTTGCATTAAGGGTTGAGACTGAAGGACATTCCTCAGTCAAGACAAAGTTAAGATCGTTTACCACGAACATAGTTTTAATTGATTCTTTCCAAGTTGTGTAATTGATTCAATCAACATTTTAGCTTTAAGAAGGTTCATTGAAGCGCTAGACATGTTTCCTGATACAAAACAAGTTACTCATTTTAAACACTTATGCAAAAATTCATTTTAGTCCAATCAATTTTAAGAAAACCTTAATAATGAACCCCAATTATTATTTCATTTTACAATGATGCTTTAGTGATTTAGGACAAAATAAGGCCTTAGGTGTCCTAAACATACTGACCAAATTTCAGCACAATCCAACGGTTAAAACCGATTGTACTATTTCTCTCTGTTTTCTCTTATTTCGCCTTTGTTTTCCCAGGTTCTTATTGAAAGAACACCATTTACAGAGAACCTTTGAGTGGAAGCGAATCATCAAAATCCCATTGTGAATGAACTCATACATTTACAGTTATACAAAACAGATTATGCATCAAACTTAAATTACAGCATCCTTTCAAATAAAAACAAAGGATCAAGAGACTATACCTTTGAAGAACCGTTCTTCAAGTAATCTCTCGATCAAACTTGTTCAAGAACGAAGTGAACAAATCTCGAACTCCCTCGAACAAGCAACAAGCAACAACTCAATTCTCGAACCAAATAGGACACTACCACTTGGAGACCTTGGTCTTTTCGGTGTGAGAATCCATGAGTGGTGAGCTCTGGCTAATTTTGGTTAGAGGGAAAGATTGGAGTTTAGGAGTAAGACGATCGTGTAGTAAACAACACTATCATGTAGATGAACTAGTCTATCGTATAGACTCCCTACTGGATCGTTTAGTCTCTCAAGTGATCGTATAGTAAGACTTTCTTACTCAATTGCAAATGCCTTGTTTTTCGTTCACTTTTCTTTGAAATAATTAAAACAATTTTATTTATCCTAATTTGCATAAAACTAAATAACTACCCACTAAGAGTGGTTATGGAGAAAAATGAGTTAATTATTAAATAATTAATAAATATAAATAAATATGATAACTAACTAATCATATTATATTTATAACCTATAGTTTTAATATTGCATCATATACAATATATAAATCATAGTTATTTTTCTCTACTTTATGGCATTTAATATAAATCATATTTATATTAAATTTAATAATTACATCTTGTTCGTAGTAAATATATTTGAATCATATTCAAATGTTAGTTCCTCCAAATAAACAATAATGTATCAAATACATGATATCAATTATATCATATATAATTTAATTAATTTAATTATATCATATATAATTAAATTCCCTCTTGTTAATTTGAACATTTCAAATTAACCCAAAAACTGATTCTCAACTTAATCCATTGAGCTACCAAAAGGACTTTATGAACATGTAGCTTGAAGCTCTAACGGTACGTGAATAACTGATTAAACTCTTTAATCACATTATCTACCATCCATTGACTACCAGGCCCTCCACAAAAGATCGACAGTTGCACTCTTTACACTACAGATATAGTTTTGTGTCCATTGGATATAACCAATCAACAGTACGATGACCCTTCACAAATCGCTCGTAAGTACAGCTGAGCCAAATTACCGTTTTGCCATTGTAGTTACATCTAACTCCTTAAGTACCATTGATCCCTCTAATGAACAATAGATCATAATCCCACTATGACTAAACCCCTCTCAGGCCAAGAGAGGGTGTGGCGTCACATTGTTCAAGACCCGAAACAACCCTTAAAGGAGCAATTTATCTACTTAACCCTGCTTTTAGGAAGGAGTGAATTCCATCTTGTGTAGCTGAGTTCCTAGCTCCCCAATCAGATGAATCCCCAAAATGGTAGGCTTGTTGAGTCGACGATCTGGTCACTCTCACCCATGCAGATTAGAAGACCGCCATCATAGGCAGGAGTTCACAACTCACTCAGGATTAAGGCCATATTACCTATGGTCATACTAGTGAAATGAAAGTCTCTATTATGAACGATGTTATATAACGAGACTAAACATTTCGTGGTCTGGTCTTATACAAACTTTTTTTATATAGAATATCCCTGCTCGTATGTCTAATACATGAATGATCAGGATCAGATCATTTGTAGTTCTTTACAACATTTGTAACACCTACAAAGCGGGCTATACTCGTAGTGTCACCAGGATAGGGTACCCAGCCTTATCCATATACTATAGACTATTTAGGTTATCACTTAAACACGATCCACTTGTATGTCTTCACATACATGTTTAAGTTACAATGATAACCATGGATCTTAATTTATTGGTTTGTGGTTAATGCAACTAAAATATCATATATTTCATAGACAAAAGTGAGAAAATATCATATATTATAAATCACAGAATATTTGTTCATACAAGTGTTTACAAACTACAGGACCCTACGAGATTTAGGGCATCCACCCCAACACTTTTCATAACAACTTTTTACCACGAATGACACAGACTTATAGACTCGATTTATAGTAAAAATGCCAAAAAAACGGGCCCTTACATGATCAAATCAAGTAAGACGAGTCTATGTGCCAAAAAATGAAAACATCTATTAAGCCAAAAAAAATATCCAAATGAAATTTATTGTACTCATCTTATGAAAACAGTATACAAAAGCACCCACCATGTTCTCTACTTTTTGTTTCTAAAAACCGAAAAATCAAAATTGCAAGAGTTGTCTCTGATACCAATTAAAGGAATCGAATTCTCGTGGAAGCATGTGAACATCTGGCATTTAAACATTCAATTTTTATGGAAAGAAACAGTAAAATAAAACATGCATTTGTAGGATAAACATTCAAACAAAACTATAAGCATGCTAGAAAAGAGGAAGAAGAGAAGAAATCAAAACTCACCTTTATTGATTCTTCTAGCTTTCCTTTTCCAATGTTATCAACGATCTCGAACTTCTCCAATGAAGAAAGACACCACGAACAAATACCTCACTATTCTCTAGGATTCCAAAGAACTTGGAAGAATGGTCCCTAAAAACTTTTGAGGAGGAAAAGGGTAGAGAATTTTTAGAGAGAAGTTAGAGAGGATGTGGAGGCTTAGAGGCTATGTTTTTGGTGTAATGAAACCCCTTTTCACTAAATGGGCTATAAGGATATATTTATATGGAGAAGGGTCAACCCCTTCTCCAAGTATTTCCCTTTATATCGTTAATGCTAATTAATTAAATCATCCTTATTTAATTTATTAGCACATTAATTAAATAACCATATATTAAATCTCATTTAATATACATTTAATTAATTATCATAAATATCATATATTTATACTAACCTTCAATCTCCATTATTTCTTAATCAATTAATTAACCATTAATTAATCAATAAAAGAACAATATTAAATCATATTTACTATGAAGTTAATTAACATATAAATATCACATATTTATATGTATACATCTCTTTATGAATCCAATTAAATCTAATATTTGAATCTTATTCAAATATATCTCTCTTATATAATTGAGATTATAGATCGTTTCTATAAATAACCATTATATATTAATTTCATTAATATAAAATTCCATCATTTGATTTGAAAATTTTAAATAATTCCTCATTACTATCCTTTAGTGAGCTAACAAAGGGACCTTATGGACCTACAGATTAGAAGTTTCAATGATATGAGATTAATTGAGTAAACTCTTTTTATAAAATTAATCAATATTCATTAACTACCGATCACTCCATTAAAGATCGACAGTTGCACTTTTCACATTGTAGATATATTTTTGTGTCCACGGATATAACCAATCAACAGTGAGTCAACCCTTCACAAATCGCTCATAACTACAGTTGGGTCAAATTACCCTTTTACCCCTATATTATATCTAACTCATTAAGTACCACTGACTCATCTTAATGTTGGGGTTGATACCCTAAATCTCGTAGGGTTCTCTAGTTTGTAAATCTTGTATGAACAAACTTGTATGTGATTAATAATATTTAATATTTTATTCACTTTGTCTATGAAATATATGATATTGTAGTTGCATTAACCACAAACCAATAAATTAACATCCAAGTTTATTGTTGTAACTTAAACATGTATGTGGAGACATACAGATGGATCATGTTTAAGTGATAACCTAAATAGTTTGTAGTAGAGGGATAAGGTTAGGTACCTTATCCTGGTGACACTACGAGTATAGCCCGCTTTGTAGATGTTACAAATGTTGTAAAGTGCAACAAATAATTTGATCTTAATCATTCATGTATTAGACATGCGAGCGGGGATATTCTATACAAAGGAGTTTGTATAAGACCGGACCATGAAATGCTTAGTCTCATTATATAACGTCGTTCATAATAGAGACTTTCATTTCACTAAGATGACCATAGGTAACATGACCTTAATCCTGAGTGAGTTGTGAACTCCTACCTATGAGGGCGGTCCTTTAATTCGTATAGGTGAGAGTGGCCAGATTGTTGACTCAACGAACCTACAATTTTGGGGATTTGTCTGATTTGGGAGTTGGGAACTCAGCTACACAAGATGGAATTCACTCCTTCCCCGAAGCAGAGGTAAGTAGATAGATTACTCTCTTAAAGTCCTGTCTCTTATACACATCTAGATGTGTATAAGAGACAGGAAATATATCTCTTGTGTGAAGAGTGCAGCTGTCGATCTTTAGTTGAGTGCCCGACAGTTAACGGATGGTGGATAATGTAATTAAAGAGTTTAACTAATTATTCACGTACCGTTAGAGCTTCAAGCTACAGGTCCATAAGGTCCCCTTGGTAGCTCAAAAGAATTTAGTTGAGATTCAGTTTTTGGGTTAATTTGAATTGTTCAAATTAATAACAAAAAATTTAATTATATATGATATAATTAAATTAATTCGAATATATATGATATAATTGATATAATGTATTTGATACATTATAGTTTAATTGGAGGAATAAATATTGGAATGTGATTCAAATATATTTTCCATGAATGAGATCCATAGTTGTTAAATTTAATATAAATAGGATTTATATTAAATACCATAAAATAGAGAAAAAGAACTATAGTTTATATTGTATATGATGCAATATTAAAATTATAGGTTATAAATATAATATGATAAGTTGGTCATCATATTTATTTATATTATTTATTATTTTGAATAATAATATTTTTTCTCCAACCACTTTAATGGGTGATTAGTTGGTTTTTTATGGCAAAAGGAATAGAAAGAAATTAGTTTTTCTTTTTCCTTCAAGGCAATACACTACACGAAAATAGGAGAACCTATACGATAGTGTTTTTCATTACATGATTGAGAAGATTCCTATACGAAAGTTCTTCCTCAATCTTCTCCTCCTCCAAACTCACGAACTCCCTCCTAACTAAAATAGTCAGAGCCCACAACTCCTGGGTTCTCATCCCGAGTTTACCGAGGACTTTAAGTGGTCGTGTCTTCTATTTTAGTTCGAGTTTTCTTGAAGAAAGTCTTCAAAGTTGCTGTGTTTGAGATTCGTGATCATTCGAGGGATTCACAAGAAGAAGTGTTCTTCAAAGGTATAATCTCTTGATCTATGTATCTTGTTTAAAAAGTATGATGTAATCTTCTTAAAATGCATAAATTGTAGTTTTACTGTAAATTCATGTTTTCAATCTAAATGGAATTTGGACAATTTGCTTCCGCTCATGGATCTCTTTAATCGAGTTCCTTTACTTAGTACATTGCGATGGAGCAATTGGAATATGTACTGCACATCCAAAAATTCTCAAATGGGAAATATTTGGCTCAAGATCATAAGCTAATTGTAATGGCTAGTACTTATGATAAGATACTAGCCTAATGCGTACAAGTGACGTTGCATGCAAAATAGCATGTCCCCATACAGATGTAGGAAGCTTAGCTCTCATAAGAAATGGTCCAGCAATTAACTATAAACGTTCTATGAATGATTCTACTAAACCATTTTGTGTATGAACATGAGCTACAAAGTGTTCAATACTTATCTCAATTGACATACAATAATTATCAAAAGCTTGAGATGTAAATTCACCAGCATTATCAAGACGAATGGTCTTAATTGTATAATCAGAAAATTGTGCTCTTAACTTAATTATTTGAGCAAATAATCTTGCAAATACAAGATTTCAACTTGATAATAAACACACATGGGACAATTTGTTGGATGCTTCTATTAATACCATAAAATATCTAAATGATCCACTTGGTGGGTTAATAGGTCCACATATATTACCATGAATTTGTTCTAAAAATGCAGGTGATTCAGTCCTCACTTTGACTGGTGTGTTGAGGTTGATGCCCTAAACTCTCGTAGGGTCCTGTAATTTACAAATACCTGTATGAACAAATGCTTGTGATGTAATAATATGAGATATTTTCTTCACTGTTGTCTATGAAATATGAGATATTTTATCTGCATTTACCACAAACCAATAAACTAAGATCTCTAGTTGTCGTTGTAACTTAAGCATGTATGTGGAGACATACAAGTGGATCATGCCTTAAGTGATAACCTAAATGATCGATAGTATATGGATATAGGAGGAAAACCTTATCCTGGTGACGCTACGGATGCGGCCCGCTTTGTAGATAGTTATAAGTTTTGTGACGTGCTACAGATGATCTAATCCTAATCATTCATGTGAAGATATGCGGGTAGAGGTGTCCTATACCAAGGAGTTTGTATAAGACCGGACCACGAAGTGTTTAGTCTCGTTATATAATGTTGTTCATGATAGAGATTTTCATTCCACTAGGATGACCATAGGTAACATGACCTTAATCCTGATTGAGTAGGAAACTCCTACCTTTGAGGGCGGTCCTTTGATTTGAATGGGTGCGAGTGGCCAGATTGCTAACTCAAACCTACTACTTTGAGGATTTTTCTGATTTGGGAGTTGGGAACTCAGCTACACAAGATGGAATTCGCTCCTTCTCCGAAGCAGAGGTAAGTAGATAGATTGCTCCATTAAGGTTTGATTCCAGGGCTTGAACGATGTGGCGCCACACACCTTCTTAAGGGTCGAGAGGTGTCCACTCATAGAAGGATTATGATGTATTGTTCATTAAAGGGATTAGTGGTACTTAAGAAGTTAAATGTAACTACATGGGCAAAATGGTAAATTGGCCCAACTATACTTACGAGCATTTGTGGAGGGTTATCGTACTGTTGACTGGTTATATCTGATGGACACAAAAATATATCTGTAGTGAGAAGAGTGTAGCTATCGGTCTTTAGTGGAGTGTCCGACAGTTAACGGATAGTGGATCTCGTGACTAAAGAGTTTAGTCAGTTATTCACGTACCGAGCTTTAAGCTACAGGTCCATAAGGTCCTCTTGGTAGCTCAATGGGTTCAAGTTAAGAATTAGTTTTTGGGTTAGTTTGAAATGTTCAAATTGACAATAAGGAGTTTAATTATATATGATATGATTAAACTGGTTCAGTTATATATGATATAATTGATATGATGTATGAGATACATTATTTGGAGGAATTTGATATAAATATAATTTATATCAAGTAAAGGAGAAAAGAACTATGGTTTAAATGTTACATATGATGTGATATTAAAGCTATAGGTTATAAATATAATATGATAAGTTAGTTATTATATTTATTTATAATTAAAACATTTATGGATAATTGTTGGTAGTTTCTCCTTTAACCATGCGTGAAAGTTGAAGGTTATATTCAGTTTTCATAACTGAAGGATAAAATTAAAAATGTTTTCATTTTTGAAAAAGAATCAATTTATTAAGTACATCGTTAATCGTTTAGCTCACGAGAGACTACACGAAAACCTTCAAGCACAAGTCTATACGATAGAAAGTATCCTTCTCCCACTTACTTGGTCGTATAGTGCGATAGTAGTTTCCTCCAACCCTCTACCAAATTCATAACAGGCCTTACACCTCCTGGATTCTCACTCCAAGAATACCAAGGTTACTGAGTGGTGGTGTCCGAGAGGTTACTTATTCGTGGAGAAGATTGTTCGTGATTGACCAAATGATTGGCTAGACGATCGTAGAGACAACGAGAGGTTGTTCGTCCAAGTTCTTCACGAGAGCAAGAGATCTATGGAAGAAGAGTTCTTCAAAGGTAAGTCTCTCACTCCCTTTGTATTTATTCATGAAAGCATGCCATAATTTGTTCTGAAATGCATAACTAGTTTGTATGTTTGTGAATGCTTGCAATTTTGTCACAAGGAATTTGGATCGATTGTGCTTCGCTTATGGGTTCTCTTTGATAAGAGTTCTTTCAATTGGTATTAGAGCCAGGTTCTGATATTCCAAATCCATTGATGTATAGAATAGCATTTACATTCTTGGTGGGTGTAAGCATGTCTGCATTCTGTTTAAGTGTTAAATATGTTTATAGACGTGGATTAATAGAGTTTTCTAGGATGGTTGCCTCTAGTTGTTAAATTCTTTTACATTTCAAAGTTAATTGTAAGGGCCTCTGTGTTTTTTGGCATATTAACTTGCTACCGAGTCTGTAATTCAAAGTGTTTGAGTTAGTGTGAGTCGCTCATGATGAAGCTTCAAAGCAAGGAGTTGCACATTACTTCGAGGAAGAAGAATACCAAGAATTGGTCAGATCGTGTAAATGATAAGGTAATAGATCATTGATTATAGGATACTCGGCAGCAAGGTAGACGCACGCACACTAAACGATCGTGTATCTCAGCAAGCTTCATCGCTTAGTCACTGACTACACGATCGCAGGGTAAATGTTACTTAAGCACTTGTTCTTCTATCGTCTAGATGATCATGCCTCACAGCATAGTTGTCATCTAAACGATCGTTTAGACTTGCGCTATTTTAAATTAGTGCGCTAAACGATTGAGTGGCCTCATGCTTCATCACATTGTAAATGGTACTCGATCGTAGTTAAGCGATCGTGGTTACTCGCCTAATTTACTAAACAATCAGGGAAGACTTCGCCCAGGTGGTTCAAGACCCGATTCACTTGTGAACCGGTTTGCTCGATGGTTTTATGTAATAGATAGAATTTAATTTTTTGATTTTTGAGGCTAATCATCCCGGTCCATTAATTGTGGAGAATGTACATGAGATGTATGTTTTATTATATGCCATATAGTTGAAATCCCACCTTAAGTTAGCATTGGTCATGCATCATCTCTATATTGTAAGAGTTATGATATAATAGTTAGCATGATTAAATTACTTCAAGGGCATGCACATGCATCATATAATATAAGAGTTATATTTATGCATGCATTAAGGAATAATCATCTTTACATTATAAGTGGTATAGTCAAGGGTGTATGGAAGCATGTATGCTTAGTTCATTACCAAGTATATAAGAGTTATATATAGTAATGAATGGACATTGCAAGAAGTATGACAATGGAAATGGTTTTGGTTGTTTATTTTATAAGTGTTATAAGGAAAATTAGAACTAAAATCAATAAGAAAGATATGCATGCAAACTTAGGCTTGAATCATATTTTTAGAAGAGTTTTAAAACTTGATGGAGATAGACCTAAGATCACAGTTCTAATCAGATTAACAACCTAAGGTTTAATCTTTTAATCAGTTTAATAGGATTAAATTGACTAATAAAAGATTAAATATGTAGCAAATCTATCTATAAGGGACCTTTTGTCTAAGGCAGATTTTGTCTAGGCTGGGGTACTTAAGCTGACGGAAACTGAACACCCCATACCTGGGAAACTACCTGGAAAGGTGAATTAGATAGATTTGATGCATGCATGCAAATTTGAGGATAGTTCATTAAAGAGTTTAATTGGACTTGACTTGAACTTGTTTAATTTCAAAGACAATAGTTATTTTTGAGCAAATTAAACACACTTAGATAAATTCAGTTGTCGGATGATCTAAGTTAATGAACCCCTAGGTAGAACATTCAGTGGGAGGTACTTGGGGTATATGATACTTCACTTAAACCTCTTCACGTTTCTCTCTTTATGTTCACACCATGAGATCTATACTCGGCCTCGAGGCTACCCTGGGAGTGTCCCACTAAAGGATGGTGTTTATGTAGATCAATACCAAGGTGGGAGCGGGGCGTATGAACAACAATATCCACAGATCTCTTCTCATTAGGTTGGATAACGTTTCTGTGCATTGCCTCGAGGCACCCTGGGAGTGTCCCCTATAGGATGGCAGTTTTGCACGACTCTTTATCTGATCTCCTGTATAGGATAAGGTTGCTTTAGTCTCTTATTCTAATCTGCTTTTTCCCTATGGTGGGCGCATTAGGGTGGGACTCTAGGGCCGAAAATGAGGGGTTACACTTACGCGAAATTGTTAAAGGTTAACAGTTTTGGACCGAAAAATGGTGACTGTTAGGGTCAGTTACAAGAGTTGTTTCTGTCTAATGGTTGAAAGTGTCTCATCCCATTGAAGAGGCGTTTGATCACCCCACTAGTGACTTTTGTTCTACCTCGCTGAGGCATCATTGCGAAATAGATGTCTTTTCACTTAAGGTACATCGAAACCATTTTGCTAAAACTAAAATTGGTGTTAAAAGTGGTATTGCATAGACTCATTAAGTTTGTTATGTTTTCAGCAACGTTAGAATGGCTACAACCACATTAGCTCTATTAAGCACCGATAAGTTGACTGGCGAGAATTACGCTAGTTGGAAACACACGATCACTACAATTTTAATCATCGATGACCTGAGGTTCATCCTTACAGAGGAGTGTCCTCTTATTCCACCTCAAAACGCCACTCGAAATGTTTGGTAGGCTTATGAGAGATGGACACGGGCGAACGAGAAGGCCTGAGCTTACATCTTGGCCAGTCTTAATGACGTTTTGGCCAATTGCATGAGCCTATGGTCTCAGCGCGTGAGATCTTGGAGACCCTATGGGAAATGTTCGGACAACCGTCTAGACAGCTCAAGCATAAAGCTCTTAAATGCATCTTCAACTCCAAAATGGAGGAAGGCACATCTATTCGTGAACATGTTCTAAACATGATGGTCCACTTCAATGTGACAGAGATGAATGGGTCGTGCATCGATGAAGGCAACCAGGTTAGCAACATTCTGCACTCCTTGCTAGATAGCTTCATGCACTTTGTCAGTAACGCTATTATAAAAAAAGTAGACTATACCCTTACAACTCTCCTCATCGAGTTGCAGACATTCCAATCCTTGCTTAAAAGTAAGGAGAAAAAGGTTGGTGAGGAAAATGTTGCTTCATCTTCAAAGAAGTTCCATCAAGGTTTGACCTCAAGGACTAAGTCTGCACCTTCTAATTCTAACACTTCCAAGTAGAAGAAGAAGAATGGTGGTAAGGGGAAGGGGAAGGCACCTGCTAACCCACAGCCTGTTGCACAGTGGAGTAGGTGACCAGCACCGGTTGACAAAGGAAAGTGTTTCCATTATAACCAGGATGGGCATTGGAAACGGAATTGTCCTCGCTAGATTAAGGAGAAGAAGAAGGCTAAGGCCAAGGCAAAACAAGGTAAATATGATTTACTAGTTTTAGAAACTTGTTTAGTGGAGAATAATGATTCTATCTGGATTATTGATTCTGAGGCCACTAATCATATTTGTTCTTCTTTTCAAGCAATTAGATCCTGGTGATAGCTTGAGGCTGGAGAGATGATGATGCGAGTAGGTACTGAGCACATCGTCTCAACTATGGCAGTGGGAGGACTCTAGTTGACTTTACAGAAGAAGTTTATCATTTTGAATGATGTATATGTAGTTCCTGAGTTCAAGCGGAACTTAATTTCTTTAAAGTGTCTGATTCATTGTAAATATACTCTTCACTTCGAATTGAAGAAATTGTTTATTCTTAAAGATGGTGTTGAGATTTGTTCAGCAAAACTGGAAAACAATTTGCATGTGCTAAGGTTGTTAACAACAAATTCCCTTCATAACTTAGAGATGTTTAAAACTGTCATAACTCAAAATAAACGACAAAAGGTTTCCACTAAGGAAAATGCCCATCTTTGGCACCTTCGATTAGGTCATATCAATCTCAATAGGATTGAGAGGTTGGTGAAGAATGGACTTCTAAGCGAGTTAGAGGAAAATTCTTTACCTGTGTGCGAGTCATGCCTTGAAGGCAAGATGACTAAAAGACCTTTTACTAGAAAAGGTTATTGAGCCAAAGAGCCTCTAGAGTTAGTGCATTCTGACCTTTGTGGTCTGATAAATGTGCGAGCCAGGGGAGGCTATGAGTATTTCATCACTTTTACTGATGTTTACTCGCGGTATGGGTATGTTTAATTGATGCAATGGAAGTCTGAATCCTTTGAAAAGTTTAGAGAGTTCAAGGCTGAAGTTGAAAACGCATTGGATAGACGGATTAAAACACTTTGATCGGATCGGGGTGGAGAGTTTTTGGATTCTTAGTTCCAGAACTGTATGATAGAACATGGAATCGTTTCCCAACTCTCAGCGTCAGGTATACCTCAGCAGAACAATGTAGCCGAGAGGAGAAACAGAACCTTGTTGGACATAGTTAGGTCAATGATGAGTTACGTTTCCTTACCAGACTCGTTTTTGGGTTTTGCAATGGAGACTAAAGCTTATATCCTCAATTGTGTTTCTTCTAAAAGTATTGCCAGAATACCTTTGGAGTTGTGGAACGAGCGTAAAGCTAGTTTGCATCACTTTCGCATATGGGTTACCCAACACATGTGCATGAGGCTAATCCAAAGAAACTGGAACCACATTCGAAGTTGTGCCTATTTATAGGCTACCCCAAAGGTACACGAGGGGGTTACTTTTATGATCCTAAGGAAAACAGAGTGTTTGTGTTGACGAATGCTACCTTCCTTGAGGAGGATCATATGAGGGAGCACAGTCTACATAGTAAGATCGTGTTATGTGAACTTTCAAACGAAACTGCTGAAGCTTCAACAAGAGTTGTTAAAGGATCTGCTCTGTCAACAAAAGTTGTTGATGGAAGTTCATCTAGTAGGTCAGTTCCACCTCAAGAGTTGAAGGAACATCGACGTAATGGGAGGGTTGCGAACCTACCTGTTCGCTATATGAGTTTCACTGAAATCTTGTCTATGGTAGCCAATGGCGAAGTGGAAGGTCCGTTGTCTTATCAAAAGGCAATAGAGGATGTTGACCGGATGAAAGGTCAAAGCCATGGATCTCGAGATGGAGTCGATGAACTTCAACTCAGTATGGGATCTTATAGATCAACTTGATGGGGTAAAACCTATAGGTTGTAAATGGATCTACAAGAGGAAACAGGGTGTCGATGGAAAGGTGCAAACCTTCAAGGCTAGACTTATGGCAAAGGGTTATATCCAGGTGGAGGGAGTCGATTATAAGGAGACTTTCTCGCCTGTTGCCATGTTGAAGTCTATCCGCATCCTTCTGTCCATTGCCTCATATTATGACTATGAGATATGGAAAATGGACGTCAAGACCGCCTTTCTGAATGGTAAGCTTGAGGAGACCATTTATATGGTGTAGCTCGAGGGATTCATAGCCCACGGTTAAGAGCAAAAAGTTTGCAAACTGAATTGGTCCATTTATGGGTTGAAATAGGCGTCTTGATCTTGGAACATTCGGTTTGATACTGCGATCAAATCGTACGGCTTTAACCAAAATATTGATGAGCCTTGTGTCTACAAGAAAATCGTCAACAGTTTAGTAGTTTTCCTAGTGTTGTATGTAGATGATATCCTACTCATTGGGAATGATGTAAGTCTACTGACATCAGTTAAGAACTGGCTAGCGACCCAATTCCAAATAAAAGATTTGGGAGAGGCTCAGTTTGTTCTGGGTATTCAGATCTTTCGGGATCGAAAGAACAAAATGCTAGCGCTGTCTCAGGCATCGTATATTGACAAGATGTTGCTCAAGTACTTGATGCAAAACTCCAAAAAGGGCCTACTACCTTCTAGGCATGGAGTTACATTGTCTAAGAAAATGTATCCTAAGACACCTTAAGAGGTTGAGGAGATGAGACAGGTCCCCTATGCATCTGTTGTTGGTAGTTTGATGTATGTGATGTTGTGTACTAGAACAGACATCTGCTACGTTGTGGGGATTGTCAATAGATATCAGTCTAATCCAGGACAGGGTCACTAGACCACCGTCAAGAACATCCTCAAGTATCTTTAGAAAATGAGGGACTACATGCTCATGTATGTATTTAAGGAATTGATCCTTACTAGATACACGGACTCTAACTTTCAGATTAATAAGGATTCTCAAAAATCTACTTCAGGCTCAGTGTTCACTCTTAACGGAGGAGTTGTAGTATGGAGAAGCACTAAGCAGGGGTGCATCGCCGGCTCCACGATGGAGGTCGAGTATGTAGCGGCTTGTGAAGCTGCTAAAGAGGCCGTTTGGCTCAGGAAGTTCCTGACTGATCTAGAAGTTGTTCCAAACATGTCTAAGCCTATTACCCTTTATTGTGATAATAGTGGTGTTGTGGCAAACTCCAGGGAGTCTAAGAGTTACAAGCGCAGCAAACATATACAGTGGAAGTATCTTCTCATCCGCGAGATAGTGCATCGAGGGGACGTGATAGTCACGAAGATCGCTTCGGAGCAAAACTTTGTTAACCCGTTTACGAAGGCTCTCGCGGCTATAGTTTTTTAAGGTCACCTTCAGAGCATGGATCTACAGAATCACCTACGGTTGAACTAGGGCAAGTGGGAGATTTTTGGATATTAGCCGGAACAGTTTTGGATATGCTCCGTGACCGTAACCCTAATCCACGTGGTCGCCGTTTATGGCCAGTGTAGGAATTCAGGATGGTATATTTTAACTGTATTGAACTTCTAACTGGACATGGCCAGTCTTATCGAATAAATAAGCATAGAATATATATAGGTATAGGTATAGATTATTACCACTTTTATACGAAGCATACATATGTAGAGAGGGTTTTTGTTCGGATGACTCATTATTTGAAGCATTAATGCTGAATGACTCAATTCTAAAAAAATGAGTGAAAACTAGATTGACATCACATAGCACTATCATGTTAGGATGTCCCTCCCATTGCAAAATAATTGGAGCAATAACATGATATTCATTTCAATCGCAATTTCTTTAAATCAACAATCGGTCAATCGGCGTTTAAAAATGCAAATCGCGTTAGGGCTTCATCTATCTCGTAATGGGTGAGACATCCCTAAAGCAATGATGCGTTACAAGTGGTGGAGTGCTCTATGACATATGCAGAATGTTAGTTTTCATTAGTTTTCTAGGTTGGGTCATTCTACATTAACGATGCTAGGATTGGATCCATACAAAAATCTCATGATATAGAATGATAGATTATAGATTTTTTTATTGCTTATGATGGTATTCTAACCTTGGCCAACTATATATATATATATATATATATATTTTTTTTTTTTTTTTTTTTTTTTTTTTTTTTTTTTTTTT